>NC_092591.1:42150833-42487500 GCF_047663525.1 Anas platyrhynchos
TGGACTCATAAAAAGAAGTGGTTAGATGACATTGCCCTTTCTACAGGCATTTTAATCCACTTCAGTCATTTACGAACTTGAGTACAAGAGCAGTAAATAATAAGAGAAAGTGTTTAGGCATATATGACAGTATGTCCAAATTTAAAAATATAAACAAAAGTACAGCCTACCTCTTCTCCTACAGTCCTCTGTGTTTTTACCCAGGATACAATGAGACCTGTCAGTTTTGCAGATCAGCATAGGTGTGGACAGGATTATGTATTGAAACTGGTGTTTCAATGCTTATAGTGGGAAGATTATTATGCTTATATATGGGAAGCTTATTATTCTTATATATGGAAAGTTTATCATTCAATGTTTATATATGGGAAGCACTGATCTCTTCTCTTTGGTGACCAGTGATAAAACCCAAGGGAATGGCATGAAGCTGCAACAGGGGAGGTTCAGGTTGGTTGTTAGGAAAAGATTGTTCACTGAGAGGGTGATCAGGCCCTGGAATGGGATCCCTGGGGAAATGGTCATAGAACTGAACCTGCTTGAGTTGAAGAAGCATTTGGACTTCTCTCTCAGACATATTGTATGATTTTTTTTTTTATTGGTTCTGTGTGGAAACAGGAGTTGGACTTGATCCTTGTGAGTTCCTTCCAACTTGGGATATTCTATGATTCTGTTGGGTAACTAACTTTCATGTGCTAAGCTTTACTCTGTCTATTATGTACCCCTTTATCTTTTGCCAGGGTATGTGTTAATAAACTAGTAATTGATTTTGATTTGTTCTCAGTTTTCCTTTATTACTGCTACGCACGCACACACACACACATGAGTGTTGTTACAGGGTCAAGTATCTGGAACTACTAGACTTTTGAAATACCTATACTTTAATATGGAACTTACAGCATCTCCTTCTTTCTGACTTCAGCAACAATTCCACAAAAACAAAGACAGCATGAATATTGCATGGTTTGGACTAATTTAATTTGAATGCTTTAAACTGTGAACTCTTCTTAAAATAGTTCTTCAAAGTATTCTTTAAAGCCACCTGGACTTCTTATCGCATACAGTGTTCAAAATAAAGCTGAGGTTCTGCAACCATGACACACAATATTGTTACAATTATGACTGCTACAAGAATGGGTTAATTTGTCTGGTATGTTTTCCATAATGATCTTCACCACAAAAGCAGATTAATCTTTTGCCATTTTCTGTTTTCATTACAATCTTTGTCATATAAGTGAGGCAGTAAAATGTTAATACCATATATTGTCTCTAAAACACAGTAGCATTCTCCATAGCTTTGACCTTTTCACTGTTCTGTTTCAATTTGATCTGGAAGTTGATGATTAATGATGATTATAATAATTACAATGAGAAGCTTGAAATATAATTTTCAAATGAACTAGAAATTTTGTCAAATATTTTGTGCTACTGTAGTTCACAATTTTTCTTCTTCATTTATTTTTTAATGTTTTTCTTTTCTTAATAATAGTAAATAAACTAGTAAATTATAGCTGTAGATAGACAGCTTTAAGCAAAAACCATAGATATGAACATGTCTGATCTGATGGACAAAACCCCAAAATGTTATATCTGAAGTCTATTATAGAAAACACTGAATGAATTGCAGCAAAACAAAACAAACAAAAACAAAGTAACAAACCCCACAAAACCTCACAAAACCTTGTGATATGTGAGCGATCCTGTATAAGTACCAAAAAAAAAAAAGAAAAAAAAAAAAAGAAATAAAATCAATTTTAAAATCAATAGCATGCTCTTTTGCCCAAACAGCTTTGCTTAACAAAGAGTGAGCATTCCATAAAACAAGGCTTGGCTTTGGATTCAGATCATTAGCTATGATTCCCTTTATATTGTAGGTGCCACGGGAGAGGGATATATACTTGTCTTTTTGGCTTTGCTTTAGTGGTTTTACATTTGGGAACCTAAACTTCATATCAAGTTGGCTAACCAGTTAACTGCAGTGTTCATTCATCAGAGATGAAGGACTTGTTGGTGTTAGGTCTAAGGTTGGACTAGGTGATCTTGAAGGTCTCTTCCAAGCTAGATGACTCTGTGATTAGCTGAAATGGCAGCTACATAACACATGAATGCCACCACTACTTCCACCCCATGTTTTAGAATCCCTCGTTAAAGTTACCGCTATAATGATGCAGAATTTTGTTTTCTCTTTATAGCAAGTTGTATTGGTTTGGGCTAGGATAGAGTAATATATATATTTTTTTCATAGCAGGTTTTATGGTCCTATGTTTTGGATGTGTGACCAAAACAGTGTTGATAACACCTATGTTTTAGATAACACCTATGGCAGAGCAATGTTTGCACAACATCAGGGCTGTCTCTCTCTCTTATGCTGCCCCCAGAACGTAGGCTGGGAATGCACAGAACGTGAGCTGGGAGGGGACACAGTCAGAATAGCTGACCCAAACTGACCAAAAGTTATCCAATACCATATGAAGGTGTTCAGCAATGAAAAAACACATAGGGAAAAGGGATGTTTGGAGGTATGTCTTTCCAACTTACTTCTACAGATGGAGGAACATCTAACATCAACTAACCTTCTACAGGACAGAGCCCTGTTTTCCTGGAAATGGCTGAACATTTGTCTGATGATGGGAAGGAGTGAATTAATTTCCTGTTTTGCTTTGCTGGGAATTGCAGTTTTTGCTTTACCCATTAAGTTGTCTTTATTACAACCTACAAGATTTCTAACTTTTGTGCTTCCAGTTGTCTTCCCCACACTGAGGGGGAATGAGTTAGCAGCTGTGTGGGTTTCGTTGTCTTCTGGGGTTAACTCAAAACAAGAGTCAATGTATATACACTGAAGATTCCATATTAGGAAATTTTATCTTAGTTAAATTCCACTTCATTTTTCACTGTGGAGCAGATTCTTATAAAGAACAGAACATACAAGAAGGTCAGAATTCTACAGAATTATGTTACTTCTAATACTTAGCTGTTTATAGAATCACCAGGTGTCAATCGTCATTATGTAAAACATTCATCCTAGTCTGTTATCAAACCTTTTTACCATCTTATATTGTAGATAGCCCTATTTCTGTAACTAAACATATTAGATTGGTTGGTTTGCTGCTGTGTATTAATTTAGCTCCATAATGCATACTTCATTTGATATTGAAAATATTTATTACTCCTGGAAAGAGAAAAGATAGCTTCACTCCCATGTGTCACTTCTAGATTTTGTAATGTTCATATTTTGTATTATTTTTAATAATCCACTCCTGGCTGGCTTGAGATTCAGTAATTATTTCCTAGGCTGTTATAATTACTGTCAGAATCCCACCACCCACATACCTGTGGAATGAATCATGTATGTTACATGTGTTTTAAATATCCTGTATGCACTAGTAAATGCATTATTACCATTTTTTATTTTTATTTTTTTTAAACTTCCTCTTCATCCAAATCATAATAGCACAAAGTGGAAGGAAATTCAGTTAAGACAAATACTATTGAATACAGTTCTAGGACAGCATTACCTGAAGAACAGAAAAGATATTCGTAAGAGATAACCATGACATAAAGGTCATGTTGGGCAGATTATATTATTTATGATCAATACATACAGGGAGTTTGCTTCTGTAGAACACTGAGGAGAAATTAAAAGAGAAAAAAATCACAGAAACTGAAATAACTTGGTAGAATAACAAAGATGGTTAAATACCCTCAAAACGTTCTTCAATAATATGAGTGTGGGAAGAATGTAAGGAGTATCAGGTCTTAAGAAGTGTTGAAATAACACTTTGAAATGATTTTTTTCTGTAAGACGAAGCACTTCTCAACAGAAGAAAAACAAAACAAAGCAAAATGCTTCATTTTGTTGATTTTAGTTCTCTAATATAAATTGAGGAAAGAAATGTCTGCACCTTACTGGTTGACCATCGTTCTTTATCTATCTATTTATTTAAAGCTGCAATCAACATATTAATTAGATCCAAAGAAAAAGGAAGCAGCTCATTTAAATTTTTGACTACCTGTTTACATTTCATAATTTCACAGGAACTTGATTTACTAAGATTTGTTGTTTATATTTCAGGTATTTGGGAAGTATTTTTACAGGCCATTTTCCATTTCCTATTTGTGTTGAATGCTTCAGGAGTTTAATTCAAATACCTTTAAACCTCTCCTTCTTAAGTTTTTAACTCTGTACATTCCTAAAGCCAAACTTGACACGAGAGCTAAACTTCCAAACACTGGAAATTGGAAAGTGTTTTTCACTTTCCTTATTTTGCCTGTTGGAAAGATGGAAGAGCCAACATCATCACTGAATCTCCTGTAATATTTATAAACAAAAAAAAAACAAGTGCTCTGCATTTAATAAAAACAAACAAACACTAAATACTTTTCATATCTAACCACCTAAAGGCAATCCTGTTTTCCAGTTCCTGGATCTTGTGTTCTTCACAAAAGTACTTTAACTTCATTACTAAGTTAAACTGTATTTTTATCCTAGTTTGTTTTATTTTGAAATCATTACAGAGCTGCAACTATTATTTTGTCTTTTACAGTCTTTCTTCTTCCTCCCAGACAATTTCATTAAGCTTTAATCAACCTTGTAAATTCTGTGATGTACCAGAGTTGTTATGCCCTGTGTTTTACAGAGAAATTCACCTGAGCTATATGTTGGCACACTGATCAATAAACATTTGAGATATTGTCATATTCCAGTTAATTAAATTGTCATATCAGTTTTTCAAGATGACAGTTATATCATGTATCTGATTTTATTCCCTATTCTTAGGCTGAAGAATGGAAATAATATCAACTTATTGTCTGGCAGCAACACAACCTGAATTTGTTCAGGTTGTGAATTTGTATTTGCCTTCACAGCACATCTTATGCTGCTGCTTTTGGGACCTAACCGTCACAATGCAGCAGAAGGGCCCATTTGAGCTATTCTTTTTTCCTAGTGACCTGTAATTTAGTGTTTTGTAATGTACGGTCTTCAGTATTACACCAGTTAATAAGTTTATTATTGGCCTTACTTTCAGCAGGATGTTGAACCTGATGCCATATTGAGGTTCATTCCAGTCTTAGGAATGGTACAAAACATTAGTGAAATCAGAATCATAAAGGTCTTATGTTTGCAACCTGCAAATATTTGAACTACTGAAGCAAGTCAAACATTGTTCTAACATTGCTTATATTTTAATTATTTCTAATACATACAGTGATACTCCTTGAATAATTCATGTTTATTAAAAAGAAAAGGCAGGCATGTGTTAATGTCAATCTGTTTGTGAGTTTCACTGCTGTTCAAAAAACAAACATGTAATTCCTGATTCTATTTCCTATCCTGACTTTTCCTTTGATTGCAAAAGACAATGCACTGATGTTGCTGAAAAAGATACCTGAATCCAACAATTATTATTATTTGCAGAAAAGTGTGGGAAATGTGTAGAGAAATATGAATTCTTAGCCCTGAAAACTGAGAATTTATTTTTTCTCTCTTTTAATATATTAAAGTAAAACTTTCACAAAAGTTATCAGATGCCCTGTGTTACAAATTTTGAACAAGAACATCAAACAAGGTATCTCTGAGGATATCACGGCCAAATCACCGTAAGTGCAGTAAAAACATTATTAACAAGAAACAAAACTGTTACTGTCATTCAAAAGAAAATTTTTGCAAGACTGAGAAGACTGGAACATACTATATACTCCTAAGGACTAATAACTGGGACAGATAAATATTAGTTAACCTCTCTTGCTGTCCCTCCCAAAACAAACCACAAAATTTTATAATCAATATAAGCTGAAGATATCAGCTGAATAGAAGAGTTTAGGGAGTTTTAATCCTGTCTTGTTTCTCACTGCCTCTCTAAATACTCATTTCAAATTTTGTGTTCTGGTTTGCATACACGATATTGTCCATAAGGAAGACACTGTTTCTCTTTTTCCCATAGGCATATCAGGTAGAAAAAGAAAGAAAGAAATAATGTTTCCACAGCACCAATTCCCCTTTTCAGGATCTCACAAAGATTCAGCAGGTGCCCGTCAGGGGATGGAAGAATACGAAAAAAATCTCTATAGCAGTCTTCTAGGGAGCTTCAGGTTTCCAAAACTGTTGCAGGGGGTGATTATCCTCTCAGATAATTTCTTCTCATTAGACACAACCCCTCAGCAAACTCTTCCTGTAGTGAAGACTATTTTTCAAACCTCAGGGTAGGGACAATTTTTCTCCTTCCCTCCCTCAGGGAATTTACTGCTCTTGAAAGTGCTGGCTCAACAGTCCTGAGGTTGAAGTTGTTATCCACAACATTAATGAATAATGCAACATAGCCTCTAAAACTGTTTCTGTGAAATGAATGGGGTTATTTGGGTCATATCAGAACAGCTAAGCAAATTATAATTTTTATAGCAAGAGTCCTTTCTATAATGAATACTACTAGATAGTAGAATAGAAGGATTTTTTTGTGTTATTATTTTTTACCCTTGTATATCTGATGATATGTTTGCCTTGCAATATATTTAGAAAATATATTGTGAGATGGATGATACATTTATGAGCATTTTTCAAAGGTAGATTATATTAATAGTATTGAGATAAGAGGTAGTGGTGGTTTTGTAGTGTTCTATCTAGAGTGGCAAAATGCAAAAGCCTTCTGTCACATTGCAAACAAGTAATACAGATACAATTACCATTAAAAAAAAGTTCTCATAGTTGCTGTATTGTAATGTAGAAAGTACATTACTATTTCTAGACCACATGTAGTTTCTCCTGGAAGGTTTCTGTAAGCGACTCAGGAGAATGCACCTCAGCTTTTTTTTTTATGGCAAGATTGCACAATTGCATATTCCTGAGAGTTGTTTTTTTTTTTTTTTTTTTTTTTTAAGGTTGTTTAATAGGAGGAAGCATCAACATTGTAACTCTGTTGATGTAGAAAAAATTTGCATGCTTGTCTGGTATGGCAATAATTATGATGTAAAAAATCATTTCTTGTTTTTCACACTTTCAAAAACCAAATTTCAAATCTTACCTTACCCCAAATTTGCCTATATTAAATATCCTCTTTGCTTCAATTCAGAGACTAAGTTATTCTGTACAGTTATGCTATTTCTCCCATTCAGTTTTGATAAAATTAGAACATTATCGTAAATGAGAAATAGGAATAGTACCCTTTTGGAATAAATACATTCCTGACATAGATAATAGTATCTTAATTAAAAGGAAAAAGAAATATAGATTAAACTTAGAATGACAAACCTGACTAATATTCTATTCATATCTTCTATAGGGAATTTCACATTGAGTTTAGAGTTTCTCAGACAACATAACCCTGAAGGTAAATGGATAAAGTGGTGGGAGAAACTTATCTGATTTTAAAGGAATAAATAATAATAAAAAAAATCTTTAAAGATGGAGACCAGGAAAATAAAAAAAGAAATATCTGGGAATCAATATCATGCCAAAATAAAAGCATTCAATATAATGCCAAAAATATGTTATCAATATGCCAAAATAAATTTCATTTGTTTTACACAATTCACAGGAAAATATGTTAAGATATATTCTGTCTCCTCCTTTTGCTTCAAGGAGAAAAGGAAAGGAACTCTCCCTGTTTACCTCCAAATGACATTTCTCTCTCAAGGTCTTCAAGAGCTATCTTTAGCTGTTGATAGTCAGTTCAAACACAGATCAAGGTGGCTATGGTCCCCTCCTTAGTTTTACATTTTTAAAACAAGTGCCTTTTGAAATTAATCGATGATGTTCATACCTAGTTGGTAGATGACAACACCTTAGAGCTTCCAATATTTAGTATTTTAAGATATGTAAGATGCTATCTGGAAAAACTGCATCCATGTTCATCAGAAGCGTGAGGTAAACATCTGGGATTTTAGTGTGGTCAATATTTTTGTAAAGCTCTAACATTAAGACTCATGTCCCCTGACTTAGCAAACCAAAGAAAAAGTAGGTGACTGAAAATCAATTAGCTGCACTTTACTTGTAGCAAGGCTATGCCTAACTAAACCTCTTCATCCTCAGAGGACATTTTCTTAGTCAACTCAACTCTAATGACAGCCTATCTTTTCCTCTGACATCACTGGAGGGACTTAAAAACTGAATAATACCTTTAATCACAGAATCACAGAATTGTCTAGGTTGGAAGAGACCTCAAGATCATTGAGTCCAACCTCTAACCTAACACTAACAGTCCCCACTAAACCATATCCCTAAGCTCTACATCTAAACGTCTTTTGAAGACTTCCAGGGATGGTGACTCCACCACCTCCCTGGGCAGCCTGTTCCAGTGCCTAACAACCCTTTCAGTAAAGAAGTTCTTCCTAACATCCAACCTAAAACTCCCCTGGTGCAACTTAAGCCCATTCCCCCTCGTCCTGTCACCAGGCACGTGGGAGAACAGGCCAACCCCCACCTCACTACAGCAATTAATCATGCCAAATATCTTTTTTTTTTCCTCTGCCATGTTACGAAACCTACCTTGTTCAGTATACCTGTTAACATTCCCTTTTAACAACTCCCTGAATGAACAAACACTCTCTCTTTTCACCTTTTTTCTTGATATCAAGGATTTCCTAGGAAACAGTAGTGCAGAGTAAGCACAGGCTAGCCCAATCAAGCTGGGGTATAAGCTGACATATCTCTTGGACTATAAGAAGTGTGACTCATGACAAGACGTTATATTTCTGCTGAATTCTCTCTCCATCTGAAGCCGAGGATCAACTAAAATAATATGCTTAGTTCTTTCCAGAGTATCAGGATTGTTAAAGTGTAAACTGACAAACATCTCAGTTGTTTTCACAGACATATGTTTCCTGAGCAACGTGCTCTAGATGACCCTGTTTGGCAGGAGGTTGGATTAGATGATCTCCAGAGGTCCCTTCCAACATCAACCATTCTGGGATTCTCTGACATAAAACAATATGTGCATTGACAGAAGTTTTCAGGGACTAAAGGGCAGCAAATGCCAGGGTCAGTAAGCTTCAATAGGTAGTGTGTCTGTTGGGCAGAGGCCAAAGTAAGTGTCTCACCTCTCTTCAGACAGCAGCCACAACACAGACCCTATCTCACTTCTCTATACTAATTAGTAAGCCTCAAAAACGAGAAAATAGATATTTAGGACTCAAGCAGAGGCATTTTCTGACAGACACTGCCTTTTTTTGTCCATAGCAGAAGCACATTTGTGTCCTTTGTATCAACTTGCTACATAGGTGTATCATAGCTACAGAAAACATTTGGATAGCTCTGCCTTTAAGATTTTTCATAGAACTGGAAAAAATGCAATCTCTGAGAAACTCTGCAACATGAACAACAGGCTAGAAGACTACTTGAGCTATTATTAGCAGATTTCTGTACACTTTCCTATCTTGCACCTTAAGTAAATTACAGTCCTAGGATGAGCATACCTTACCTATGGAAGCTCACAAATCCAGGCTTTTTGCTACAGTTGCTTCCTCGTACAAGAAGTGGGATTGGGAAAGAATCTTCCTGAAATGGAAGAATTTATTTTACTCAGGATAAAAAAATGCAGAAGGAAGTTGTTAAGGTGCAAGGTACATCACTCCCCTAGGCATCTGGGCTCAGGGACAACGCAGAATAGGTGTGTGGCCTTGGAAAGAGCTCTTTATGAAACACCTACTCAGTAGCCCCAGTGGAAACTTCTCACAAACGGCTCCACTAAAGTCTCAGTGCTCCCCTCCCTACCACAAAATACATGTCTACACACAATTTTTGATCTGAAGATACAGCTCTGCAAGTAAAACAAGCATTGACCCAAATAGTCAGTGGCTTCAGGGTAGAGATATACAGGCTTTTCTTATTTGGATTTGCTGTTAAAGGATGCTAGGAGATTAACAAAGTGCAACAGAATGTGTTCCAATAGCTATCCCTGTAGCAAACTACTTTGTACAAATGCTATGAGATTGTCCTTTGTCATCTGTTTATGATGCCTATTGCCAAAAACAATTCTGTCATCTGCCTATTCTAAGAGTGGTAACTGCCAGCCTTGACTGCAATTATGGATTTTCAAGACAGCTGGATGGGATTTACTTGTTGGTATGATGAAATGAACTGAAATGGGACATAAATAGAGAATAACTGGCATAATTGTATCTTGCATGTGAGCATCTTAACTGCATCAAAATATGCACAGTTATTGAATTTGGTGCACAATATATTCTCATATTGAGTGGAGTTTACAAGATAAATCAGAGGTCAAAACTATGCCTACATTCTTTCTTTCCAGATTTTTTTTTTTCTTCCCCAGTTCAATTAGAACCTGGAATGGAAAGCTTACTAAAGAATCTAATCCCAGGAACTTCCTGAAGTTTGGTACAGACTAATTATTCATGCCTAGCAAATGTGGTTGCTATACCAGCCAGCATCAGGCTAATACCCTGGACCCACTGAGCTCAGTAACAAGGCCACTGTAGAAAAACCGGGATATTTCAGTGTCACCTGGATCCCAAATCCAAATCTGTATAGCAGAAAACAACCACAGAGCAAATAAAAGCCTTACTTTTCTAAAGTTAAATGAGAAAAAAAAATCAATAAAATTTCATTTATTAAAATAATTCTCTATTTAAGATTATATATAAATATTAATAACATTACTATATATACAAAATCCATAACTCAGTCAGCATCCTGTCCTCATAGACACTGTTTATGTCTTTAAAGGCAAACAAATATATGTGTGTGGGGAAAAAAAAAAAAGATTACTGTTGACAGGTTTATGTCTCTGCTACCAAAAGGATGAAGACCTTGGGACATGAAGCCAAGTATCTATAATATGCTTACAAAGCATGCATCTTTTTCATATCCCTCCAAAGTAAAACTTAAGTAGTAAAAATAGATGCATGATGGAAAACTCTTGTTTTGAGATGATGAGATTTAGATAAAGATGGTCTAGATGGTACAGGCCAGTAAGGTACATATGATAAAGAAAAGCAAGTGAAAAAGCTGCACAGGAGTTGAACTTGAAAACAGGAATTTGCACAAGTTTATCACACAGCTGATTCTTGTATCATAACAATGCATAATTTGACATTTTTTTTTTTTTCAGTTTAGCATCTACTTGATGTATCTGTTCTGTCCTTCCTTATTAAATTCTGATCTGCTTTGAAAAAATAGCTGCCTCTTTGACCTATACTGACATTTCAAAGGCTGAAGAATAATTATTGAAACAAAAACCTCATAATGACGATCTAACACCGTCACATACCGAAGGTGTTCTTGTACAAAGAATGCTTCAACCTGTTGGTGATTTCTCTCCCTTTCCCCCACTCTCCTTGATATGCCTGGGAATGAAAAAGATTTGATAACTGTATCACATGATTTGAATATTGGTAGATAGAAGTTGCATCAAACTCAATTACATTTTTACCATTAGATCATTTTTATGGTCAAATAGGTGAATGTTCAAGTCAGAGTCTTTAAAAATAAAAAAGCAAAAAAAAAAATATTTTTGTTCTTGATTCTTTAATCGCATGTGTATAATGTACAAGATATCTACTAAACCTGAACTGAAAAACTGACTATTCAAAATTCCAGCTAGTAATAACTCAATGTCAAGAGAAAGGTTTTATTTTGCCCTATTTCAAGACTTCATGTAAACTAATTGAGAAGCTAGATGAGAAAAGTTATTCTATAACTTTATCCTCTGAAGAAATAATTTTCATTATACTAGGTATTATTAAATAATATAAAACAATGCAAGCTATATTTTGAGATTGATAGTTATTGTTCATTTATACTATTATATTTTTAAGTCACTGAAACAATTCAGCACTCTTCCCTCCTTTCTTTCAGACTCTTGAGATCACTTTTGAGGAGTTGATACCATACCATACTGATTCTATAGGCAACATCCTAGGTCAAAGTTCTTCAAATTAAAGTCTTCCAGTATGCAAACATAATTACTCCTTAAAAAGAAACAAAATTTTATGCTTACATATAGTTCTCACAATAGAAGTGTGAGAAAAAATAATTCTGTGTGCATTTAAAATATTCAAATAATCTAAGGAATATTTTGATAGATTTGCAAAAATAACTTTAAAATCATTTGTTTCTTTAGATTTTTTTTTGACTGCCTCAGTGGACAAGATTGTAAAACTATGTTTCCAGTGCATTACTATGCAAGTTCTTGTTGGTCCCTCTTGGATTGATTGTCCCTCTGGATTTGAGCAAAAGATGAGGGAGCCTAATACACATGCATTTGTAACCATTAAGAAAATATTAACTCAAAACTTATATCACAAAAACAACACAGGAATAATTGATTTTTTTTTTTGTGAACTTCAGGTATTCCATTATTTGAGTGTTCACTGGATACAAATCTGATTTACCAAGCTAACCAAAAGAACAGTGCCTGCATGTCTGTCTCTGAACTCTATTAGCATCAGTGCGCCTGTGGAAAGATCATCAAAAGATACAAAGAAGTGATTTACTGCTACATGCATTAAAAGATACTTTTTAGAAACTATGTGGGAAATTCAAGTACTACGCAGATAAAGGTACAGTGTTTTGTTTTGTTTTAGCAAACAAGCTTCCCAATTTGCTCTGGTTAGCCTGGTTAAAGGTGATTCATTGCAGCCTTCCACTCTCTAAAGAAGGTGGTTACTGAGAAGATGGTACCAGATTTTTCTCTTCTTCTCAGATATTAAAAGGGAAAGGAGAGGTAATAGCAGTGTAAGATTTTATGGTACAACTTACAGTAAGAAAAATTCTGACTGGATATACAGAAAATTATTCATAAAAAATGTGGATAAGAACTGGCAAATGTTTTCCAGCTGCGTTTTGGTATCTTCATATTCAAAGATTCTCCAAACTGTTGAAGAAAGCCCTAGAAACCTGACCAAACTTCCAAGCTTTGAGCCTGAGGTTAGACCAAATGACTGCCAAGGGTCCCTTCTAAACCAGGTTTCTCTATGATTATCTGAAGAATTTGAAAATCACTTGAATCTGCAACAGTTGTCAGCTAAGTCCCCAGATGATTGGAAAGAACTTATATTGTTCTGGATCTCAGCTGACTACTATAACATTATAATATATATATACACACATGGTGATGAAGTTTAGTTAGCGTCCTATCAGGTGACATTGTAGTACATCTGGATTCACAGCACTGCTAATCTGGATAGACTGACCAAAGACAGAAATAGATCACATATTTGAAAAAGATCCATCTTTTCTAGAACAGTAATGTTTTGCAGTTCTTAACAATGACAGGTATATTGGTAGTCAAACTTTCTTATTTTAAGACACTATTGCTGCTTTTCCATTGATTAAGGTTGACTGGAACATCAACCTTCTTTACATTTTTAGAGGTGTTTATATTCGCTTTTAACCAACATTTATGATGGTTAAAATATATTTAATTGTCCTTCTGCACCTGAAAACAATCTACTAAACCACATACAAGAAAATAAATATTGTTTATTGTGTGGCTAGGAATTAGAATTAGATCTGCTCCTGTCAGAACCTATCTGTCTGAGGAAATACTGGATGAAAATAGGATTTTTATTTGATGGAAACTGTGGGAGTGAACAGGTCACCATTTGAATGGGGATGAAATATTTTATGGTAAAACACATACAAATAAAGCTGTTAATCTGGTTGATAATATATCCCTGGTATCACTTAGACGTTCAAGAATACCTGCAAGTATTTGGAGGTTTGTTGTCAAGTTTCTTTAAACTTGTGGTCTAAATACATAAAATACCCTTCGTTTCAGATACATGTTTACCATAGTTTTAAATGAATCTCAATTTTTCTTGATTGTTTCTAACTTTAAACAGGTTTCATGGTAGCTAACTCATTTTTCTATGATTAAATATTTCCCTTTAGATAAGCCTAAGCAATTTATCACCTTTTAACTCATTCACCTACCTTTTAATCCCATATGTAGTTGGGCATTCTGTGAGCTTCATAGCACAGTCTCCTTAACCTGCCAAAGATCATCAACTAATCATAACTGTCATTTACATGTGGAGTTCTTATATTAAGTATCTTTTCTATGGTCATGCATTTTCAAGTTCATACATTATGGAGTGTTAAAATTCTTATCTAAAGAAAATTAAACCAAGAATAGAATTTTGGTCTGTTCTCCCACGTGCCTGGTGACAGGACGAGGGGGAATGGGCTTAAGTTGCACCAGGGGAGTTTTAGGTTGGATCTTAGGAAGAACTTCTTTACCAAAAGGGTTGTTAGACATTGGAACAGGCTGCCCAGGGAAGTGGTGGAGTCACCATCCCTGGAAGTCTTTAAAAGACGTTTAGATGTAGAGCTTAGGAATATGGTTTAGTGGGGACTGTTAGTGTTAGGTCAGAGGTTGGACTCAATGATCTTGAGGTCTCTTCCAACCTAGACAATTCTGTGATTCTGTGACATTTCAGGACCATCATACTTATTTATGGGTATGACAAAACATAAGGGGCAGCATACAGTTCTTAAAACTACTTCAATTTTTATCTAGTGACTATACAATAGAAAGCATATAAATACTTCATATAAATACTTTGAAAAATTTCCCTTCGAATACAGGAATGTATCTGAATACCTCGTTATAGAGTGGTATTTTTTCAGCTCAATGAATCCTTTATTCTTTTAAGTTATACTAATTCCATACGAAGATTAAAGGTTATCACAAGACATTAAGGGATTACACATTATGGGATATAAGGATTCTTAACTGCTGTCCCCATTTTAAGGTGAGTGGAGTCAGAGTTGGATTTAAATTCTCTTTCTTTTTTTTTTTTTTTTTTTTTACATCTTAGGAAGCAGGCAGAATCTACTCCAATAGCTCTGTTTTAGGGATACTGTTTTGTTTAGAATACTTGTAAATCCCTGCTCTCAAGTGAGTACAAAAGACTCCTTAGCTAAAGAGGTACTTATATTAGTAAAATCTGTAAACTGTGGGAAAGAGGTAGCCTTAGAAAAAAAGAACTGAACGTTGAGAGGAAGCACTCTGTGCAATCCAATAAGTTACACTTCACATATAATATTAGCTTCAGGTCTATAACACTGATCATCTGAGTTGTGCTACATATACTCATTTTTTGATGAGCTCCCGAGTGATCATGAAAGATCAGAACAATGTTCACCTCTGATGAAATCTGCAATAAATACCCACCAAATGTAATACTTCTTCAGACATGTTTTTGCTTGCCTTATTTTAAACAGATTTTCAATTGAAACATGAGTTTTTAAGCATACAGACTATAACAGAAGTATGAAATTTTATTTAAACAGGTCCTTTCAAATGGACTGGATGGATATTTGTCTTACAGCAATGTGACCTCAAATTCAGGTTGGGTCACTGAAGACAAAGGGAGCTTAAGTCTTATGAAAAGCAAAATATTAAGTAAATAATACATATAAACACTCTTCCATTATCCAGAAAGAAGAAACAGTTAATTTCAAGTTTTGAACATCACTTTTGCAACATAAATATAAATCAGATGATCTTGAAATTTATTTATGAAATTCCTTCTTTTGATATCTGTAATTCTCCTGGTCTTTAGAAGATGGGTAAGTTTACATTTGGATGATCTTGTTTCAGTAAAATTCAGAGTTTACAGAATATTGAATCCAGTTGTTAGATATTTTCAGACTAAAGTCAACATTTAAGTCACACACTCCATGAGACCATTACATGTCCTAAAACCCACCAATGACTTTTATGAGACAGATTAAAAATGTCTTTGTAATCTTTAGAAAGAATTCCCCATGAATTTCAACTTTTAGTTGCTGTAACTAAGCTTAGCTCTATGGAGACTGGATTTGAATGCTAGTGTTTAATAATTCATCACATCAAATACTTGTCCATATAGCAACTTCATTGATCTAAGACCATGAGCTGATTGGCTGACTGTGTGCTTTTTAAAGCATAGTAAACTACACTTAAACTAAAAAAGGGAATTTAACAAATAGTATTTATTTAAATACACCTAAACACTTTTGAGATTTACACTTTATATGCATAAATGAATCACCTCCTTGTAAAAAACATTATTCCACTTAGAATTCAACAGGTAAGCTATTATCTTACACTTTCTGAATTATTCATATAAAAAGCCTATTTTTCCTTAGGGAAAGAACTGAATAAATAAGAATTGTTTTAGCAAGCAGTGGAGACCATGATTAACAAGAAATAAGAAGACAATTTATATCTCCCAAAGCTGAGTCAGATCTCACAAAGCTTTTTTTTCCTGTGAGGACAATTACATGATGTGTATGGGAAAGGTACGAAACTAGAAATAAAAGTGATCACATCTAGGATTGAAGCAAGATGCCAAAGGTATGAATAGCCACTATCGTAAAGTATTGACAAAACTGGAATGTAAATTTGCAGCATTAAGAGCAAGTACTTTAAGTATTTTAATAACATAAAAAGATCTAGTGGTAACAATAATGGTAAGTTGAACAGTAACAGATGTAATATCTATATTGCAGGGCAGGATGATTCAGGTGACTACAAACCAAATATATTACCTCAGTAACATGCAAGTATTTAGAATATATTTTCAAAGTACACACTAAGTCACAAAGCTATAGACAACACAGCATGAGTTCTCTAACAGTTGATTAGAATGAGATTTTGGATTTAATTAATTGGTTAGAATTAGCTGTTCTTATCCAGACCTGTAAGATTCTGTTTAACTTTTATATAAAGAGGTTTCACTGTGATAGCTGAGCACTATAGAAATGTCTACAGCTACAATAGTTTGCAAACAGGCTGGGTGCAATATCAGTGCAGCATGAACACTTCTCAGAATTCATTTTTGTACTGAAATAAGTTTTGTAACAGACGAGTGCCCTAGAGACAGCCGAGAATCATAGCAAATAATCTTTTGCTATTTCAATGACAAAAAACCCTCAACCATATTTGATACATTAATGCACTGACATTTTGTACTCTTTGGCTGTACTACACACTTTTAGTCTGGTTGGTATCTGTGCCTGATCTGGCAAGATTGTGTGCTTGCCATACTAAATATACATAGCTGTTTTTTTCCATTGTTGAGATGAGAAATCACAAAAAGGGCAATGGAAAAGTAGAATCACGGTCTGTACTGTTTAGAATCACTAGTCTAAACTAGTTCATGACCTCAGTAGAGAAAAGAGCTCATATTCTGAAAAATTATGTATTAAAATAACCACAACACTGAAGCAGCTTCTTGTATATTATAAAGTCTAGCTAGATGAAGTGAGATACGCAACATACAAAGAATGAACTTACTGAAATGAGAGAGTTCAAAATAAAAGGATAAGGAAAAATACACCTTACCTAATATATAAAGAGAATCAACTTTTGAAAAAGAGACTGTTTTGCCCATTCAAAAATGCATTTACAAACATGCATGCACCATGTTTATATATTGTACCATAAGGACAATGCAGAATTATCCTGTACACACAATGACACTTCAATATCTATAGGAAGTTGAAGATACATATACACATGGTAGATATATCTGTTTTCAAAAGTGAAAGAATCACATCACATATCAGCTATATATCTATGCAGTCTTTTTCATTCAGAAGTTATTCAAATATAAATGCCCCAAGATGATAGATTCTGCAGTGCTTTTGTGAACTGTGTAAACTAGATAGTTAAACTTGAACAAATAAATAAATGTAAACTTAAAAAGAGAAATCAAGTTTAACAGCAAATTTGCTGTATGGAAGGAATGTAAATATGACTTTGTGGAAACCATGTATAAAACAGAAGGGACAGTCGAGGATTTCTGTTAATCCCTGGCTAACTAGTAAAAATAAACTTTCTAATGAAAGCAAACAAAAAATCCATTGATTTTTTGAGTTAAGAACAACATACATGTAAATAACATGAAAGTTTGTTTGCCATTATCACGTGGCTAAAGACAATTAGAATATACTTATAATATATGCTCAGAATATTGGATGGGACAAACTCCATAAAGTGCTGGGAGAAAGAGACTTCTGTCATGTACTTGCTCAGTCCCATAAAAGCTGTAAGACAAGACACACAAAAGACAATGGTCATAACCTCACTGCTTTTTTTTTTCCACATTTGATTGCATCTACTCCGAGCTTTGCACAGCTGATTTGTGTCATAGACTCCACCCCCACATTTATTTAAAACAAAACAAGCAAAAACAAAACACAAAACACTTTCTAAAGTATCAGGGCGAAGTTAACTGTAGAAAAACAAGTGGATAAGAAGAGAACTAAAGAAATGGAAACCAGGGTAGAATAATGCATTTTTGCTAATTGAAAGAACTGAAAATCCATTTGACTTGCTGAAAAATAAGACTTTTGATAAACTGATAAACCTGAAACTAAATAACAGAAATACTAGCTTACTAGAATATCAGGGGTATCCATAAATGTGGAGAAGAAAAAAATAAAAGCTATTTTGCTCACAGAACAGACAACTGTTTGGAGATATTCAAAACAGCTAGAGTGGACACTTGGGACAAGAGGAAGTGCAGGTAGTATTATAAAGAAAGAAAGAAGTCAATAGTGCACAATGGCAATAGCAACCCAAAGAAGAGCAAGTGGATGAGAATTAAATCCAGGAAAAACTGGAAAGACAGAACAGTTCATAGTGAAAAAGACTAAAGCAAAAGAAATATCTGGAAACTGAGGCTGATAAAAAAAATATGTCAGAATCCAGTGTTGCTAAACAGGCCTGGTAGTTCATCCTAGAAATTCATGCTTAATAACAATAAATATGTAAGATGTCTGAGGAATATTTCCCTAGTTCTATATTGTCATATGAAATATTTTTAAAGACTTGCTGTGAAGCTCCAGGCAAGCTCTCTCCTGCCTGCCAAACTGATCAGGTGTGTCTCCGCTGCAGATGTACATGTTCCCTAAGGTAGACTGTGTAGATCAGCAATGGAACACCCTGTATTACTTCGGAGTTTAATGATAATTTAGATCACTTAAATCCAGGAAAGAACTTGTTGTTATTTCAATAGTTTATTCAGTAGAAGTTTTAGTGCCAAGTTTCAGTGCTACATTTAAAGAATGGAGTAATACATTTAAGACATCGGACAACTGCATTAGACGTGAAGGCAGATATCCAAGTCATAGTCATATTCAACTTCATACTTCATGAAGAACAATACACACATCACCTTCTAGAGGTGTTTATTCCTTTTTATTGAAAAAAGAGGAGAACCTAACAGAAGTTCATATGCACCCAAGGTGCAGCTGAGTTTGATGTAAAGATTTGCAAAAACAGGTTGCAGACTGGACACAGAAGGAACAGCACAGCAAATTATTTTACACTACACTGTAAAAGATTTTTAATGTTACAGTGCCTTATCTAATTACTTGTCACCTTTTTTTAGACCAGAAGTAGTACTGCATTTAATCTGTATTTTTCTTATTCCTGTCGTTTAAAATGGCTACTGAAATCCCCTGAAGCAACATTTGCCTTTCACTATTCCTGTTTACCTTCCTCTTACCATTGGAAGATCATATGTTGATAGGAAGGGCTTCCTTGAAGAAGAAACAGTGCCATTAACATATTTGCTTTTTTTGCTTCCTAGAAGCTTTGTATAAAATCAACATATAAATGAAAAAAAAAATGTTGCAATAATTAATTGCAAAGGCAATTATCTCCCAATACTCAGTGTTCTGTCATTCATATGACACTTCCTATATTTTCAGAAACATAACAATTGGATGGTTGAAACATAGAGACTAAAGTAAATATTAGCTAAATAGTTATCTTCTTTTTTCAGCAAACCCAGACTAAGACTCAGACTGTTTTGCACAATAGTGAATGCCAAAGAAAACATTCAAGCCTCCATAAATGAAGACCATAAATTTTGCCACTGTGGAAATCAAAATCTAGATTATATGAGTATAAAAAACCAAACACATCCCTTATATTCAGGTGTTCATCAGATTAGTCCATACTGCATCATCAGATATAATATATTAAAATATTTTAGATGGCAATGTATTAAAATATTTTCATGTTCTTTTCTTTTATATAAAAAATATTTATCAGAATACTAAGGTATACTCACACTAAAGTAGGAAAATTACATGTATAAAATGTACTCTTAAACCAATTTTCATACATATTAAAAGGCAAAATCTCTCTTGAGCTAGTTCACATGCAAGGCTAAATGTCTTTGGCATTTAGGAAGTTCTGACAGGTGAGGCAAGGGTACTCATTACTCTAAATGTGAAATGCCGGTAAACACAAAGTATGAACAAGAATCTGGCCTCCAGAATACTTCTTTCATTCAACTGGATCCCATAACATCAGAAAATGAGGACACGTGCTGTAGTCTTGTTAATATACTTCTGATAGGTAGGAAAGTATCACCTTCTTGACTAATATAGCTTCAAAACAACCTGCCAGGAAGGCCATTAGTAACATTGATTACACTGAGTGCAAAAAAGCCTCTGTATGTCTCTTCTGAACCCATTTTTCTTTAAAAACCATTCATGTCTCCTCTGAACTTTTGTGCTAAAGATGAGAAAATAACCTAAGGAGGTATTATCTTTCCTATTACAATTTCTACAATACTATTGTGGTCTGTAGAATTTTCTTCCTTTTCCTGTGGAAAAACAAATGTTTTTGTCTCATTCTAAAATTCCTTTTTTTTTTTTTTTTAAAAAAAAAAATCTCCAGAAGAGTGCTACATGACACCAAAACATTAGTATTATATCTGATTCATCTTTATGCCTTCAGATGGCAATGAAACTCAGCCCTGGAAGTTTTCATTTCAATGCAGCTCATCTTAATTCTTCAGATTCTTTTTATTTCCTTTTGACAAAACTACAGATAATTGTAGTCAAAGTTCTTATATTTCACTACTTTCATCTTTGTCTTCTTGAGCAGAAGCTGTGTTAAGGAAAGAAGATGAGAAGTTTCTCATCTGTTAGGCATGGCAGTAGCAAACAAAGCATACTGGATGCTGAAGGTTTCTTCCCCCCCCCCCCCCCCCCCAAAATCTATTGGTGTCACCTCTTTCCTCAGCTACATTAGAATTATGAAATGCCTAAACCAAAATTGTCTTTCATGCTCAGTTCAGGAATGGTTTTATGTTATAAGAAGTCTAAAAACTGTTTTGTCCCAGAGAGAACACACTGGTTGGTAGGAAAGTTTTGTTTGTCAGAATTTGGCTGGAGCACTTTGTTCTAAAGTGGCAAGCCACAGAACTGCAGGGTTAAGCAATGTGATTAATTTGACCTTGACTCCCTTCATGACACTATCTCCTGAGCTGTACCTCAGCTCAGAAGAGTCATCAGCCCATGTGTTATTGACAAACACTTTAATCATTTAGAGTTGTTTTCTTTTGTGCATTGCAATAAACATCCAGTCTCCTGTACTGTGCTGACAATAAATGAGCTACATTTATTCAGGGAACATTAGCAGGCTTTAGCAAAAACTAATATAGCTGCAGATCAAGCAGGGCTTAAACCACCATTTCCCAGCTCCTGTTAGAGGAAGACCTCCATGTACTTCAAAACCATGACATCCCAGGATGGCTGAAAAGACCTCTAAGCTAAATTAGTACCTTCACCCATGATTTTCATGCAGTATTTCTTCTGTACAGTTAATACTTTCTTCCCTAAAAGCTGCCAAAGACTGTTTCATCTGTTAGAATTACAATATTTTCTGAAAGGTCACTCCCCCTTCAGCAATATGATAAATTACTTTTATTTGCCCTTCCCTCTCCCTTCTTAGAACACACTCTAAGAGTTAAGTCAGTATGGAAAAATATACAGTAGTTTACTCAACTCACTGATTAAGCTAGGCATAGACTTGAAACACAATACAGAGTTCTCAGAACATTTCTTGGAATTCTTTTGCTTAAAATTTTCCATAGGAGAGATGTGCCAAGTTAAACTAAACCTTTATTGGGAAAGTATTGCCAAGCATGCAGTCAAGATTAATTATTGCAAAATTTTCAAAAGTTCACAAAAGTTATCCTCCCAACACTAAACAGGGTAAAGCTGATGATCAAGCTCTTGCAGCCAATTCCATTCCTGTAAAAAAAAAAAAAAAAAAAAAAGCTGGCACAATCTCTCTATTGTGTACTCCTAAGTACTTATCTAAATCCTTGCTTAATCTCATCCTACATGCATAACAGAAAAATAAAAACTACCAGGTTGTTGAAGCCTGCAATGTTGATATTGCACATACATCTACATGTATATTCTATATATACATGTATCCCAGGAAAAGTTAGTGAAAGACATGGAAATAAACCTCACAGAAATTTTATAATCTTGAACATCAACTTAAAGTTTTGAGTTGTCTTCTTTCCTAACATTAAGGTGCAAGGCCTTGGAGAAACCAAATATTAATTTCTGTCTTAAAATAAAGTTTTTTAATAAAGAAATCTAGTACTTCTGTCTCTGCATCATTGTTTATCCCAGAAATCTTGACAGTTTTTCACTCTGGGTCATGAAAATTTGATAGCACTAGTTTTAGAAGGGTTTACATCTAAGAAACTAAAACCTCTTTAGTGGTACAATCTGTTTAATATTGAGCAGCAATAAATAGCCTTTAAATCCAGCAGTTGATTTCTGTTGTTGTTTTCAACCTTGAAAGAGAAGTAGCTATAGGTATAGCTGCTTCTATACTACTATAGCTATATATTCCAGTAGTTTTCTAAGCTTCTTCCTCTTCACCTGTATATTTTTCTATCTATTGTCTCCAAAGAATTTCTTCGTGGTTTGGCATTGGAACAGGCTGTTGAGGGAGGTGGCAGAGTCACCATTCTTGCATGTAGTTAAGAGATCTGTGGATATGGCATTTATGAACATGGTTTCATGTGAGACTTTTAGTATTAAATGAACTTGATCTTGAAAGCCTTTTCCATCCTAAATAATTCTATTTCAGAAATAATGTCTTTCAAAAAGCTTTGTAAAGGGTAAAGGTGATTCTGTGATTATTTATTAGAACTCATTATGATATATCACAAAATTTTGTCTAGTCATATATAAAGCTAATAAAATGCAAAAATAATATCTAATAAAAATATTTTCATTAAATCACAGAAAGAAAACAAACAAGTATCTCACACCCTAACTCACGTGTTTGAAAACAGTACACAAAACTCAGAGGAGGTACAAGTATTTTCTATCACAAACAGTACTCATAAGTTTACTTCTAATCACAGACAATTTTATACTAAATTTAAAACAGAGCAAAAAAGTTATCAAGCTGAAGGTATTCATTAAAAACTGAGCAGTATTAGCAGAAGTGAGACCAATTGGTAGCACTTTAAACAGACTACATTTTCATTGCTTACACATTTGCTTAGAAACCTTGCTCTGATAAGAGAAAGAAAATACAGTTTAGTTGAACTGGCATTTTAATACTTAAGAATAAGAAGCTAATAATACATAACACAGCTGCATAATAATGTATATAATATAGAATTTTTTATATATAAGTTATTATTATACACATAGAAATTGTACTATATAATATATACAATAAATTATAAACTTTCCATGAAATATTATAATAATAATAACTTATAAAACAGTTGTGTTAACAATGCTACATACACGTCAAGGGACCAGAAAATTACTCTAGAAATAGCAGAGAAGTGCTCAAAGAAACAAGAGGTGACAGAAAAGCATGATTCCTACTACATATTTCTGATATTCTGTATTTGTATTAGTGACAGAATTATGAATCTTCTCCTTAGCATGAGGGCTTGAAAACAGATGAGTAACTGGTATATAACAACTCCTACTTCCGATTAGGATTTAGATATCATAACACTCTACTTAAGCACAGTACGGTAAAGGACAGTTTTAGCTGCAACATGGGAAATCTTTAGAACTAGTAGTTACTGAAGCACTTACTGTAAACAGCCATCCTTTCTCCTCTCTCCCTTATCAAATTTTTGTAAGCAGGTTTCAGAGGTTACCAAGAATTTGGCATGCAGGCTTTGGAAAGTTATTTTAAGATCAGCATCACATTTAATTAACCTGTTACATCTCCACAGATTTATACAAACATTTAGGAACGCAAAAATATCAACAAAACACGTTGTAGAATTACAAGTGCAAGCAAGAGTGAAGTTCATATTTCTCATAACACTCATCTGAAAGAAAAAAAAACACAACACAAACATGCATGGGAAATGTAATTCTAATTATACTCTCACCAGGACTCAGTACTTCTCACTTTTTTCACATTAACCTCTAAAGCAAGCAGGCTTGAAAGTTAGGTTTTTATCCTGATCAGAATCAGGCAAGGCCTCATGATCACCTGATATCTGTCTCTTGATTAGCTACACATTGGTTTTAATTATCCACCTGCTTTCAATTAAGTACCAGGAAATCCACCCTATTAATGGTACAAGCTAATTACCCTTGCATTTATACAGAAGTTCTTTTTCTCCCAGGGTATATCTAAAGGATAAAAATAGTTAAAACAGTCTTTTTGGAGCTTATAGCCTTTTGGCTGGTAGCGTTAAAAATACACTTGTTTTAACCTGTTTTAGAGTCTATAGGTAAAGAAGTGTCACAAAAGTATCACATCTTTTTGTGATGGTATGTTGAAACAAAATCATTTTAGTCAAAGGGTTGATTTTGAAAGCAATATACAGTTGGTATGCCATCATATCCTAAAATTCAAACCCTGCCCCCAAAGATATGGATGTCTTTGTTCCATATGCTGCTTTGCAAGCATGTGTTTTAATGACCATAAGATCAGCTGCTATAACCAGCTGTGTGAACAACCCTAATATTCTCCAGATGTATAAAATACTTTGCATCCATATACCACAGTTCAGAATCTAGAAATTAAATATTAAAGAATAGTTTTAAAAATCATATAGAAGCATAAGAAGCACTGAAATATTATCCATGGCTCACTGTTTAGTGCTTTTACGGTGAAAGGATTTCATTTCCTTGACTTCTCTTGAAACGCTGCAGAAAAAAAATGAGTGCAGACAATTTGAAACAATAAAGAGAAAATTAAGAAAACTTAAAGTAGCATTATGTAGATGAGTATATCTTAAATAAAAATAAACCATATGTAAAGAATAACTCTAGTGTGTTTTAGAACAGATATAACAAATTGAAAAAAAATGCATTATGCATTTGTATTTAAATAGGCAGCATAGCTTTTTGTCTTCAGCAGAAAATAAAAATAGAATAAAAAATCCAGCATTAAAAGACAACATAAAACAACATACAATGAAAGGATATTGAACAGTGAAAAAGATGTATTTTTACTGTCATGCTGGTCAAAATACAAATTGCTATCAGATCACATGTAAAATTGTACTAGTCACTGAGAATCCTATGAAATCATGTTTGGGGTTTTATATCTCTTCTGGAAAATAACTTCAGAGAAAAAAGACATATTTTATTAATTTTTGAGGTTCTAAGAATGTTTACAGGACAGTGGAGAAGATGACGTATAGTGTGAAGGTGTTATACCTGATGGTTCTTTATATACCGGATGTAAGAAAGCCTGCCATAAGATCTAATTATCCAGAATTGCCTTTTCTGCCCCAAAGCAATCATTCTGATGACAGTCTTCTATGCACTGTAAAACAAAATGGGAAGCCTGTGCTATATAAACTGGCTCGGCGCTTCCTTTTACTCCTACTTCCTTTTATTCCTCTGATATCAGTCTCCCCATCTCATTTATTTTCCACACATTAATGGTAGCAGTCACCTTGAGCTGGTGATGCAGAGTAATTTTCACAGAAACCTTGATCAGAAACCATAAATCAGCCTGATGTGCTTTTATGGTCTAATAACATTGTCTGCTCCTAGAGGCCCTTATGTAAAACTGCATTGCGGAGAATCCCTTAGATTGTTGGTGTTTTTTTTTTTTTTTTTTTTTTTTTCACTCCTCTATGCATCTGTATCTGTAAGACATAAAATAGGTGCAACACTTTGATTAAGACACTTTGCTTAAACTTGTAGACATGAAAACATTCAAGTATCAACCTGTAAACATGAAAACACTCAAATATCAACCTGAAATTTTCACTGCAGATTTTTTCTCTGCTTGACTGTTGCTTCTTATATTAGGTCAGAGAAACTAAGTATTCTCACCCTGCTCTTGCAGACGCAGTGCATCAACAGGCAGAGCACAGTAAAGCCGAATGCTTTGTCTAGATTAGAAGATGCTAACCTGTATAGCTGCATCAGCAAATCCACCAAGTGCGGTTGTCTTGTGAAGGTGAATCTTGTCTTTAAGATTCTATCCTCATTTGTAGAAAAGTTAAAGTTGTTTTATAATTCAAAAACTTACAGAAAAGAGAGATTGATTTCATTGTTAAGATCATCATTTTCTTCCCCAAAGAATAGAATTACTACCTCCCTTTAACAATGCCTTTTTATATGATGTACTCAGACTATTACAAACCATAATGATTTTTACTGTATATCCCACTTTTTTTTTTTTTTTCTTTTTTCTTTTCTTCCTATCCCTGGTTTAAGAATGTGGAACCTAATTTGAAGAAATGCTTAGCATTCCCAGATATGTGATTTATAATATTAAATATACTGAAAAAATAAAGTGTTCCAAATACCAACATCAGCAGGTATATTTGCTATTAACTACTATGCACCTCAGTTCCTCTCAGGTAGAATAATTCCACACTGTACCCCTGCAAACATGATGTGAAAATAAACACACATGCACGCACACACACACACATATATAGGAATTAATTACTTCTCTTTTACACAGGTTTGTGTACATAATACACACAAAAGCTCTGACATGTCTATTTTATCATAAGCATGTAGATTTTTTACTGAGTAGATTGGTCACCATTTTTGCTTCTTTTTTTTTTTTGTCTTTTTTTTTTTTTTTTTTTTTTTTTCCTCCTGGAATTACGTTTTCTTCTATTATGGAAAACAGTTTACTTTCTTTCCTATTATGACTTATTTCCTACAGATCCTATGACACCCTCCCCCTCCCCCCAGTCAGAAATATGCAGCTGAATGCTGCAATCATTGCACCGCCAAATGGCTGTGATTCAGAACATTTTTCCCATTAGGGTTCACAGATAAATCCACAGCACTCAATAGAAAGTACTGGCTTGTAAAAGGCAGATTCATCATCTCGGGACTTGCAGTTTTAAGTATGTGAGGAGAAAACAGAGCATGGGATGGGTAACTTCTCATCTTTCTCTCATAGTCTGAACATAAATGAGATTCCTTGTCTGTTTGCAGGTTTTTGTAAACAACCCAATTTGTGAACAGAGTACACAGGATAGCAAGGAAAGAGCAATGGAGGGAAATGAAATGAAATGAAAATGAAAGCACTGACACAGTGCTTTCAGATTTGCTGATTCATGGCTGTGAATGTGGTGATAGCACTAAACCAGATATAAACAATCCAGCCTTAACGTTCAGTCATTGAGAATGGTTCCTTATATATAAAATAGCTGTATTTCTCTGCAGCACAGATTATATAAAATTCAAATTAAGGAGCAAAGTACCAGGTTAAGATGAATTGACTATCATTTAAAACTACAGTAAGAATGGTTACAAATTGTGTTTTTTGTTTTGTTTATTTTTAATCTAAGCTTCCACTACTTTAAAGAAAAATAGCAAAATGTAGTGGATGCTACCCATTTTATCTCAAAAATTCATCCTACTTAGTTCAGTACATGCTGCTTTAGTATGAAAAACAGGAGTTATCCCAAAAAATTGCCATTCTACATATATACATATTCTGTATGTATTCCTTTATTGTTTCATTGATGATTTTCTAAAAAACTGATTGTGGGATCTTTCTACATTTATTTCTTTAATGACATCAGTTAAATGCAGCTTTTCACACATCCACTCATTTTGCTGACCACATGACAGTTTTTGTATTGAAGTCAAAAGGCATTGGGGTCCTGAGAGGCCTTGCTGGTAGACAAAATGGAAGTGAGAGTAGGAATAATTTGTCTTACACAATTAAGAAAGCATTTCATTTTTGTTAATTAGATACCAAGGCAATTAAACTTTAGGGTTTGATAATTTGGAGGATTGAAATGTGTTTAGACTGGGAACCAGGTATATTTTGATAAAATGTCTGCAAGTCTGGGATATTTTGACACTAAGGAATGTGTTACTGTAACATATTTGTAACCCTTATGATGATATAGATACCCAAGTGATGTAGGTACAATTTAATCAATGGAGAAATACCCAAGTGTATTATAGGATAGAAAAGGATATGCAAAAGAGATGTTTTGAGGATAGTATGTTTTCCAAAGCTTTTATCCCAAGGCAAAATCTTTTCTATCCATTGGCAATAAGTGGTTTTCTGAGACAAGAGAATTCTGCATAAGAGTACCATGAGCCATACTTACCAATTTTTGGCATTTCTTTAGTAAGAATATTTCCAGTGCCTCTGGACTTCTGTTGAAAGAAATGCATATCTTTCTCACAACTGTCCAAAATGGAACCTGCCAAAAGCGGAAAGAATTAATAGGTTTTATCTCATTTTAATTTCACATAATTTATGACAGTTTTTGTGAGGGAGTAATTTTTTTCAACATTCCATAGCGGAATGTGTTTTCTGCCTTGAAAAGCATTGAACTGGAGTGTATATGCACATGTGCATGTTTGTAGAATATACATTCTATATATATCTATTGCACATACAACTGAAAGAAACAATGGAAAATACAAAATATTTTGGCTTATTTTGTTATAAACCATGTTGAGTCTTCAGTAGTTTCCTCTTGTGGTGGTTTTATCATGCTAGGCAGCTAAACACCACAACCACTCTCTCACTCCCCCTCCTTAGATGAGGAGGGGAAGAAATAAAGCAAAAAACAACTCATGGGTTGAGATAAGGATAATTTAATTAAAGGGAAATAATAATAATAATAAAGGAAATACTATTATGAACTAAACAATTTAACTAAAGGGGAAAAAAAGGGAAAGGGGAAAAGGGAGGGGGAAAGGGAAAAAAGAGAGGAAAACAAACAAACAAAACAAATAAAGGCTATGTGGAAGTGCAGAGGAAAGAAATTACTCTCTGCTTCCCACAAATGAGCGATGCTTGACCACGTCCTTGAAGCAGGGCCTCAACACACATAACCAGTGTTCAGGAGGAGGACCAATGTTTTCACAATGAGAGCCCACCCCTCCCCTCTTCTTCCTGTTTCCACCTTTTATTGCTGACTGTGACATCATATGGTATGGAATACCCCTTTGGTTGGTTTAGGTCAGCTGCCCTGGTGATGTTTCTCTTCTCACTTTTTGCCCACCCCCTAGGAGGGTTAGAGAGAGTCCCGATGCTGTGCCAGCACTGCTCAGCAGTAGACACAACACTGGTGTGATACCACTGCTGTTTTAGCTACAAGTGCAGAACACAGCACTGTATGGGCTGCTGCAGGGAAAGTTAACATCCCACCCAGACCCAGTACATCTCTCTCCACAAAATGTAATATGTCTTGTAGTCATTGCTGTATCAGTCACCACAGCTTTTGTTTTAGTTTCTGCATTCAACCTCCTATAATTTACAATACCCAGTGTTCTGCAGCTGTAGAAATTCTTTTCTTGGTGGCCAGTGCTTCACATATGACTTGTCAGGATTCTACATGTGGACAGAAATGAGATCTGAACAATACTTGCCAGAGTTCTGTTTATTAAATTATTTGGGCTAAACATTCTTTTCATTTGTTTGTTGATGTACAGATAAAAGATGGTACTTTTGCCTCTGCAGAATGTCATGGTGTAACACTGATATTTTTAGTTGTTCACACGGTGACACAGTGAAAACTCAATAACCAAAGTTATTAGGCAGGCATTCTTTATTATGGCATTTGGTGAGGGGGGGATAAGGAGGGATTGCTCCACCTAACACATACACCAAGGGTTCCTGGCAGAGTGCTTGTATTAGTGGGATGTATAAAATGTTCATTTCATTTCCTGTAAGTCTCTTGTATATTCATCAGGTCTCTGAAGAATCGTTAACATAGGTTTCCACCCCTATTCACATGCGTACTGGATTACTTAGATGGCATATTCTGGTGGTCTTTTGATGAAGGCCAGAAGTCTCCCTGGCTACTAAAATTCTGACTTTACCTTTCTTTTACAGACTTCAGCAGTTAATCCAGTTCTTGTTTGTTCCATTATCTATGCATACAGTCTTTTACTCCCTTATCTTTAGGGTTGTCCTGTCCTTGTGGTTAACATAAAATTGTGTTAGCTAAGACCTACAGAATCAACATCTTTTATCTTGTTTCCTGTCTCACCTGAAAATAACTGTTCAGGTCTTTTTGTATATACTGAGCAGTTATTTAAAGTTTCACATTTATTCTAATCATCACATATTTAGTATCAGTTGCTGTGTCATATATCTAGTTTCTCGTGCGTTTGGCCTACTAGAAAGATAAGCTGAAAGCTCCCCTTAATTTAATTTAAATGCCAAATTGTGCTGTGTTTTGTTCAACATCTTTCTTTTCAAGAGATTCCTCTGCCTTCTTCTGATTTTGGGAGTTTTAAGCAGAAAGTGTCATAAAAGTGACCATGGAAATATTTGTCTTGTGGTGGACAAGCAAAGTGATGCTGATTTTTGATACTTCAGCATTGGTTTCTCATTATTGTAAAGTAGAACTTGCCAGTTGGATTGTTCACCCAATAACAAGGAATGGGAGCTAGGATTAGACCATAGTGAGACTGGTTAGTGTTTCCCTACTGATGTGTTGTTGCAACTGTCTATTTTTTCCTTAAAGCTCAATGATTGGTCTTCAATAGCCTCCCTGTCCATAACCCCCAACCACTCCCACAGATGAATCTCATGTAAATAATCCCCTTCATTATTTTTCTAGTAGTATAACATGAATCGTGCTACAACGAGGTCTTAAACACATGCAGGTGGCCAGAGCAGATTTATTGAACCCCTGTGGATGGCACCAGAAGCACATTTGTTAAAAAGGGACTATTAAGACAGCAAACAAGTTGTATAATTCTCTATTTAAAGTTTTATTTATTTTTTTTTTTATTTTTTTTTTGTGATAGGAAAGGGAATAAAAGCAGTTCCAACTACAACAACAACAAAGACAAACTATCTAGCAATTAGAAGCTTGCCTGTCTTGTTGATGTTGTGTAACTTGACAAATATGAAATTTGTTTTCTTGTCCTGATTTGTTATATCTGAGCATAGTATCTGTCTTGGCTTCATTATCTGAACTGTAACTTCCACTTTGTTATGTATATTTGAAGTTTATTTTAGTTTGGTTTCTAGCCCTAGTCTAGCAAGCAGTTTCTCTCATTCCTAACTATGAGTAAAAAGCAGAAAAGGAAATTACGTCAGTGCCTAATTGTTGCCGACTTCTTCAAAACTCTTCAGAGCATTTTTTCTCTATAACAACTATACTTTCACTGAGGAAGAAGTGTGAGTCCTGTGGTAAGTGAGGTTTCATTCAGACACTGATCTGCAAATAAGACTGGCAAATAATGATGGAAATCCAAGGCATAAAGAGCTGATCTGCTGCTTTTGTTCTAGGTATTGCTTATATCATATATGCTTATATTGCTTAGATCTGCAATTCTGGCAGGTAATCATTGCCATAGTTCTCTTGTTTTCTAGTCGTCATTGCAGTACTCTGTTCATAACGATGGCTAAAATCCAATGTGGTATTCCCTTGCTGGGTGGTTAGTGACTCTTGAAAGAAACAAGAAAAGACTGGATGTTATATTGCAGGGCACAGGCTTCAGTGCATACTATAATGTCCACATGCTGAACTGTGGAGACCTTTTGAAGTTCACCCATCACTAATGGAGATGCAGTTCTGTTATAGGTGGGTAGCACTTTGGTTTCGTCTAATTGTATTCAAGTGCTCATCAAAACGGAGATACATTCCAGTACTCTACATATCTATAATGTAAAAATAACTGAATTTAAATTCCTTGGGGCCCCCTGCGAATGGTGGAGCTTGCAGAACTCTATCTCAAACAATCTCTTTTATTTCTTTGAAGTGTCATCGTTTATTGGTAAAGTTTTGTCTATTCCCTATTGTGCAGGTCATGCTCTAATAAATCCAGGCTCTTTAAAGGTGAACAATAGACACATTTCAAGAAACTCAAGAGAAGCTCATTTAGTAGTTTCCTGGAGAAAAATAAAAAAAAAATAAAAATATTGTTTTCAATGATAAGAAAAAATATAAAATTATAAAAAGAGTACTGGTCCTTCAATGATTTTCTTCTTGTGTTCAAAATAGAATCGTGTTCATAAAAGAATAATTATGTATCTTTCTTCTCTTTTGAAACTGAAATAATACATATATTTATATATATATATATATATATTTTTTTTTTTTTTTGCTTGACCCCTCTTCATTATGTCTTTATGAAACTGTAAAAGGAAAGATTAAGAAAAGTTTTCAAATTTCCAACATCTTTCACATCAGAGCTTTTGAATTAACGGATTCAGAGCACAAAATCATAAAAACTTAAGTGACCAATAGATCAGATTTCACTCACATTCACATTGGGAGTAAAAGTGTGTTCATTTTGTTTATTCAGATTTCCTAGTTCCTTCAAGAAGGATCTGCATTTTTTCCAAAAGAGATGGTGGGGAGGGGGAAGAAAAATAAAAGGAAAAGAAAAAGAAAACAAAAGGCAAGACAAACGCCAGGATGGGCTTTTGCTTAAGTAACAACAGTTAAATGCTATTTTTCAAGAGCCTGCTTAAGAAAGAGATTTTATGTGCTTTTCAGGTGGGTGTTAAGTGGCTTTTCAGGTGTGTGTGTCTAGATTATTTCACTTACAATTTCTATATTAATTTTCATTTTATTTAATAAATAAACAAGATAGGAAGAATACATGAGCTCCTCAGTTAACAGAAGGTAAGGGAATTTGATCAATGCAGGGGGAAGGGAAAAATATATTTCTGCTCTTTAAATACACACGTAAGTAATAAATCCATTATGATTTTCATGTTCATGCACAATTCCAAACAAGAAAGATCTTTGATAGATGAGTTATAGTAGTACAACCAGTGACTGACACAGAAGTAATGGAGGTAGTTTTTGTATTTGTCTATCTTGCCATGTTCTTATAACATTCTCAAATTCCCTTATCCTACACCTGAGGTGAAGACAATCTCTAGTTATAGAACATCTCTAGTTACAGAGTAACTCAAACTTTTATAATAGCTAAATTAGATATAATGTTTTTATGTGACTACCCCTGGGGAGGGATTAATAGTACTCTCTAAATTACCTCTCTATATTTTGACTCTGCTACTGTGCAGGAGGGACATTTGTTAAAATACTGCTTCAACATTTAATGTAAACTAAGAAAGCAATATAAAGACTTCAGATTATGTTCAGAGCTACATCTGAAATATATATATATATATTAAATAATGTGAACTATATTTGCACATATCTTACATCTTTCTCCCGGGCTGTTCAAACATGCATGCTACCAGACTGCATGCTGCATGCATGTTAAGTGGTCTTCAGACTTAATACAGTATATTTGTTCCTACTTACTAGTGTATACATATTCTTTATTCATCATCAGTTAGTTCAGTGAAGTAAATTTGTAAAATCTCCTAAATAAGAAATAAAAAAAAAAAAAAGGAAGAAAATTGAAGATGATGCAATTTAAATTAGCTTAGCCCTTCCTAGTAATTGCTGGAGTGTAATTACTATGTAAAACTACATATTGGTAAGTCATTTTAACTCAAATAGTAAGAATTTACCAGTTGACTACCCTATATGTCCCCAGTTCACTGTTTTATTCATATAGACAACATATAAGAAATAACTCAGTCTTTTTTTATCTGGCAAATACTTCTTGCATCTGTGGAATTACTGCAGAATATAAAATACAAAGCCTTGTTTAAAAGCTGCTGTATTTGCTCAAAAGCAACTGTTTCCTTCTGTAGTTAGAAAATGCAGTAACAACAACAAAAAAAGTTTTTGGTTTATGTATATTTATATATACATTTGCATTGATAATAATTGTATTTTTATTTCTGCTCAGAAGGTGTGCAGTTTATCAGGTCCTGATTCAAATAGGCTGGAACTCAGTGAGTAAAACACTGGCTGTTAACCACTATGCTGTTATGAAGTGTAAATCTCAAAGGCAAATCACAAGATAAGGAAATGCCAGGGTCCCACTGAACTCTTCTGAGGTTTCTGGGTTAGATATTATATCACGTTGTAATTTCACTCATGATAAAATATTTGTCCTTTAAAAGGAATAAACTTCTTTATAGTGTTATTAACTTTTGTAATATAAAACAATAGTTCCATAAGATAAAAGCAAATCAAATTTAATTGTCATCTTAGATGTCAATTCAGGTTAGTAAGGTATATTCAGTTCAGATTTGTGGAAAAAAAATAATATTAGACTTAAACATTCCATAATGAATGGAATAAAGGGTGTATTCAGCTATATCTGTCTGTCTATGTCTGCTTTACTGGATCTTGAAGGTCTGTAAACATAACTATGATCTATGATCTTCTATGACCTAGCATAGAAGATCCACATTGCACACCATACAGAATACGTTTACTAAACTTATGTTGTGCTAGCCCAGTTGTACTCTTATAAAAGATTATCTCCATGTTTTCCCTCATGCCTCATGTCTGTTCCATACATAATTTTATGACCTACACAAGACCTATATAAGAAAATTTGCCTGTTGATGCCTGCTGTTGGTTTCAGTTTGTTGCACATTCTCACACTTATATATAGTACATTTTAGGCAGGAAATGAATAGGAAATGGAGGATGCAATGACATATAGTCAGGAAGAGAAAAGTGACTATTAATGTCACTAAATCAGAAAAATGACTTATGTAAAATACAGACAAACCATATTTTGGGCATATGAAAAATACTAAATTGCTGGAATACCTGCAATCAAGTTCACACCAGTCACCCCTGACATTAGTCCAGAGTGCACCATGACTAGTTCCCAGATAAGTCTCTGTTTCCTCCAAAAATGAGCAAGGATGCTTCTGAATCCCTGAGCTGGGTCAGCTTTCCAAGCAGCAGCACACCAATCTCTCCTGACTGGATTACTACTGCTGTAGACAAATGTAAATAATCATACTGAGAGAGAGCACTGGCTTGCACAGGGGTCTTCTTAACATGAAGGTCAGGGGGTTTTGACCACAGTGGTGAGGTGTCCGAATGTTGTTATGGCAACAGCAAAAAGAATCTGCTCTCTGCCTCATGTAGAAAATCAAACCAATTGAAACAGAAGTGTGTGAGAGGAAGTAAGAGGGCCTATAGACCACAGTTTCCACTGAAAAACACATCAGTCATATTTTAGCACAACTCTGCTTTGCAGGCAAGTCTGCCAAAGGTGCAAAAGAAATTCAAGCATTGGGCTGTTTTTTCTGTGCACATTTCTGTGCTCACTTCTGGCAGATACTTTGTGCAACAATGAAACAGGTATTTTTGGCGGAGCAAACAAGTTAAATTCTCCATTCCCATGTCAGGAAGCGGACTCATCTGGTTGCCACAGTCACTACCTCTAAACAGCAAAGATTGTGTCACTGGCAATACAGATAGATATTCTTATGTTGTGGTTATCTGTATCATCTAGTAACAATAGGATTTACAGTCTCATACAGGTCTAGGGCAACTACGCTTAAATATGATGTTGTGAGCTGCTTTGACACAGAAAGATAAAATACTAGTGTTTTCAGCTCTCCTTCCTAAGTCTTCACAATGTCAGATAAACATCTGGTATGACTAACTGTACTAGCAATGATTTCCTCTGTCCCCTCCTCTGCTATCCCCTACTCTGCAAGTAGAATATTGCAGATTCCTATGATGATCAACTCCAGAGGTTCCTGCTGTGGTTCTGGTGACGCAACAGTAGCAGTTAGGGAGACAGCCTGACTATAATGAGAAAATACTCACATAAAGTGGCTGCTAAACACCATGGAGAAAATGTCTGCCAGCCTGGGAACTCAGACTGGGAACCAGTCTTGGCCTCCAGTCTAGGAGTTTGGCCTGGGAACCAGGGACATCCTTGATGGCTGCAAGTGGCATCCTGAGAACCACAGACATCCTGAAGATGCCATCAGTAAGGGCAAAAGATGAAAATGAGGAGCAACTTACCATTTGAGAAAGTGAGAATTGCTGTGAGAAAATTTTGTATAAAAGAAAATAAGAAACATCATGATGTATTGACTGTCTCAGGAGGAAGATAGAAATTAAAAGCATTGGTTACCTGAAATGGTGGTTTCTATGCCCTCTTATGTCTCTATGTTATAAAAATGGCCGGCTTTCTACCCAAAATGGAGCCTCTCTCTGAGAACTGGTGCTGCATGAACTTTTCCAAACCTTTGATGGGGACACTTTGCTGACTCTGTGGTTTGGATCGTCTTTGAAGTAAGACTTTTTTTTTTTTTTTTAAATTGTTACTTATTTGGTCTCACTCATGAGCCCACTTCTAGTTATCAGTGTCTTTTGAGATTTTCCTTAACTGATCTATTTTGAAGTTTGACACCATCCCCAGCTCTCCACCATTCACCCTTCCAACACCCATTCCCTCCTGAACTTCTGGTATCTGTTTGATACATTTTGCACTAGTAAATTCATGTAATATATATACATAAATAATGTCATAAATTTAGTAATTGCTATAACATTTATAAATTCATAATCCATAAGTGTGCTCACTGCCGTAGTTTTGATGTTTGAACATATAATACTAATCTATATTTGTTGCTATATTACTGATTTTTACTACATCCAATTGCCTTCCTAGTTCTGCTAATTGCTCTTGCTATTAATTAGTGCTATCCTGTTAATATCTACTACATATGTATATATTTGCTTCCTGGTAATATCTGTAATAGCTTTTTATCTATATACATTCTTGCCTTTTTAATCATAGTATATTTGTTAGTAGTGATTTGTAGTAATATGTACTAAACAGTTTTTAAAAAAATGAAGACTGCGTCCTTCTGTATGAAGGAGAACAGAATTCTACAAACCGACTGTAATGACTTCTATACACCTGCAGGGAGGGTAATCCTTTAGATTATAACATGAGTTAAGGAGGGTCATGTGACTAAGATAATTCTGGTGCACCCTTCTTATTGCCAGTAATTGACTTCTTCTCATTTGTCTGTTAAAGGCTGTACAATCTTTTCTTTACTTCTCTGCTGCTACAGGGGAATGTGCATTCAAAATGTTAAATTGTTGAGGGATTTTTGAAACAGCAAAGATCCCACAGCTTGCTGCAGCTGAGCAAACCAAGCTACCAGGGCAACTATGAGAAGTTCCCATGACAGTGTTCCCACATCGCCCAATCGAGGAATTTAGAAATATATTGTTACCTGCAGCTGCCTTCAAGGACAAGGTCTATGTGACTGCTAATCACAAGGGGGTTATTTTCTTGCAGGTAGGGTTGTTTTCTTGTAGTTGTTTGTCTGAGTGCTTTTGACCAATAATCTTGTGTGAGACACTATCCGCCCCTGTTAAGTTCACTATAAAAGCTAGGCTATTCGGGTAATAAAATGGAGCATGATCTGACCATACTGGTGGTCTGTCGTGCTTTCGGCCATTCTTCCTGCAACATTAAATGATCAGGCAAATAAAATTTAAATTAAAGCAGGGACAGTGTCAGTCAAACTGTAAGCACAATAACAATAATCATCATTCTATGTATTTCTAGGAAAAAAAAAAAAGGCAAAAAAAAACAAACAGTAACTTCAGTAAGATGGCGGAATCTTGCAACTTCAGAAATACACCCCAATGTATGCAGGGAATTCTGGTTAATCTGTCACTCTGTGATGCATTGCTTTTGAAAGTAAAATGTACAATGAGGTTTAACGTTTACTGTTTGTAAGTATGAAGCAGTAGACAGCATTTTGAAATTATCTGTGTTTGCCTTTTTGCTTAGTGTAGTGTATCCACATGGTGATATTCTAATACAGGGAAGAAAGCACTTTAGCAGCAGAAACGTTTCTGGTCTGTGATTATAAGCATAGTGCGTAGGCATATTTCTGTGATAATAAAAATCTTGAGGAAATAAAACCCAAGACATTTTGTTAGTCTTCCATTTTTAAAAAATTCAAATCACAGTACTGTTGTTCTGCATAAGTAAATGAAAGCGAAATTGATTAACAAAGAGTGACTGACCAGAGATGAAACAAAACTTAATATTTAATACTTAATTACCTTGCAAAAGCTATAATGAATCTCCTAATGAAAGCTGTTTTAATTTCTTTGTAGATTCTTTAGTGCCATTGGGAATGGAAAGGAAGACTTAAAAAGTTAACCCTTCCCTTAGCAATTGTCCTTTTTTTCTGTATGAGTCACTTTATTGCTAATTGTATATACTAAAAGTTTTGTTTGGATTTGCTTCTATATGAGTGAACATTGATTTAATTATGCATGTAAATAGAAATGCTTTCTAAAGCAATTTACAATACTTAAGTGAGATTTACTATATGACTTAAAAAACAAAAACAAAAACAAAACAAAACAAAACAAAAAAAACACAAATACACAAAAAGTCTAAGATGATCTGAACTAATGCTCCTGATTTTCTAACATGACTTGCACTGATACTTCTGTTGTCTGCTAACTTACTTCACATATTAATTATAAACGTCTAAAGGCTATTCCAGAAGAAACAGCAATATATGCAGAAATACTATTCTATTCTAGTTTAGGTTTGGAATACAGAACCATCAGATACCAAGGCTATTCACAAATGTTTGTTTACATAGAAGAGAAGGAAAGACAAAATACATACAGTGTCACTTCTGTGGGTTTTTGTGAATAAGTAGAGTGGCAGGCATCGCACCCTTTCCAAGCACTCATTATTCCACAGATCTCTTTCTTTCTTACCCCACAGTGTTCATTTTATTCAGTCCAGACTCTTAATTGGGCATAGAATAGAACAGGGACAGCCCCACTCTTACAATGATATTTTGCCGCTTTTTTTTTTTTTTTTTTTTTAATACCTCTATGGAAAATGAAACCCCAAAAGTCAATTGTTCAGCTTTTAGAGTGAGAATTTGTTAAAATTAATAACTGTAAGGTTGGTCTCCTTTCTGCTGTTAATGCTTCATCAGTGCTCTACCTGCATACCGACTTTACCTCCTGTCTCCTTCAAGTCTGTAGACAGCTACATGACACTCCCAGCATTTGTGCTATCTGTTTACCATCATTAATATTTTGTCTTTTGTGTGAACAAATGAAAGTTTTAACACTAAATTCAAAATAAAAATAGTTGAGCATACTTTTCTGAACACACCAAAACAGAGATATGATGGATAGAGATTAATATGTAGATTCTAGAACTTAGAAAAACACAGTGAGTCAAATCACTCTTTAATCATTTTCTGGACTGTTCAGGAAGGTTGAACTATAACAACATTTTGGCAGGATCTATGTTGAGCTCCATCTCATTAAGGCTACATTATTACTAATAAATGGCTTTGATAATTATAATAATAACTCTGTGTGAAGACCATTCCTGCAGTTTGGGATGCTTTTGTTACTACTATTATTTTGTGTTTATATGTATATATATGCATATATAATAAAATATATAAAGTAATAAAGCAAAGAGAAAGTCAGGGATCTTAAGAATCTTTGTAAATTCAGCCTTGATTTGACTTAATGTTTGTAATTTTGCATCAGAAGCCAGAATGCTGCAATGCATCTGGCACTGCTGTACTACTCTATGAAGCTGGCCTATATTCTACAGTTGAATTATCAAGTCTTTCTATTTCTTTCTTATAAAATTGAAGATCATGACTTGCTTCTCTATGGCAGTTATACTACGGAGTACTATGGAGAGAGATTGAAACAGTAATAATGGCAATCTAGGCAGAACATTCCTCCTAATAGGAGTAATTTTCTCTGCCTACAGGACTGCATATTTGTTCCAGATGTCTTAAACTTTTTTAATTTGCTGCATCAGTGGGTCAAAATTAAAGTAATACACTTTTTTCCAAGACCTATGAGATCTCCACACCTTATTAAGAGTGTACATTCACCACATAAAGCCAGACTTTATTTACATGCCTGCTCATATTCATGTTCAACTATGTTTAATAGCATCATTTCCAACTTATCATGTTCAAGATTCATTATTGATTTCAGTCTTTTCTTGACTACCAGCAGAAGCTGTATTGCCACAGAATTTCTTGATTTATTGTATGACATGCAAGTTATTTATTTTCTTTGAATATGTATCTCCATAATTTGGACAAAAATGGTAACAGAGAAAAGCAGACACAATAGTTTGATTTTAGTTTCCGCAGGTTTTGATTTGTGTAAAAAGCCTTTGTCTTGATGTAGAAAAACATTAATAAACATATCCCACTCTTTTGGGGAATTTTTGTCATATATTTTGTCAATATATTTTTTCTGTCAAAAAAAAAAAAATAATATTAGGCTGTTTCTAGAGAGAGCAAAGAGCACAGTTTAGGGATCATTCCAATAATATCTTTTGACATTTTTCATTTATTGATAAGTCATAAATGCTTTAGATATATTTAACTAAGCAATGGGATATTAACATTCTTGTCAATATTATAGCACTTTTTGGTTCACTAGCAGAACAATATCAATAATTTAAAATAGATGAGATTTTACTTTCTAAAGTATCATTTTTAAGTATCATATTTCCCTATTATAAATAAAAATAATACCACCTAACACTGAAAATATCACACAGGATGCAAGTCAGGGCATTGCTTGAATATCTTAACTGAATTGGGTAGGTGTGAAACCTTTCTACTTCTCATAACCATTCTACTTCCCTTAACATTTGTGACGATAGCTTTTCATTCCCTGAGTGAATCCCTATGACAAGTTCACAGATTGTTCTGTTGATGGAGATAAAGAAAATCTTGTGTTTTAACTGGTAGCTAAAATCTGCAGCTGGTAATTGAGAAATTTTATCTGGTTTGCTTGAAAAACTTGTTGTTTACTTCCTATATTGACTGTTTTCTATTCTCTTAGATTTTTTTACTTTCAGTACTGATTTTTATAAAGTATTTATTCTTCTGAATGCAGATCTCTTTCAGATCTGAGATGAACTAGGCTGCCTTGTTTGTGGCTGTATGTCTATAAAATTATGGTTGTTTAAGAATGGTTTTTTTTGTTTGTTTATTTGTTTTTTTTTTTTAGTTTGTTTGTTTTTTGTTTTTTTGTTTTTTTTCCACTGGATGAACTGTAATTGCAAACTTGGAGGCAGAAGAAAGGGAAAGACTAATTTATTATTACTCTTTTGTTTCTCTTTCTTCAACTGTGTTCTGCTGTTTCTTAATCACACTGGGATTCTCAAAATACTGTTTTCACTGTTTCCATAATTCATATGGAAGTGCTATTAAGTAATAATGGACATAAATAAAATGGACATAAATTTAACCTCTCCTCTTCTCTCTCTCTCTCCCCTCCCCCTCCCCCCCAAATGTATCTACAGGACAGGATCAGATCAGATACTTCGCATGTATTGGAATCAAATGAAAAGCAACAACATGTAGTACTTGAATCAGATTCATATCAAGAAGGCTGTGCTCCTTTGTATCTCAACAAAATGAAGCATTACAGTTATGAATGCCAACAAATGATACTCCACTTTCCTCTTCAATTAAGAAGGATTACACCAGCTCACCTTTAACTTCAGTTGGAAGTATATTTCCGACCAGATTTAAGCATCTTCCCTTAATTATTTATTAAAAATAACATACAGTCACTTTCTTTCAACTTATTTATACTTAAAATGGTGCCATTTAACTTACAGTTTTCCTCCTTCCTTTTGTAAACAAGAATAATTTGAATAACATTTACATTTTTGTGCCAATTTCTTGATTTTTCGCAATAACAGGATAGAAATTTTATTTAAAGTTGAACACATTCTTGAGTACCTTAAAGACTCTTGGAATTTTTGTATAGAAATAGACTTCAAATTCCTCAGAAGAACTTTGTCCGCTTTACAAAATTTTTATCCGATCTGATTAATTTTTCCTTGTTTCACAGAAATCCAAACATGTCAGCTGAAGGAAAGCTGACATATGAGAAAAAAAAAAAGAGGAAAAAGAGAATGTGCTATTTATATAAAATATAATAATAATATAAACTATAATATATCCTTTTATCAGGGTTTCTAGTAATTTCTCTTATCTCTTTATGTAGTTTCAGAGTTAGAACAGATAGAGTCTGAAATATCTTATTTCTCTGTTTTTGTTCAGCAGGTCCCTTTGATCCTTAAAAAATATTTGCTTCTGCTGAAACTAAAGCAGCTTAGTTATTATGACAACCTTGGATTGATACTTAAAATTTAAGGAGAGAAACATATCTATGCACTCTCTCTGTGACATGTTATTGATTGATCACAATGTTTTTTGAGTAAGTTCTAAACAGTTACATAAAGCTCCTTTCACACTGTCTGGCACTGCTGTACTGCATATATATCTAATTTCCCTGGTCTCTTCACAATCAAACTTATTTTCTGCATCTCTCTCTTCCTCATTCTGTCCAGATGCTCTATTTACATGTATAATTAAGTAACATGACACAACTAATCACAAGCCCATTCTCAGTGTTCCTCCTATTCCTCTGTGAATTTACTTTTAGATTTCTCTTTTCTTGTTGCACATTATCACTGAAAAATAACAACAAACAAAACAAAACAAAAACCACTTTAATTTCCTTGCCACTTGCCACTGTAATAAGTAAAGTTAAATAGCTTAGAGAATTCCTTTCTTAAAGAAAATACAAAGGAATTTCAAAAACCACAGAGCATTTAGGACACAGAACTGCTTCCTTAAAAGGAAAACTAAATAAAACTAGGACACGGTTAATCTACCTGTACTGTTTCCAGGATAACTCTTTTAAAATATAAGCAAACTCTGAGGATATCATGGTTATCAATTCTGTGGGCTTTATTCTCCACTAAATTTCACAAAAAATATGTCAAATAAACCTAAAGAGAGTTTTTTGTCTTTCTGATTTTCTATAAAGTTGAGGCAGAAGTATTTGTCTGATATCTGATATCTGTCTTTTTCATGTGGTTAGTACCTATGTACAGAATGGGCTTGGTTTCCGTATATTTTGAATTATGAACTCTGCAGAATCTCTTCTAAATCCTCTCTCTTGTACTAGTTTTGTTTACTTAATATTCTGATTCAATACTTCTATAGTCTGTGGCTCTAAACAATAATATATGTAGTTAACAGAGTCACCAAATAAAAAGGAATTTCAAGCTGATTCTTGTAAGTGATATGCAGCTCTAACTTGTTATATTTTCTGGCTACATTGATGAGAATGTTATTTTGCCCTTGGCTTCAACAAAGAGTTTCAGTCATGGTACCTTTTGTTATGTTTCCACTGTATTGATTAGCCCCTTGCTGTTTTGCTGCTTCCCTTACGTGGTTTCTATGCATGTATTTATTCTCTGGTGGAACAACAGCAGGTTCAGATAGGGCCAATAAAAAGACAAAAATTAACTACCACCACCACGCCCCTCAGCCCCCCCCACCCCCCCCAAAAAAAAAAAAAACACTTAAACCCACAAACAAAAAACTACAAAACCCAAATTTCTACTCTCTTCTTATCTCCTACAATACTCTCTTCACCGTTAGTGACTACAAACCAGCCTAGAAAGATTGCTCTGGCCTACTTAACAGAAGGTCACAGTCATTTTTTGTGGCTCTTTGCACTGTATGCTTTGTGGTTTTGAAAGATTTTGGTGTTGATCAAAGACAAATCTGTTTCTTTGTTTAGAAATTATATGTATACTTTTTACATTTTTTTTTCTTAAAGCAGAATTCAATTAATTTCATAATACATTGAAGAGGAAAAAATTAGGCAAAGGATTTGAGTTCCACATGCCTAAATAAAAAATTATGAAGCTGTATGTTTATGACACACTCAAAACATTAAATTGTTAACTATTTGTTTATGGTATCCTTTCATGCTCCCTGGTAGATAATAATTGGCTTCAGGAATAAGAAACAGAATCTGTGATAAGGATTATTACTCCATCTTTTCTTTGTTTGGTTTAAATAATTTATTTTTCTTTCTCCATCCAAACCCAGAAATTTAAGTTGCAGAATAAAATTGTATTGACTTCTGGATTCGAGCATATCATGGTTATTTTGTTAATTAAAGGTAAGTTTGCAGGGGCATTTAGAGCAAGTCAGGGAGCATGGTCTATGAATTAGTCTGTTTACATCTTCTGATCAATATTAAAAACTTTTTCAGTCATATGGTCTGTTTTAGAGCTGATGGACACTATAATGCATTTAATGAATTAAGAAGGTTTCTTCATAACTGTAGGTAAAATACAGAATTTGTTTTTACTGAGGTGGTAACTAAAAATGTCCTGGATGCTAGACCAGATTCTACTTTGCTAGCAATGAATGCAATGGTAAGCAGCCCTTCCTTTCTCTACTAAGTGGGTAGCTCATCTGTGTTCTAAAATTCTTCTCTAGAGCCTTTCTGTAAGTGATCAGAGTTCTGTGGGCTTTTCTAACAACTCAGATCACTATAGACTAACCTCCTGAAAACATATGCCTTGTTCTTTATTTCCATTTTTCAACTACAAATCCATCTATGTTTTAGATTAATCTTCTCACAGTGTTACTCTCCATGAGTAAAAGTACAAAGGCAGCTACTTGTATAAAAGGAGAGGTTTGGTACAAAGATCATAACAAATAACTATTCCTCTGCCCTTTTTGTTTTCCAAATCAATAACCAAGCAATGAGCTTGGTTAGGTCAGAGGTTGGACTTTAGGTCAGAGGTTGGACTCGATGATCTTGAGGTCTCTTCCAACCTAGAAAATTCTGTGATTCTGTGATTCTGAGCTGGTGTTCATACAAAGGAAATGGAAATAAGGTAGAGAAAATCATGTAGGAAATGAGCTCTGAATACTGCCATACCTGTGGCTCAGAATGATTAGTGATCTAGCAAACAACTAGAAAAGTTGGCAGATAAAATGTAAGAGGGAGATCTGAATATCATTTAATATGTTCTTCTGTTTTTAACATTGTTCAGTAGAAAAAATCAATTAAGAATAATTTACTGTAAGACTTTGATTTTATTGTTGTTTAATCATGTTGTAAATAAAGCTACATTTTACTTTTCACATAAAAGTTGCATTAGGGGTTTTAGCTGTTTTGGAGTGTGCAAAGAATGGAAATATTTGGTTTCGAATTTGCTTAGCTTTGCTACTGAGAAGCAATCATTAATGCAAAGGAAATAATGATGAAAAATGTTAATGATAACAAATAATAGCAAAAGTAGATGCCCACTTTGACATGCTAAGCCTCTATATAAGTGACTAATATGTACTGCATCAAATACTAATGATTTGCAAAATAGATTTTTTTTTTTTTTTTTTTTTTTTTTTTTTTTTGTCCATGAATTTAGTAGACTCTGCTACTGATGTTGCCCTAATTCTTCTCCAAATCTATAAAGCTGTGATCAAAAGGACTAGCTATCAGCCTTGTAATTCTGGCTGTGGAATTTCTACAACTTGTGGATCATGATAAGATCATGTCCACACCAAACATGCTTTAAAAAGGACACGTAAAATTAGCTATGCTCTCAAATTTCTGACTGGATACCACCATTGTCTTCTCCAGCCTTTAAAACACTCCCTCAAAAATATTTTCATGACAGTGAAAGGGCACAGTGTCACTTCACAGTAACTGAAATGATTCTTAGTACTATTCACTTCTCTTCTTATACAGAATAGCTATGTGTGTTAAGGATGACTCTCATTTCAATGATGCCCTATTTTATTATATTTTTTATTTTCCCTGTATTAAGATGTAACGGATTACTTTCTTAGCCTAATGGTAATAAAGAAACACATTTGCTGATGCCTGTGTGTTCTCAGCATAATTATTTTGGTTTTATTCCATATTTTTCCAGGTCTTCACTGACTTCCCATAACTGCTGATTCTTTGAAGTAATATCAGGGAATTCCTTCATTGGCCAGACAGACTGTTCCTTAAGATTGCCCTGGGGCTTCGTACAGTAAGCATCAATATTAACAATACTTCCAGTCCCCTATTTTAAGGGGGGATCTTTATTGGAAATTGGATTTTACATGAAGATTGAGGCACATTTGGAAAGTCACATTGTTTACAAATGACCCTGCTCTGAATTGTGCTTCTGACATGCCATCATGGACCAAACTCAGAATGTGGTCTAGGAGTGAAGTATCTATGTATGAGTTATGTGAGAGTGTTCCAGCTTTATTCTTCGCAGTTATTTTGGCAGCTGAGCTGAAAGAAATAAAAAAGTTCTAGGCAGACTGGGACTAATGCAGAATTGTAAGATGCATGCATAAAGGGGTATATTTTGTATGCAAAAAAAAAAAAAAAAAAAAAAAAAAAAGCTAAAGGGATAATCCCCTTTTTGATTGCCTTTATTTGTGTGACAGTGCTGTCCTTCATATTGGCTATGAGCAGCAATGTTACTTGTTGCAAAATAAACAGTAAGAATGAAGACTAGGAGGAAAAGAACAAAACAAGAAGTTGTGGCTCTGCAGCCATCAAGGGGTGTTATTTCTGCAAGATTTTATATGCAGGCATGTCCTGATTTACAAGTTCCCCTAAAGCCTGAAATAGAGAATAGGTTCACCTAAAGCTTGAAATAGAGACCTGAGTCACAGCCATCTTCTTGTCTCTTGGCCAGCAATATTAGAGAAGGAACTCCAAGAGCAAAAGCACATGCAAACTAGCTCTTTTGGTCCTTGTGAACAGTTCTGCACTTTGCCATTGTAGCAGTGAGACAAAATGGAAGCTGCAGCCATGTTTAAAGATGCAGTGAGATGCACAAGTGCACTGACTGCAGCTCAGCTTCAGGGTATAATGGTGGATGTTCTCTGGGAGGTGTGTTAACGTACATATGGGTTGAGACTGCGTGAACTACAGCGGTAGACATTGACTCCCATGATGTCAAATTACATTCTAAGACCCCAAGCCAGATGAGAACATAAGGGAATTTGACCTTGAGAATGACTTTGAGGCAGCCTGAGTGTTAAGCATACTAATACTAAAACCAGATTCATACTTTTTTTTTTTTTTTTGTAATTACTTAAATTTAAATTAAAAACAAAAACAAACAAAAAAAAGCAAAATAAAAAGTAATAAAACTAATGAATGACATGAGATATTATAGAACATAGTTCTAGAAACAACAACAAAACAAAACAAAAAGCTAGAAGTAAATATGTAATTTAATACATTCAAATTCAAACATGAGTTCTGTATGACACTATCATATGAAATTACGGTGTTTATTAGAGCTGAAATATAGTGTAAAAAGAAAGAAGAATGTTGAGAACAGAGCTTAAGTTTGCCTCTTCTGGTGGCATGAATTAAGTCTCTGCCACTGTTGAAGATTGCTTACTGTAGTTTGATTCCTGCATAGAAAAGCCATTATTTTAAATTGTAAATTGGTGTCATAGAATTAGAGGAAATTAAAATCAGATGAGAGCATTGTTCTATCTATATATTAATCTGCTTTAAAGATATTTCTTTCTGCATTTTTTAATATATAATTTTTAAATTTTATTTATTTTTTGATTAACAAAATGGGTTTGCAGGAGACACAGTATGGAAATATAGACTACTGAATATTTTATAAACCCACAATAAAAACTTAATTATATGGAGTAAATGTAAATCAAGACTACGGAGCAGCTGAATGCTATGAGAATGTAAATACAATTTGTAGAAGTAAAATAAAGCTTAGAGTCTGCAAATCAAAATATCAATTGGGAAAAAAAAAGTGCTGACATCAGCCCATCAGCCACCTTGATATTTTTGCAAAATATTTGCAGAATATGGCTGGACTTCAGTTCATATAAACAGATGAAAAAAGATCGTAATTCTCAGTTTGGAAAATGTAGCCATATTAAAATATTTTTGTACCCTGTGATTTCTATAATTGTCTTTTTCCTAAAATGGGTGCCCAGTTTAGGTTTATGCAGACACTATGTTGTTTTTCCAACTTAATACTTTTGATGTTACATAACTAAAAATTTCTGTGTGGAGATTAGCATTGCCTATAATTTTTCACAGAGGAAGAAAAGTCAGAATAATGTGTGTTTTTGAAAAGGTCCCCATACTTTGTGTATTACATACTGATTATTAATTCAAAAGCACAGAAATTCCTATGTTCTTCCTCTGCAAAAATAACTTTTTTTTTTTTTTTTAATGTATAGACTTAATGAAACAGTACAGATTCTTAACGTCATATCTAAATTAAAACTTTTATCATAACCATGCTTTTGCTAAGTTGGGAATTCAATTAATTATAATTTTAATTACTCTTTATTATTCTGTCCACCTCCTAGCATATGAAGTGGGTGGGTATTTTCAGAAGTGACCAAGTATTTAGTTTTCCATCTTATTGACCCATTAGTGGAACTGGTGGTCTTAGGTGACTCCTTTCTATATTTAACACAGCAGACATAATATCCTGTTTTATATGGATAGAGAGATTGATTGATTGATACATAGATATTTAGTAAATATTTAGATAGATATTAGATTTAGTAAATATTTCATGGTTAAATGTTTAGTAATAGATTTAGTAAATATTTCATGGTTAAATGTTTATGACTCCACTAAAAAAAAAAAAAAAAAAAAAAAAGAAAGAAAAAGAAAAGCTATATAAAAGTCTTCCAGCAAGTATAAGTTCTCTCTTCCGTATGCTTTTCTCCACCTTTTGCATGAGCAATTTGTCACTGTTTGGAGTTGTGACCTTAAGCTGAATATCCCACATATCTGATGTGGTAATGTCTCTGTGACTGTTTTTTAAAGGAAAAAAAAATGAATGAAGAAGAATAACTTCCTATTAAGTTTGGATTATAAAACACTGCAATTCAGTAAGGATAGCATTACATTCTACAGGCTCAGTGTTTAAAAAGAATAGAGACAAAATACAATCAAAGCAGAAAAGTACTGCCTAACAGAGTTCTGTTTGGTTCAGAAGATTAATTAGTAGATTATATGAAGAATAGGAAAGAGAGAGAATATAGAAACAAAAATTTAGATATTATGTCTAGAGATTAAAACTAAAACTGGATCATAGAGATGAAAAAACAAATCTGATCGCTAGGCCACTTTTGTGTTGCTTATTCTACCTGAAACCAAAAGAATAAACATGTCCAAAGCTGAGGTTTAACCAGTATAGTATGTTGCTCAACAAGGCAATGACACATAAACACTCAAATGGGAAATCTGTCTCTTAATTGGTATTAATATAATTTATTTATTTATTTTTTTATTTTTTTTAATTTTATTTATCTATTTGGTACAGTGAAAACTAAAGCACACTCTTCGGGACTAATGACTGGTCGTTACTAAAGATCTCTTTTTTCCCTTCAAAAAAGTATAAAATCATGAAAATAACCATTTCAGAGTGAACAAATGTGTCTACTCATCTTGATGATTGCTAATGCTCATAGAACAAATTATTATATAGTATGTATGGATCTGAGGAGGTATGGTAAAGATATGCTAAACTAATGTAACAGTAAGAGATTTACTTTGTAGCAACATAGCAAATACATGAATGTAAATCTGGTTCAAAGCCAAATAATCATGTGGGAAGGGGTCTCACTTCCAAGTAATCATGTAGGAAAGGATCTCACTTCTGTGCGGTGTCAAGAGTTGGACTTGATGATCCTTAAGGGTCCCTTCCAACTCAGGATATTCTATGATTCTATGATTCTATGATTCTGTGATCTTAAAGCCTGGCTTCATTCCAGTGATTATAGATCCTAACTGTGATGTTCATGTTAACACAGACGTGCATAAACTATAGACCTTTGGTGAAAAGACACTAAAAATGAATAAATTAATACTAAAAAACAACAAAACAACAACAGAAAACAAAACAATCTAAATATCAGTTAACTTTCTACACATAGCTGTTCAGTTTGGGGCTGATACTGCTATTCCTTATTAATCTCTCTTCTCTTATTCATGCAAATAGCCTAAGAATTTTGACATACAGGTCTTTCATTTGATCATTCATTCCACAAAGCTTTGTGTGTTTACTTTGCTGAAGACAGACAAAATTGATTCTGTGCCTGATCAGATATTGCATCAGTCATAAGAAAAGCACATACTAGATCAGAAAAATAGAAAGAGTGAACTTCAATGGAAGCCCTGATATGTTCTGTTTCATATTCTTGTCCTAGGAGAGGGTTATCTGTGGGTAGTTTGTAAAGTCAAATAAATTGATAGATACTATTTATTTCTCAAACTTTTGCTAGGTATACTGTTGCTTTTGGAAGTTTAGAATCCGTTTAAGTTATTTAGAATTGGTCAGTGCCTCTGTAATTCAAGATGCTTTGAATTGCTCCATTTTAATCTTACCCTGAAATTTTTGAAGATGCTTTATTATATGCATACACAAACAAAAGGACACATTTCTTCCTCTACTGAACATAAAAATGAAGAACCTATAAAAAGTGAAAAGAAAGATTTTGGGAAAAGAACATTAAAAATAACAGTAATGTTAAGAAATACACCTGACTCATGCATTCACTTTCTTTCTCTCTTCAGCTCTATACTAATGAACAGTTACAGTGAATAAGAGCCTGAATTTTAAAATATTCACCAAAGCTCCCCAACAAGCACAAAATTGTAAATCCATGCAAAAACTATCTGATCACAAAGATGTTGAACTTTAAACGTCCAAGAGCACATCCAATACCTATGAAAATTGCCCATTTATAGGAAATGCATTTAAATTGTCTTTGTCCAGGTCGAATACAGTGGAAATGCTAGCTGAAGGAGCATAATTATGTTAAAATGATTCAAGAAGGGTGACAGTCTTTCATGAAGCCTAATCAGTACCTTGGCTGTATTTATGGGCATAGAATGGTCAGGAGCAATCTACTGAACTGCTAGTCCTCAATTATCATCATCTGTGACTTGTTGCCTAAGTACATGCAGTATTCCATCCTCAGTGCTTATACATTCTGGATTCCTGTGTAAGTAACGGTCTCTGAGGACATTCAGCTGCCATTTTTGCTTTTTTTTTTTTTTCACCTCCTTTTATATGATGCTCCCTTTTAATTGTTAAGCAATACAAAAAAAATATTTATTGCCATGGGATGATCTGATCCAACCTTCTTTGCTACTATTTTAGATTGCTAGCTTATACCATGCCACTGTTTTATTTGTGATCTGTAGTGTTAGGTCAAAAACAATGCTGTTTTTCAGTTGTCTTGGAATCATGTGGTCACCTTCTGAAATGTATTTTTGGGCAAATCCAGTTTAGATTTGTCAGTCTTACCATGTTGACTGAGGTGGTTAATGTATCATAATGGTCATCAGGTTTGCCAGGTATGATTTGCCCTTGATGAAGCTGTGCTGGCAGTCTTGGATCACATCTTTGTCTTGCATGTGCCTTGATATTGCTTCCAGGAGGATCTGTGCCATGATCTTCTCAGGCACAGAGGTGAGGCACACTGGTATGTAGTTCTCCAGGTCTTCATTCCTACTCTTTTTAAAAATGAGAGTGATGTTTCTCTTTTTCCAGTCACTGGAAACATGGCCTGACTACCGTGACTTTTCAAATTTGATGGAGAATGTCTTGGCAACTCCACCAGCCAGTTCCCTCAGGACCCTGGAATGCATGTCACCAAGCCCCATAAAATTGTACTTGTTCAAGTTTCATCAGGTGTTCTCAAATTTGCTCTTTACTTAATGGGAAACCTTGCCTAGAGGTTCAGGGACTTGAGAGAGATGGGAAGCCTGAATGCAATTGAAGACTGAGGCAAATAACTTTTACTACAGACTTCTCCAAGTCTGTTGTTGCCAGTTCTCCATTCTCAGTTATCAGAGGGGGTATGCCCTTTCTCTCTCTTTTTTTTTTTTTTTTTTCTTTCTCTCTTTCTTTAATTTTTTCAGCATCATGTCTCTTTTAACAGTGTAAACCATTTACAGCTGCCAATCTCTCTTATTTCCATGTTTCTATTTTGCAATATTCAGTTTCACATCCTACACTGAAAATTCAAATTTCTCATTTAATTGGTCAAGTTTTTGACATTTTATTATACAGATATTTATGATGCTTCTTACAGATTGGACTGGCTTCTGTGCATTAAGCATAGTCAGAAACATCTTCCTGACTACTGTACTGATGAATCCTAGTACTTCTATTCTTAGTATCCTTCCTTCTTATCTATTGGTACTTGAATAGCTGTTGCTATATTTTTGTTTACCTCCCTCGGTGTATTAAAAATATATTGAAATAATTTCATTCTCTTTCCCAGTCTTCTTCATTTTTCTGCATTACAATTCCTCTTCTCACCTGCACCATCTATAACCCCAAAGAGGTACAATGACAACTGCTCCTGGAGAGTACATCCATTAGTTTTGTTTCTCAATAGCTGTACATGTAATTTGAATAACACCTGTTCTTGATACAACTGTTGATTTCATTATCTCGTTCCCTTTATTCTCTTCCATGAAGGATAAGAAGAATGCAACCAAAAACCATCTGAGTCATGATTTTGATGAGGTGTTCAATCATGCTTCATCTGCTGCATTGGGAAATTCTCAGATGCAATTTGCTCTGGTTTGAAGAAAGCTTACTGATTTTTATTTTTATTTTTTTTCATTCTGTCCTCAAAATCATTTCTCACCAAAGTTCTGTAGCTCATATCTTTATTTCTGTTATGCATCATAATCTTGTAATCTCTAGCTTCTCTGTAATAACTGGTGGTTTATATTCATTAGCAAAGCGCATAGATTCCTCTTAGTATTCACATAATCACAGAATTGTCTAGGTTGGAAGAGACCTCAAGATCATTGAGTCCAACCTCTGACCTAACACCAACAAGTCCTCCACTAAACCATGTCACTACGTTCAACATCTAAATGTCTTTTAAAGACCTCCAGGGATGGTGACTCCACCACTTCCCTGGGTAGCCCATTCCAATGCCTCACAACCCTCTCAGTAAAGAAGTTCTTCCTAATATCCAACCTAAAACACCAACACTCCTGGTGCAACTCTAGCCCATTCCCTGTCGTCTTGTCACCAGGCATGTGGGAGAATAGACCAACACCCACCTCAATACAGCCTTCTTTAAGGTACTTATAAAGAGCAATAAGGTCGCCCCTGAGCCTCCTCTTCTCCAGGCTGAACAAACCCAGCTCCCTCATCTGCTCCTCGTTAAGACTTGTTCTCCAGACCCCTCACCAGCTTCGTCGCCCTTCTCCAGAGTCGCTCGAGCAACTCCATGTCCTTCTTGTAGTGAGGGGTCCAAAACTGAACACAGTACTCGAGGTGCGGCCTCACCAGAGACGAGTACAGGGGGACAACCACTTCCCTAGACCTGCTGGCCACACTGCTTCCTATACAAGCCAGGATACTATTGGCCTTCTTGGCCACCTGAGCACACTGCTGGCTCATATTCAGCCGACTATCAACCAATACTCCCAGGTCCCTCTCTGCCTAGCAGCTTTCCAACCACTCATCTCCCAGCCTGTAGCTCTGCTTGGGGTTATTGTGCCCCAGGTGCAGGATCCAGCACTTGGTCCTGTTGAACTTCATACAGTTGACCTCAGCCTATCCAGATCCTCCTGCAGAGCCTTCCTACCCTCAAGCAGATGGACACACACACCTAACTTGGTGTCATCTGCAAACTTACTGAGGGTGCACTCAATGCCCTCATCCAGATCATCGATAAATATATTAAAGAGGACTGGCCCCGGTACCGAGCCCTGGGGAATGCCACTAGTGACTGGCCTTCAACTGGATTTGACTCCATTCACCACAACTCTTTGGGCCCGGCTATCCAGCCAGATTTTAACCCTATGAAGCGTACGCCAGTCCAGGCCACAAGCAGCCAGTTTCTTGAGGAGAATGCTGTGGAAAACAGTGTCAAAAGCCTTGCTGAAGTCAAGGTAGACCACATCCACAGCCTTTTCCTCATCCACCAAGCGCATCACTTTGTTATAGAAGGAGATCAGATTCATCAAGCAGGACCTGCCTTTCAGAAACCCATGCTGACTGGGCCTGATCACCTGGTTGCCCTGTAAGTGCTGCGTGATGACACTCAAGATAATCTGCTCCATGAGTTTCCCTGGCACTGAGGTCAAACTGACAGGCCTATATTTCTCCGGGTCTACACTCCGGCCCTTCTTATAGATATTTTGTTGGTATGACTTTGAGTCATCTACTGATCTCACATGCCCCAGACTCTTGAGATATCTCTAAATAAACTAATGAGATTGTAAAGAGAAATATTTTTCAAAAAGAGTAATTTTATTCTAGTAAATTGCAATTATTCATCTGTGAGTGATGGTTAAGTGTAAAAGTGACGGCAAATACTTCCTACTTTCCACTCACATGAACTATCCAATTGTTTACAAGAAAAAATATTTGCCTCAATGTAAAAGATTTTCTACTAGGAAAAAAAAAGTATCTATTTTTTTTCTGGGAATGTTGTTCAGACCATCACCGAAGGACATGGCCTAACAGAATACCAAGCCTAAATGTATATAAGTCCTTATGTATTTTTGTTTTTATTTTTTGTTTGTTTGTGTTGTGTTTTTTTTTCTATGACTTGTAAAAAAAAAAGACTGATTTACAGTGAAACCTGAACTTTTGAATCTGACATACAGAGTGCTTGATAATTTAAATCAGAAGTTCTGAAGACACACAGAGATAAACATAGCACAGAACAGAGCTTGAAAGAAATGCAGAAGATACAGAAACAACTCCTTTCTGTGGTGTGTTCTTATTCAGAAAGCATGTATATGCCACACAGATATCAATGTATGTTCTTGAGGCCAGATTAACTTTAATGTCTTGTCTAAACTTTCATTGTGGGAGAAATAGTGTATGAAGTATGCAAATTGACAAGAAGGGTAAGTATACAGAGCTCAATGCCTTTATGGCAGAAGAAAAGCACTGAAATAAAGATGGGTAAGTTCTGGAGAGATTGTTGGCCTGTTGGCCACATCATTTACAAAGCTGAAGGAAGAATTTCTCAAACAAAACTATAACAGTTTGTTTTTTAACATTTTTTTTATTTGTTCTCTCTGTAAAGATAGCTGATAAGTGTCATGAGAAAATATAGATGCAAGAATAATTTGGAAATAACGTGGAAAATTAGATAGAATTTAAGATAAGCCCTTCACACACTAAATTATGACCAAATGGCATATTTATACAATGGTGATAGTTTTATTTCAAACTGTAAAATTACTTATTAAAGAAGATTTGGATTTGAAAGTATTCTCTAATTATTCATTTGTCTGAAAATAAAAATTCTTCATGTTTATCAGACTGCTTTGTCTATCTAAAAAAGCAGAGGAGGGATCATAAAAATAATATTTTATAAATCCAGCAAAACCAGGAGGAAATAGTAAAAGGAAGGGAAGGTAGCAGAGGAACTGACAAATAGCATAAAACATCTGCAAAAATCATATTGCTTTCAAATAGCCTTAAGTAGCTGAGAAGATACAGAGACCTGACAGTTCAAAATGTGTGGAAACAAAAGCAAACAAACAAAACAAAAATTGTAATAAAACAAACTAGCAAAAAGACCAGCAAAAGAAAACACAAAAACACCTAGAATAATTTCAAAATCTAAAAAGTGAAGAAAATTTTAAACACAAGAAATTCAGAGTTAAAAATAAATAAATAAAAAATGCAAAGATACAGAAAACAAATTAGGCTTTAAAACAAAAATCTTTTTTCATGTTATTGTAAGTCATTACCTGCCCTCATGAAAGTTAAAGAAAATCTAAAACTGTAAAACAAGAGTGAAAGTACTCAGAAGCAGAGATTCATAAATTTTCCTGTAAGTTTTTCATCCCATAAAGGTGCCTAGAGCCTTGAGTGATTTGCCAATCACGTTACAAGAGTTTCTTTCTCCTTTCCCAAAGCCTTTTTTTGCCAATCTTTGTGTACTGAGTCATGACCGGCATAGAATTAATTTCACAGCACATTGTGTAGTTCTGTGTTTTGGATTTGTGACTTAAATAATGTTGATAGCACACTACAGTTTTGACTATTGCTGAACAGCACCTGCACAGCATTGATGTTTTCTATCTTTTCCACTCTGCCCCTCTCTTCGGTAAGTAGGCTGGTAGTGGGCAAGAATTTGGGAGGGGACACACTTAAGGCAGCTGGCCTGAACTGGCCAAAAGGATATTCTATACTATATATATATAGTATATATATATACATATAGTATATATACGTATATACTATATATATATAGAGAGAGAGTATATTCTATATTATATAGAATATATATTTTATATTCTAGATATTCTATACTATATATATATGTATATACTATATATATAGTATAGAATATGTATATATATGGAATATATATATGTTCAATAATAAAAGCTGAGCTAGGGGAAGGAGTGATGGGGGACATTAGTCAGAGACTGGTTTTGCATTTTTCTGCTTGTGATAAAAAAATGATAGCAAGAAGTGGTATTGTACTGCTGACAAGGAGTGTGTATGTGTATCTGAGCATGTGCTGATGCTGTTAGAATTGAGATTATTATTTCAGAAAGTATAATTTACTCTATATTTTTCACAACTTTAGTCCTAGCATTGCTATTACTTTCACCACTGAAATTCTGTTTGTTGTGGAGTATATTTTTAAGGAAATTCTCATCTAAATATCAGATAACCATACTTACAAGTGGAATAATTAAGGGTATACTGATGATTTCATGCCAGTCAAGTCTTGTATCTCTAACAATAAAAGGTCATTTCTCCTGTTAGTCAATTGAAGATCCTGTTATATGACGAAAGGCATGTTTAATACTTGCTTTTTTTTTCATTGTATAATATTATATCTTATTCTCTGTGTACAGTAATATGATACTTATTAATGTATGTAGGACACTAAATCTGTACTGAAAAGGAATTGGATGTAGGGAGAAATAAAGTTTGATGTAAATTAGACCTTAGTCTAGGGCCTATGGGCAAAACTGGTCTTTCTGTGAGTTTTCTGTGTAGAGAATATTGTGGTTCCACACTCCTTTCTAATATGTCTTCCCTGGAAGATGCCTTAACCTAAATGTATTCATTGGAAATATAGAACCAAAGGTTCATGGATGCAAGTCAAATCAGAATTTGGCCGTAAAGTGTTCAGTCAGCAAGAATATCCTGGCATCTGTGAAAGTGTTCTGCCAAAACGTTGATGTTCTTAGTTCTTAACTGAGCAGAATATAGAGCTGAAATTCTGTCAGCATCTCTAAGGATTTTATTTTCTCCTTTTCATGTTCTCAGGTTGTAATTCTTTCCCTCTTTTACTAGCTACACCTTCGAAATACTACAAGTACAGTGGAAGTCAAGGACAAGAGAAGACTGATTTTGTTTCAATACTACATTCAATGGAATTACTAAATAGTACTTTGATAGAAGGTTATAATTTATGTGAAAAATAGATATATTTGTTTTCATCTTACTCTTTAATTTTGCATATCTTTCTTCAAATATGCAATGAATTAAAGATTGATTTTTAATTGAAGAATATAAGATATAAAAAGAGACTTTTTTTGACAACTGGAGAAAATGGATAAACTGAAGAAAGAGGATAAAGCTTTTACTATGTTTGAGGAATCATGCATTAGCAAATCAAGTATGTGTGATACAGTCTTCTGAATGTGTGGCTACCCCAAGATCCTCAGCAAAATTTTACAGAATTTAGGGCATCTTTAAAGTGAAGAACATGTTCCTAAGCAAACTTTCACAATAATAGCATGTGACTCTCAGAGCAATTTTTGTTTGTAGACTTGCTCTGATAGTTCTCTGATAGTTCTCTGATTTCTAAATCAGAGCTTGAATGGAGGAGAATATAATGATATGGAATTTTACTGACTTGATAATAGGAAAAATGCATGTTTATCACAGAGCAGCGCACTATAGTGTCCACACATTTGCATTCACTGTCTTCAACAAAATCTTTCACATAATAAAAGAAAACAGGTACTATTTACTGTTTTCAGACCTCCTTCCCTTTGCATAGTTCCTTTTGAAAGTTTACTTTTTTTTTCCTCTTTGGCTGTGTATGAGGATTGGAAAACCTCCTGCTACCATCTAACTGTAGGCTTGGACAAATCCAAGACACATAGAGGAGGAGACTAAATTTTCCCCTCTCCCTCTTTATGCATACAGTCTTCTTTCAGTGTAAGGGAACGGTTAAGAGCCACAAAGAACTCTGATAAATCCTGTTATTTTGACAGTGGGCTGGTGTTAAAGAGACTCTGCAACTGTAGCTTTGTATGAGTCCCTAAAAAAATCTGTTGATGTGTGACCCATGGGCAATGCCTGTAAATATGAGGTTTTGACCAACAGAGGAAATAGGGTTTGGTATTTCTCACAGTCATGTGTGGGATGTCTAGGAAGATAAAATCCAATATATTGATTGAAAATAATTTTCTATTTCTTGTCTTTTTTTTTTCTCTTCCCCAACAGTACATGAAATAATAGCTACAGTGAGAAAAAATACCAAAAGGGAAAAAAAAAAATAAAAAAAGCTTTGTCTGGCTTTTTTTTTTTTTTTTTTTTTTTTTTATGGGCAAATTTATAATAATAATCAATATGTATAAAAAAGTTTTGGTAAGTATATAGTTCATGTTCTTGTAGCTCATCAAGCCATTTTAGCAACTTTTTTTTTTTTTAATGCTACATATAAATTTATCAGCAGGAGTATAGTTTTTTTGTTTGTTTTGTTTTGTTTTTTAAACTGGCATATTAAACAGAGAACACAAATATCAAGTTGTTAAATTAGAACAAAAAGTTTTGTATTTACTGTATTTAATTATATTTAACAAACACATATATGTGGTTAAAAGCTCATGTATTTTTCAGATTTAGACTTATGTATCCAAAACTAAACCTGCTCCATGTACAGCAGCTTGATGGTCTGTATCAATGGGAGCAAGCAGTGTGAAGGGCCAACACAGAGAAAATTGGATGATTAAAAAAGGTTAGGAAGCTGAATTATTAATATGTCCAGAATTTCCAAGATTTAGGGTCAGAGGAGATAAAATAATCATGGGGGAAAAAAAAAGAGGTATTGAGGAAGACAAGGTTGCATTCAGACTTTGTTGTGCAATAAAACACATTGTTGTGCTTTATTGATTTTTCTGATCTAAAAACTTTCTAAATGTGATGGTTTCAAGATATTGAATGCACTTGAGGCAAGATAATAAGGGGCCAGACTTCAGACTATTCATCATACTGATTTTTTATTGTGGTACTGTCTCAGCGACACTCAGAATCTAAGTGCACAACAAGTGATATAAACAGTAAGACATGGGAAAATTACTAAGCTGATAAAATTTAAGAGGTTCCACAGGTCTACAGTAGAAGATGAAGGAAGAGAAATATGGATATTACCTTGCTCTATTTTTTGCAAGGAACATTGAAAATCTATCTTGAGTAAACATCATTGTATAACACCCAAGGAAAAAAAAAAAAAAACATTTATTCCTTTCTGTTTTTTTAACACAGCTTCTTTTTTTTTTTCTTTTTTTCTTTTTTTTTTTTTTTTGTTCATTAAGAAAAAAGATAACAATGATTTTACAATTTTACAAGATAGCAAAGATTTTACAATTACCCTATAGACATAAGTTCATAAAGATAGAATGTTTACTTCATGTATGTCATTTTGAAGGAGCAGATTCCTCACAAGGGAGATCAGATTCTGATATTTCTGGAATAGCTAAAGGATTACCAAAATTTAGTTAAATTAAAAATAAATAAAAAAATAAAAAGAGTATAAAACTGGATGCTGGACTACAGCATTTTTACATTTCTTGCTAATGCACTTTAGCTCTTATAAAGGTACATTAGTTGTAAGGAGAGATGGCTGAAAAGAAATCTTGTAAATGCCTTTTTTGTTGTTGTTGTTGTAGTAGTACCTCCAATAACCTATACTGGCATTTATGCCCAATTAAAATAACTATACAGCAGGGTACTGCTACCAGTAAATTCTACGTGTTTATTAAATATTTTCAAAATGTAAATGTTATTCATTTTACTGCTAGCACAGGGATTTTCTGTGATCTATGACTGACCTTTCATTGGTACCATAAATGATGTATTAATCATTCTCATGATATACATCTTCTTGAGTTAATGCACATATGAATGACTACAGTCCTTGTTACTGTGCCAAGTAAGTCCTAGAGGCTATTGAGCTGTTCAGCTTTATCCAGCCTGATATATGACTGAGGAAACTCAGTGGGAAGAAATGTTGAAATGTTTGTAAACACCTCAGCCTATTACTTAGATCAGTAACCATCTCTTAACACACTACAGCTTTAAAAGGTCTGAAGAGAGCACCACTAGACTAGACATTCTCACGATTAGGGTGTTTTTTTTTTTTTGTTTTTGTTTTTTTTCTCTATTAAAATTGTAACTCATTTGTTAAATGACTTGATGTTGATGACTTTTTGCTTTTGAAAATCTATTTTATTTTTCTTCCATGCAAATAAATCTGTGGAGAGTTATCCATAGAGTTAATAGCTCTAGAGTTAATTTAGCTCACTACATGTGCTGCTAGTATGATTTTTATTTTTGATTTTTATTTTTGATTTTTATTTATTTCATTTAACTTCTAAATCTAAGAACAGACCTTATCTGGAGGAGGCAAAATGTTCTTTTGATGAATGTGAAGTACTCACTTAAGCAGTTTTAACCCAATATTAGAGTGTAGTTTTATTTTTACTCCACAAGTTTTTCTTAATTAACATATCCAGCAGTTGCTCAGCATTAAAGTTGTCTCTTTACGAAGGATACCTGAGACCAAGGAAAGGCTCTCAACTAACATATTTTTCCTTAAATATTTCTGGACAGAGTTAATCATCCTTAATACTGTGTTTATAAACTTCTACAAAGTTCTTTAAAATGTGAAGGCTGAAAAAAAATCAGAATATGTTAACATTTTTTTAGATATACACACTCCAACTTTTATCTCACTGGCCCTGAGTTTTATGACTGTGAACCAATAAAACAGGCCTAAGAGAGAAACATGTCAGGGTTTCACATTTTCCATGTTTAAAAATAAATAAATAAACAAATAAATTTTATAATAGGGTTTTACAGGTATTTGAGGCTGTTATTACCCTTTAGGAACTATCCTTTCTGCAAGTTACATATTCTGTATCTGATAGGTAGGCTTTAAGGTATTATATCTGACCACTGTAAAGCTTTTGTGCTGCTTAAGACAGTGTCTTCATCTTCTAAGTAACTTATTTATTTCTATTCCTAAATATTATTGCACACTTGAATTTATCACTGGGTGCTTTTTCTTCATCTATGGTTTGGTTGGGCTATATGTAACATTTTTACAGTTATTTATTAAAATTAATAAGTTGCATAAATTAACTAGTTCAATAATATGTCATAGGGCTTCAGCAAGGTAATTATCAATTAGTCTAAATGTATATAAATTCCGTAGCAGAATTTCAATATGAAATCAGAACTTCCAAATGCTCATATAAATGCTCAGAACAACAACAACAACAAAATAAAGTGAGCAATACACAGATATATTTTCTCAAAATACTATCCCAATAACAACTGATGTTATTCAGACTTGTCAGAAGATTGACATAAATCTATTGATAAGATAACAAAATAAGAGCTTCAGAAAATTAGAGCTTTAATTAAAGAAAATTAAAGGAAAATGTTCATAAACAGCAAAAAGTACTCATTTTACAGTAAGATATTCTCTGCAGAATTTTTTGATCAAAAATGAGATGAGGTGACTTCACATTGATATAGTTTATTAACTATCAAAATAGTATGTGAGCACAACACAGAAGTATACTGGCTAAAACTGATCAAATGGTTTAGGTGATAAAGCTTAACATTTTTTTATCCTGAAAGTTAAATTTGTTCTAGGATTTTCTTCTTGCTTGCAAATGTACATGTATTTCCTCTTAAAATATTTAGTCTGCAATAATGAAATTTCCTTGACAACTTAGCTGACAAACTTTAGCTGCTAAAGTTTGCAGATAAAAAATAATATCTTAATATCTTAATATTTATCTTTATTAATCTAACAGCTGGCTGAATGAGCTGCAGTATTGCAGTGATTCTTAAAGATGCTGTGGAGAAGAGTCATATCTTCAAGTGTCTGTATTTTTCTTCCTGACATTTTGCAGTGATATCTACCAAAAAAGAATTACATTATGTTTGAAAACTAAAGCTGTTCTCTTTCAGAAGAAACATGAACATAAACAAAGCATAATAGAAAATAACATTTGCCATAATTCTTTATACTTAATTGTATCATGTATTGTCCAAGTGCTGAGGCCTCAGCTTTCCTTTTTTTTTTTGAAATATTTTCTTATTATCTTATTATCTTTTTTTTTTTTTGAATACATACTTAGAATAACTGATAAAATATGCAAAATTGTTTATACATTTGGACTTATAATATCCAGCTAAAAAATAATGACTATAATCCAGAAAGAATGTATAAAAATAATGGGAGAAAGGACACCAGCTTCAAAAATAATATCAAAATTGTCATTTACTCTGTAACATGGAGTTAGCTTAAATGGTTCTATTTCATATTGTTGCATAAAAACAGCTTATGTGCTACATATGTAGAAAGGCAGAAAATGCACCTGGAATATTCTTAAAGCCATTTGGTATTTCAGATATGCATGTAGTTTTGTAGGGGAAGCTGTATATATATTATGAGTAATTAGAAAAGCTAAATTTATAGTAGTATTGAAAACACTAGGCTAACAGTAGTAACTACACTAGTAGTAACTACAACGCTACACTAATATATTTGTAATAGAGCAATAGGGAGATCTTGGAAATGTTTAGGGAGGCATTGTCTTAGTTTAGGCAGTGCATACATGTGAACAAGGACAGGGAGGTAAATGTAGTGTTTATAAGAGAATGTAGGCATGGACAGAAGAAAGAGTGGAAGTCTATATAAGAATACTATATTTTCTCCCAGACTTGTAACAGTAACTACAGTTCTTTGTAGCTCAGAAACCTCATCAGTAATGTGAGTAGATCTCAAGTTCTCTACTGAGTAAAAGGTTGTAAGGAGCAAAAGATGTATGTATGTATGGAGATTGATTAATATACTTTATCTGTATAAAACATCAAATAATTTCTAGTAATGATTGCAGAATGTTTGGTAGAAGAACTTGAGATTTTCTAAGGCCCATGTACAGCAAAGAAGCAGGAAGAAACTATCTTATATTAAACAAAGTGACTGGTTTGTGTCATGATTTTTGGAGAAAAGCTAAAGTGTTAAATTTCCCTGATCTACTTATACTTGCACTTAGACAATCAGACAGTACAAACTATTGTATGCAACATTGTTAATTCTGAACGTCTACTAAGTCTTTGTCATTGATTTTTCAGTGCAGGAATATGATTACACACCTCAGACATGAAATTGTATTGGAAATTGTAGGAACTATGACTGAATCAGTCAGTTTTCTACATTTTTATAATTGGCTATATGTAATCATAATTCTTTATTCTGACCATTTTCTGTCCTTCTAATTCCCCATTTCTTCTGTTTTTCTGTTTATTGAAATGCAGTTATACAAAGAATTTTAAAAGCAAATCAATAAATCCTATTAGCTAAAATTAGGTACAATTCATCCTAGTACAATATTTTTTCAACATGGTTTTGATAATTTATATTCCAAAATACTATTTTTTTCTTTTTTTCCCTAAATTATATTATAAATACATGGTATACAAATATTACAGTATTATGAAATTACCAATATTGTTTTTATAACAATCAAGTTATATCTGCTTATCAAAGCTGTTTCAGACTTACCAAATATTTCTTGTTAAACGAAGGTCTAAGGAACCACTGAAATCATATATTAAGACTGTTTATACTCAAATGGCTGATGTGCAGTCTATATTGGATGAGGAATAAAATGGATGAGGAATAAAATGGATGAGCTAGAAGTACTGGCCCAGTCCCGCAACTACGACATCATCGGCATAAGCGAAACCTGGTGGGATGAGTCCTGTGACTGGGGTGTTGCGATAGATGGTTACAGGCTCTTCAGGAGGGACAGGCAGGGTAGGCGAGGTGGTGGGGTGGTGATGTATGTGAAGCAGGGGCTGGACTGTGTGGAACTTCAGGTCGGCGATGGCAAAGTTGAGAGCCTCTGGGTAAGGATCAAGGGACGAACGAATAAAGGGGATGTCGTTGTGGGAGTCTATTACAGACCGCCTGGCCAGGACGATAGCGCCGATAAATTATTCTTTACAGAACTAAGAGAGGCCTCGAGATTAACTCCCCTTGTCCTTATGGGGGATTTCAACTTGCCAGACGTTAACTGGGAGTGCCACACGGCTGACACGAGCAAGTCCAGGAGGTTCATGAAGCACCTAGATGATAACTTCTTGGTGCAGGTGCTAACGGAGCCAACTAGGAAAGGTGCCCTCCTAGACCTGTTGCTAGAAAACAGAGAGGGTCTGGTGGGAGATGTGGTGATTGGTGGCCGCCTCGGTCATAGCGACCATGAAGTGGTTGAGTTCAAAATTTATGGTGACAGAAGGAAAAGTGCCACCAAAACCTCATCCCTAGATATGGGGAAAGCGGACTTCAGGCTGCTCAGGGAACTAGTCAGCAAGGTCCCCTGGGAAACTGCTCTTGAAGGCCTCGATGTCCACAGTGCTGGTCATTCTTTAAGCAATGCCTCCTAGAAGCACAAGATCAGGCAATTCCTAAATATCGCAAGTCACGCAGGCGGGGCAGGAGGCTGGCGTGGCTGACCAGGAACATTCTAATGGAGATTAGGTGGAAACAGAGAGTGTTTCGCTACTGGAAGGAGGGCCAGGTGACATGGAAAGAATACAGGGATGCTGTTCATGTTTGTAGGAAGAAAATTCGTGTGGCTAAAGCACACCTAGAGTTGAAGCTGTCTGTGTCTGTGAGAGAAAATAAAAAGGTTTTTTTTAGATATGTGAATGGAAAAAGGAGAACTAAAGAATACATAGGGCTGCTCCTTGATAGGGAAGGTCTCCTCACAGACAATGACATAGGCAAAGCAGAGACGCTTAACGCCTTCTTTGCCTCTGTCTTCAATGCCGATGATGGGCTTCAGGACGCAGGGTGCCCTGAGCTGGAGGACAGGGACGGTGGGGAAGACAAACTCCCAACCGACCCTGAACGTGTGCGGGATTTGCTACTCCACCTGGATCCCTACAAGTCCGTGGGTCCGGATGGGATTCATCCCCGGGTGCTGAAAGAGCTGGCGGACGTCATCGCGGAACCTCTCTCAATTATTTTTCAACAATCCTGGGAATCTGGAGAGGTCCCAGTAGACTGGAAGCTGGCAAATGTTGTGCCGATTTTCAAGAAGGGTCAGAAAGAAGACCCTAGCAATTACAGGCCTGTCAGTCCCACGTCAGTGCCTGGTAAAATCATGGAGAAGATGGTTCTCGAACTTATTGAGGCGCACCTGGGGGACAAAGCAGTCATTGGTCCCAGACAGCATGGGTTTGTGAAGGGTAGGTCCTGCCTAACTAACCTGATTTCCTTTTATGATAAGATCACCCGTATGGTGGACCAAGGGAAACCAGCTGATGTGATTTTTTTGGACTTCAGCAAGGCTTTTGACATGGTTTCCCATAGGATCCTACTGGACAAAATGTCCACCATACAGCTAAATAAAAATATCATACGATGGGTGAGCAATTGGCTAACGGGCAGGGCCCAAAGGGTTATGGTAAATGGGGCTGCGTCAGGCTGGCGGGTGGTCACCAGTGGGGTCCCTCAAGGCTCCATTTTAGGGCCGGTACTTTTCAATATTTTTATAAACGATCTGGATGTAGGAATAGAAGGTATTTTGAGCAAGTTTGCTGATGACACCAAACTTGGAGGAGTTGTGGACTTGAATGAGGGTGGAAAGGCCTTGCAGAGGGATCTGGATAGGTTGGAGAGCTGGGCGATCACCAACCGCATGAAGTTCAATAAGAGCAAGTGCCGGGTCCTGCACCTGGGACGGGGAAACCCTGGCTGCACATACAGACTGGGCGATGAGACGCTGGAGAGCAGCCTAGAAGAGAGGGATCTGGGGGTCGTGGTAGACAGCAAGTTGAATATGAGCCAGCAGTGTGCCCTGGCAGCCAGGAGGGCCAACCGTGTCCTGGGGTACATCAAGCACGGCATCGCTAGTAGGTCGAGGGAGGTGATTGTCCCACTCTACTCTGCGCTGGTGCGGCCTCACCTCGAGTACTGTGTGCAGTTCTGGGCACCACAGTATAAAAAGGACATGAAACTGTTGGAGAGTGTCCAGAGGAGGGCTACGAAGATGGTGAAAGGCCTGGAGGGGAAGATGTACAAGGAACGGCTGAGGTCACTCGGCCTGTTCAGCCTGGAGAAGAGGAGGCTGAGGGGAGACCTCATCGCAGTCTACAACTTCCTCGTAAGGGGGTGTCGAGAGGCAGGAGACCTATTCTCCATTAACACCAGCGACAGGACCCGCGGGAACGGGGTTAAGCTGAGGCAGGGGAAGTTTAGGCTTGACATCAGGAGGGGGTTCTTCACAGAGAGAGTGGTTGCACACTGGAACAGGCTCCCCAGGGAAGTGGTCACTGCACCGAGCCTGACTGAATTTAAGAAGAGATCGGACTGTGCACTTAGTCACATGGTTTGAACTTTTGGGTAGACCTGTGCGGTGTCAAGAGTTGGACTTGATGATCCTTAAGGGTCCCTTCCAACTCAGGATATTCTATGATTCTATGATTCTATAAAATAATTTAGAGTGTATTTTCACATTTAGCATTAAACTGCAAAAAACAGTTGCTTTGGCCTCGATTTTCTCCCAGCTAAATTGGACTCACAACAATTCCACATGAAAAAAGAAAGCTTTGAAATCAAATACTTGATAAAGAAATATTTTATCCATTGATTTCCTTGTCTAAAAATTATGTTTTTCTGTCATATTTCTGTAATCTAAAATGAAAATAACCAAAATTTAGGATTGATTCACATCCTTTCCTTGCCACAGATTAATGCATTTCACAAGGAAAAGTCAAAATTTACTTTATTCTCAGAACTTTTTTGCGCTCATGGCTCATGATGAGGAGAGGTATATCCCATTTTATCATTGTGACCTAAAAAAAATAATATTTTATTTATTTACTTATTTAATAGACGACACTTACTATTCCTGTATATTCATTTATCATATAAATTTTCATATCATATTCATTTATCATATATTCATTAATCATTATCTTTTTAAAAGCCTTCTATTTTATTTTTTTTTACAGATTTATCTGTAAAAAAATTATACAGATTTATTCTTTAACATGAGATTTTGGATTTTGACAGTTCCCCTATTGTTTTTAAAGTATGACCATAACTTCTGCAATCTCAAATATGACATTTCAGGCAGCACTTTATACTGAAATGATCAATTCCAAAGTCAGCTGACAAAACCCTATAGTGGATATGTATACCAGATCTCAATTTCTATACTACTCTAAAGCACAATAAATAAATAAATAGATAAATAAATAAAGGCACACTAATCACAGTTGGAAAACATGCCAGGCATGCTGTCCAGAAGACAGCTTTAATTGAATAGATACCTTAAAAATGCTGTGAGAGGACAATGCTATGAAAATATTTTATTCCTATAAAGAGAGATGATAATTATGTGTTTTGTATGGAAGATGATTCTCATGATTTTGTCTGTTTCAGTCTTAGACTCTGCCTACCACTGGAGCACCTGGAAACCTGATTATTTATGTGGCATGTTTTGTTTTGTTAATGATTCAGTCATTTATACGATTATAATTTTCATTAATAAGAAAGGGGTTTGTGGAGAAACATGAAAAATGCAGTCAGTACAAGGAATAAGTTATACATAATATACCCTCCATATATACAAATAAATCACATATAAAATGGATGCCTTTCTTTACTGAATTCAGAGCCGTTAACAACATAAAAGTTCAAAGGCATAACATGGTGACATACTTGTTACACTCACATCTAATAGAATAGCTCTCTGTTAACAATCACATCAGACCTAACTATAATCAGCTCCAATCTAACTCTTTATAACATTTTACTGTGTCTTTTTTTTTCTGATTAAGATGGTAAATTTTCAACTACCTTCAGGGCTACTATAAATTCTGCATTATAAATGAGATGAAAAGATTGGAAAGGAGTAGCTTGATTATCTTCTTCTAAACAGAGGAAAAATCACCACTAAAAAAAATCATAGTACCTAGAAACAGATTAAAAAAATAAATAAAATTAAAAATGGGAAATTCTGTTTTAGACCCAAATGTACATATTTAAAGTGGCAGCAAAATTTTCTTGCTCTATTCATGTAACCTGACAGCTAGCATCAATGTTAACCGGAACATTTTCTACTAAGCTCACTCTCTTTATCAATACTATTGTACTATGGGACCATTTGAGGATTTATTTATTTATAGATGAGTATTTGTTACTATGATTTATGTTATTTCTCCTGTGAGTTTTCAAGAACCTCAGCTGTCCCAATAAGCTTTCCATGCCTCTCATCAATCACTAAGGATGAAAGAAAAAGAAAATAACAAACTAATGGTTTCTAAATCCTGTAGTCCTATCATTTCTTCACTGTAATCAAGTCCATACACACTATGGCTTCGACGTAGCTGTTTCTTACTAAATGTGAAACAACATTTATCATATATATAAAGGGACTGTATGATTATCTGGGGATTTTATGGTAGATCTTTTCTTCTGTGCAGAAGTTAAAAACATAAATAAACTACAATCAGTGGCCCACCAATCCTTTCAAAGTAATGATACCCTGACAGTCTGAATGCCATTGATATTCACAGAATCACAGAATGGTTGATGCTGGAAGGAATCTCTAGAGATCATCTAGTCTAACCCCCCTGCAGAGGAGGTTCACCTAGAGCATATTGCACAGAATGGCATCCGAGTAGATTTTGACTATCTCCAGAGAAGGTGACTCCCAGACTCTCTGGGCAACCTGTTCCAGTGCTCTGTCATTCTCACAGTAAAGAAGTGTTTTCTCATATTCATCTGGAACTTCCTATATTTCAATTTGTGCCTGTTGTTTCTTGTTCTGTCACTGCACAGCACTGAAAAGAATCTGGCCTCATCCCCTTGACACCCTCCCTGCAGGTATTTATACACACTGATGAGATCCCCTCTCAGTCTTCTCTTCTCCAAACTAAACAGGCCTAACTCTCTTAGCCTCTCTTCGTATGAGAAATGCTCCAGTCCCCTAATCATTCTCATAGCCCTCTGCTGGACTCAATGCAGTAGTTCCATGTCCCTCTTGTACCGGGGAAACCAGAACTGGACACTATTCTCCAGGTACGGCCTCACTAGGGCTGAGTAGAGGAAGAGGATCACTTCCCTTGACCTGCTGGCACCTAATGCGCCCCAGGATCCCATTGGTCTTCTTGGCCACAAAGGCACACTGCTGACTCATGGTTAACCTGCTGTCCACCAGGACTCCCAGGTCCTTCTCCACAGATCTGCTTTCCAGCATGTCAGCTCCCAACCTGTACTGCTTTGTGGAGTTATTTCTTCCTAGGTTCAGGGCCCTGCACTTGTCTTTGTTGAACTTCATGATGTTCCTCTCTGCCCAGCTCTCCAGACTGTCCATGTCCGTATGAATGGCAGCACAGCCCTCTGGTGTATTAGCCACTCTTTCCAGTTTTGTGTCGTCAGCAAATATGATGAGTGGACTCTGTTCCATCATCTGGGTCATTGATGGATAAGCTGAACAATACTGGACCCAGTGCTGACCCCTGAGGGACACTGCTAGCTACAGGACTCCAACTAGCCTGCACCACTGAGCACAACCCTCTGAGCTCTGCCTTCCATCCAGTTCTCAATCCACAACAGTGTCCACTCATCTATCCCACACTTCCTGAGATTGCCTATGATATGTTATGACAGACAGTGTTGAAAGTGTTGCTGAAGTAAAGGTAGACAACATCCACTGCTCTCCCTCCATCCAGCCAGTCATCCCATCATAGAAGGCTATCAGATAGGTTAAGCATGGTTTCCACATGGCAAATCCATGATGACTACTCTTGATCACCTTCTTATCCTCCACGTGCTTGCAGATCACCTCCAGAATGAGCTGTTCCATCACCTTTCCATCACCTTTTCATCACATGAAGGTGAGGCTGACTGCCCTGTAATTTTCTGGGCCCTCTTTCTTGACCTTTTTGAAGACTGAAGTGACACTAGATTTCTTCCAGTCCTCAGGCACCTCTGCTGTTCTCCGTGACCTTTCAAAAATGATGGAGAGTGGCCTAGCAAATAATATCCACCAGCTCCCTCAGCACTCATGGACGCATCCCGTCAGGCCCTATGGATTTTTTGGTGTCAATTTTACCTAAATGACCTCCAAAGCAATCCTCTTTGACAAAGGGAAAGTCCTTCTTTCTCCAGACTTCCTCTCTTGTCTCTAGGGTCTGAGATTCCTGAGGGATGATCTTAGCAAAGAAGACTGAAGCAAAGAAGGCATTCAGAAGCTCTGCCTTCTCTGTAACCTTTGCCACCAGGGCACCCACACCATTCAGCAGTGGGCCCAAGTTTTCCCTAGTCTTCCTTTTGCTACTGATGTACTGATGTATGAAGCCCTTCTCATTGTCCTTGACATTCCTTGCCAAATTTAATTCCAAATGGGCCTTGGCCTTCCTCATCACATTCCTGCATATTCTGAGAATATCCTGTAATCCTCCCAAGTGGCCAGTCCCTTTTTCCACATGCTATATACTTCCTTTTTCTGTTTGTGTTTTGCCAGGAGCTTCTTGCGCATCCATGCAGGTCTCCTGTCCCCATTGATTGCCTTCTTACTCATATTCCTACCAGTAGAGTCAAAAAGAAAAACAAACAAAACAAAAACAAAAACAAACAAACAAAAAAAGCCCACTACCACCTAAATTAGGGAGTATCTAGTTACTTCAAATTACCACAGAAAACAGAATTCAGTATGGGTACATGAATAAGTCTTTTGAAAAAAAAATAATCTAAATATAGCCACTTTTCAAAAAATCTTCAGTAAAATATCTCAGAAAATAAATGGTTTTACGTTACATCAGAAAATCAATACATTGCTTATGTGCTTCCAAGAGATTTCATGAAATTTAACATTATTTCATTGCTTACAATAAAAATGTTTGTGATGCTAATATATTCATTTTGTCAAATTACTATTTTGAAAACTTGTCTAACTTCACTCTTGCTGAGAGATTAGTTTCAAACCTACAACAATCACCAGGCCAGCACTTACAACAGCCTCTTGAGTGGCTACATGGCTTCTATCATGAGCACATATTTATCTTCACAATGCAGATGTCAGAGAAGAAAGTATTAACATCTCATTTTAATAATGGAAGACTAACACAGAGAGAAGTTGTTCATACAGAGCTGAACCTTTGCGTCATATAGCAGTGTTATAGCTCAAGAAACATTCTTCACATTGCAGTTATTAACAACTAGTGAAATAGCTCTCTGGTCATTGACTAGATAATTCATGCTGATATTGCAGGGTTGTTTAATGTCATTTTCTCAAGAGTGATCTTAGTCTAAGCTCCTCATATATAGCTATTTACTACAGTCTTCAATTTGCATTGACCTTCAAGAAGCAAAAACATAATGCCATGGAAATTAATTATTTTTCTTTAATAAACATTTTGTGGTGAATATTTATTTATTTATTTATTTATTTATTTCGTAGTCAGTAAACATGCAGGTGTATGTTTTTATTAAGAATTAATGTAACCATTATGCATAGAAGTGGACTGTGCTTTTAACATGGAAACATTTAATCTGTCTATTGATGTTATAATACATTGCATTTGGTGTAAATGACAAGCTTTTGGTAATGGGAGGACTGCAGGGATGGCTTCTGTAGAAAGACATCAGAGTGCAACCATATTTAGTGAGTGCTTTCCCCAACTTTATTTCTACCCACAAGTTTTCTCACTCCTGATTTTCCTCCCCATCCTGCTGAGCAGGGAGTCAGTGAGCAGCTGCAGGGATATCTGACTGCTAACCAGGGCCAACCCACCACATATGTAAAAGTAAAAATAATTCATAGACGATAGCCAGTATTAACCAGGAATTTGTTTGCACTAATGGCTAGATAGGCAGTCCTTCAGTGATACTGTTTCTGTGTGAATGCAGTGTGCTTTTACATGTATTTTTCAGAAATATAAAAAGGGTTTTAATGGAATTACATTGCCACTGTAATTTAAAATTAACATGTAACATACGTTGTGACATAAATATAATAATAGACCTAATATATATATTGTTTGTTAAAGCTAATAATGTTTTTAAGGTGACATCATTGACAATTATGTGCCCTCCAAGCTTTTCTACACTTCTCCATCTTCATACCTAATGCCGTACATCATACCTGAAATATGTTCACTCATTCAGCAAATCCTTTCCACAGGCTTCCTAATTGCTGAGGATAGATAGCAGAGTAAATACTTAACAGATGAGTGAAGTTAATAAAATCATTCAACTTGCTTTGAGTGGTGTGTATGGCATTTTTGCTGATACCTTGCGATGTCTGACCTTTTAAACTGACAGCATGTTCACCACTGAAGCTTTTTAAGGACAGCTATCTCATCTTAGAAAAAGCTCAGAGGAAGCCAAATATCCAAGATAGACTTGCATTTGCCTCTGAATCAATCTGTCGTTTTTGGTCTATTAATATCTATTTTCAAGTCAGTGAAAGTAGTTATTCTGTAGGTTAGTTCATACAACCTTGAATTATTAAGAAAGTCCTTGACAGTTAATGCAGCCAGTTTGTAAAAACACAATTCATGTATATAAGTAAATTATACAGAATCTTGGCAGCCAGCACTGCTAATAAAGATTCAATTTACAACCCATACAATCCTTTTAAATTTACAAAGTGCTTCATGTATCCATGATTGATTATAATCCCTGTTTAGATTCACTTACATCTATGAGAAACCCTCCATGGTGTAAAAACCAGGATTTAGGTATGAGCTGTTCATGATCCATCAGGAATCATGTTAGGATGAAGTTTATTTAATAAATGGACCAAAACAAACAAACAAACAAACAAACACACATTATTTGACTAAGACCAAGGAACTCATTACATCACTGCAGAAAGAAATTTGATCCTATATACTGATATAATAGGACCAAATGACAAAATATTTCTGAACAGCAGATGTCTAATGTATTGCAATTTACATTTGCATAACTCACAACAAAGGGTCTTAACCAACCAGATAAATAGCAAAATCAATCCAGAAAGCTATATTTCTAGGGAAATACCTTAGGTCAGACATCAGAAACTAGTCACTGAACCACCTAAATAATTTTACAGGAGAAATTACTATATTGTACTTTATTTCTTTTTTTTTTTTTTTTCTTCCAGATTTTAGTGCTGTTTCTCTTTTGTGAAAGGGTAATGCAATTCATGAAATTACTTCATGCAATTTCAGCACTGATCTACTCTGCCTATTATGGTAGGTAATGTGTTCCTAAGTAATTTGGGCATGTGGCAGTAGAATTCTGAAGCTACATGTACATTATGTAAGAGTACAAACACATGAAAATGATTTTTGACATATATGTAGGATACTTTCATATAAAAAAAAAAAAAATCAAAATGCATTTGACTTGCAAGGATTTGAGTTCAGAATACTATACTTTTCTCAGGTAAATCTTAATTAACAAATAAAAGATATCTTCATTGATACAATTGTCATTATTATACATAGCTTCACCAAAAAAAAAGTTTTAAAATGCCCATGTCTGTGTAATGAAATTTCTTGTGTTTGATAATCAACACCAGGCAGCAAACACTAAATTAGTTTTTGCTGCTACTTTTTTGAACTTTGCTGCTATCTTTGAATTTTTGGTTGTATTTTATTTTTTTTTTTGGCCTCTATCTTAATTTTGCTCACTTTTTAAAGTTTTATTAAGAAAGGACTTGAAGTATAGAAAGTTAATATATCAGCGTGAATACTGTTTGTTTGTTTGTTTGTTTGTTTGTTTTTCCAGATACACTCATCTTGGTGATTTCTGAGTTTTCCAGATAAGAAATTTAAAATATACTTTTAAAATATTTCTGTAATTTTTCTGAGGTAAAATTAGGTACAGTCATAAAATCTTTTTCCCCCGTGATTGCTTATGAAAATTAAAAAGAAAAATTCCAATACAATATAAAGTACATAAAGCAGAGAAAGCTTGGAAGCACTTTGCTTTGCTAATTAAAGCTGGCTACATAATTTTAATGAATAATAGTAATAGTTCAATACATTTTTCCCCATTCACTTTTCAAAAAGTTAATTATCCAGATTACATATTGTTTGAACTTATTTAATATATAGAATTATTCTTATGTTGCTTTGATGAATTATTCATACCTTGCAAGTACACTATAAATGGAAAATATCTGAATCCATTAGTTACAAGGATTTTGCTTTTCTTCACTGATTGACTCACATAAATAACTAATGAAGTTCACAAGTTATAAAACCAGATTTTACACAGTTCTTGGCTAATCAGTTACTGTAGTTGTTACTTTTAGTGAGCACTCAATTGCTATTGTCCTATTCAAGCTGTTCAGACAGAAATATACAGATTTGACTCTATCCTAACTGCATGTTTAGTAGTGTAAACTTCTACCCTTGTTACAGGGTTATTTAATTGTTATTCTTACTTTCTCTATAAATATAAAAGGTCCCTAACAGGGTCAAATTTACTGAAGCTAACTGAAGATCCTGATGAAAGAATGATAGGCCATGACTTCTCCCCTCTTTCAGGAACGTCTTTTCTTTTCTTTTTTTCTTTTCTTTTCTTTTCTTTTCTTTTCTTTTCTTTTCTTTTCTTTTCTTTTCTTTTCTTTTCTTTTCTTTTCTTTTCTTTTCTTTTCTTTTCTTTTCTTTTCTTTTCTTTTCTTTTCTTTTCTATTTCTTTTATTATTATTTTTTTTCGAGAGGTGAGGTTCCTGAATGGCCTCAAAATCCAAAAAAATGGTCCCACTCGTTCCATGACAGAACTTGTTAAATGTATGAGTTAATGAGGGTTGCCTGTAGGTGTATATAAGGGTGTATATGTGATAATCCAAGAATTGGGTAGCTGTACTTTAACTCTCTAATTCAGCTTTTTAAATTATTATTATTTTATTTTATTTTATTTTACTGAGTATATAATGTTTTTGGTATGCAATAGTAAAAAGCTACTACTTGTCATTCATATTTAATTCCAGCTGATCTTATCCATAATCATCTTTTACTTTTAAAACCTGTCTTGAAATGACTAGATCTTCTAGTGTAATATGACTGACAGAAGTCCATACTTCATTTTATACTTGATTCCACTGCAGCCTTTTGATTCTCTGGAATTTGATGCCAGAGACACTTGATGTCAGTGAATTAGAAAGAAATAATTAAGGTTGTCTAATACAGATAGCTGGGGAAATACTTAATTAGTCAGTGTATCTCTTAGGCTGACTGGCTATAGAAACACCTTTGGACTGTGGAGCTTTCTCTCTGCACATTATCTCCTTCCCCCTCTAAATCTCTTCTAACTAGATTATAATCAGTGATTTGAACATCAGCCAAAACAGTCATCATATTTTAGCAATATCAGACAAAATGTGTATTAATAGAAAATGTAAATGTGTATTCATAATTTAGCAATTTATAGCTGTTATAATTTATTACTTGGGGATGTTCTTATGAGTTCTTGTTTGAATGAGTTCTTATTTGAATATGGTTCTTCCAACCAGTGTCTTGTACTTTTTGTAGGTAAAGAAAAACAAACAAACAAACAAACAAACAAAAAAAACTGCAATATTTAACTCATCTTCTCTGCTTTCATTGAAGAATTAGTAACTGATGAACTTCAAACTCCTAATTGATCAAGGGCCCTAGATGCCTAGGCATGTAGCTATGCAAATTACCAAATGTCTTGGTTTTGGCTAGGATAGAGTTAATTTTCCTCCTAGTAGATGGTAGGGTGCTGTGTTTGGGATTTAGGATACGACATTGATGTTTTAATTGTTGCAGAGCAGTGCTTATGCTAATCCAAGGACTTTTCAGCTTCTCACTGCCAGCCTCCAGCGAGCAGGCTGGAGTTGCATCAGGAACTGGGAAGGAATAGAATCCAGACAGCTGACCCAATGTGGCCAAAGGGGTATTCCATACCATCTGACATCATGCTGAACAATTAATACGGGGGGGGGGGATCGGGGGTGTTGGCCAGAGTGGGGGGACCGGCTGCTCAGGGATATGCTGGTCATCGGTCAGTGGATGGTGAGCAATTGCAATGTGCATTACTTGTTTTGTACACATTATTATTAGTAGTACTATTATCACTATTATTACTATTTTCCTTTCTTTTCTGTCTTTATCTCAACCTCCAAGCTTTCGCTTTTTTCAGTTCTCTCCCCCATCCCATGGGGGGCTGGGGGAGAGCAGTGAGCAAATGTCTGTGTGGTGCTTAGCTATCAGCTGGGTTAAACCACAACATCAAAAAAGAAAAACAAACAAGCAAACAAACAAAACCCCACTAGTTTGCATAGCTATTGAAACTGATTTACAAAAAAGAAAGATCATAGGGTGATTTTCATGAACTGTTTTTCTCTCAGCTCTGATAAAGATCAGCTATAAGAACACTTCAGCACAGAGCCTGGGGTATCAGGAACCCACTCCAAACCATCCATACAGAGTATAAAATTGAAACAGCACTGGGAGATTTAAATTAGTTACAAAGACCAGACAGTATTTCTGCACACATCCACTGCCCAAAGAAATGTTGCCAAGATAATTTTTTAGATCAACTTTCACAAAATTTCCTTTATACTTTCACAAAATTTCATTTTATTAAGGACTTCTTCAGTAGTGGGCAACAAAAACAGTGAAGAGACACACCCACAAATGTTTGAACTACTTATTACAATATCTTATACTTTCTCAATAATGAAGTTAACATGAAAGTCTTTCCAAATTCATGGCACAAACTATCATAGTGATTTGTCTTTCCTACTCAAATTCTGTAACATACCATCCATTTCAAATTCTCATACTATTATATATTTTCTTACTTTTTGACTGCAATTTTCAGAGCCAAATTTCTACTTAACCTGTGTTTCCTGACTTGTGTTTTAAAACTTTGTCAAAACTGTCTTCTGATTTTTTTTTCCATTAATTTTCCATTAAAAAAAAAATCAGTTTTGTTCAGCAAGATGTCTTAATTTAATCTTCAGGGTTATGGTATCTTCAGCATCAACAAATTAAACAAAATTTGACTCCTGAGTGAAATTTAAAATTATTTTATTACCCTGCCATCTCCATCAAAAATAGCCTATTCTATCAACACTTCTGTTACCTAAAATCAAACAGGATTTTTGTTAATCAATCAGCAGGTAGTCAGCAGGTAGCTTGCCAGGAGTGGGCCATGCTTTATTAACTGAATAGTAAAATTTCATTACCACTATTTGGCCATAGATATTAGGGGATCTGTATTTCCTATGTATCTATAAATTACCTCTACATAAAAACAAAAACAATAGCCCAAATGCTCAGACTACATTATTTGTTGCACCATCTGAAAATGTGGATCAGTTTTGTCTGTGATAGTATGGCTAGTATGCTAGCTGAGAGTCCAAAACAGAGTTTTGTTATCTCTGTACAGTTATAGAGGACAAACAAGGAAATGTGTCTCAATAAACCATTATTGATATATTATGTAATCTTTGAATTTGTTTAACAGTGAAAATATAAATTACCTTTAGGTGTAAAAATTATACTTGCCCCTATTCATTCCAAATTTTAAAGGAAAATGAGTGAAGCTACTAAGGCTGCAGTTTCTTACAATTATCAAACTTGTTGCGACCTAAAGATTGAGATGAGTTTTGTATTCTCAGTATTAATCCTAGGTACCAAAAGGAATAGAAAAAAGACATTTTATATCCTGAAATTGAAACTTTAAATGCTTGTTAGAGCTTAAAATTACATTAAAATATCACCACTCTCATATCTTTTTGAACATAGTAAATATAAATTTGAATCTGAATTACAGTCAATGAAAACTAAGGTTGGACACTTAGGATATACAAGCAATTGTATCCTAGCAAATAATTTAGGAGAGTTACTATGGTGATTTAGCGAAGCAAACAAACAACCAAAAATACCCACCAAGTTCATAAATTGGAGTATGGAGGAATTAGGGCAAAAGTCAATAATAAACTTTGAAATTTTGATCTCATCTCTTAAAGGAAAGTATTTCTGGTAATCCCCAAATTACATTTAATTAAGAGAAATTGCTCACCGGGGACATCTGCTGGAAAGTCCATGAATAGTTAGATCTTGATGCCAGCTGACTCATAACTGACCTCTGCTTCCACTTTCCAATTCATCCACCTCTGCTTCCACTTTCCACTTCATCCACCTTTTTTTTTTTTTTTTTAATAAAAGGGAACTGTTGCTTGCTTTGACATTAGGTTGAAAAAACTGTGTAACTTCCAGTCTGTGTATGCTGCTTGTTGAAAAGCTTCCACATGCTTCTTTTTGGGCTTCTCCTGCAGTACTTAAGCTAGGTGCTTTGCTGCCAGTCTAACTGGCTATCACTATGTGCAACATGAAACCAATTTAGATGGGAGCACAAAGAAAAATTGTGTATAATATTCAGTGTCAGGACTGCACCTTAAAGTTTTGTAAAACAGAAAGAACATTAGAACAGAGCATTCATGATCATATAAGTATGAACCTACCCATTGAAGACATGTTGGCATCCAAAGACATATATCTGTAAAAATATATATACATCTATAACTTGCAATGTTGTTGCAGTATGACAAGCAGATACCTTCACAGAAACAGCTGTAATAAAGAATAGGAATTTCAGCAGTGCATGTAGTTCTAGAACAAGCAATACATATAATGTATTTTTCTCTCCAGTTTTAATTTCCTTTTCCACTGGCAAAACTGAATTGCACCTATCACTTGACAGGTACAGCTTTTGATTTGCCTGTTAAGCCATCATGCTTTCCCAAAAGTCTCCTTGCCTTCTGTTTCCTCCCCAGCCACAGGAAAAGGGAATGACAAGTGATTGGGTCAGTGTTTGGCTGTCAGCCAGGGTCAACCCACCACTCTGCTTTTTGAAGGGCAACCTTCTCTTTAAAGTCAGATTATTTGGAATGGAAATAAGACATGTTATTTCATTAATTAACTTTTTTTTTCAGAAACCACTAGTCTATTTAAAGTCTCCTACATTGTGGGAGTTTGGTACCTAACAGTGATCCAATATCTAAAATCCTTACTTTATTTTTAAGGATGTCCCATATTTCATGTGAATTTCATGTTTTACCAGAAGTGTAAAATATGTCATGATTGGTGTGAAACCTCAACATTAGGGAATCCCAGGAAATTTGTCTGTACAGAATAATTTGTATAAAGAGGAAACTTCTTACTTTGATCTTCACAAACCTAATTAGATATTTATACCTGTTTTTCAGTTTGTTTATTCTTTTTCTTCTTTTCCTAAGTGACTGTACTCTCATCTCCACATAATAAGTAGGCTAGAAAGTTGAATCACAGAATCACAGAATCACAGAATTGTCTAGGTTGGAAGAGACCTCAAGATCAGATTTAGGACCTAACACTAACAAGTCCTCCACTAAACCATATCACTAAGCTCTACATCTAAACATCTTTTAAAGACCTCCAGGGATGACTCAACCACTTCCCTGGGCAGCCTGTTCCAATGCCTAACAACCCTTTTGATAAAGAAGTTCTTCCTAACATCCAACCTAAAACTCCCCTGGCGCATTCCCCATTGAAAATCAGTCTTTAGAAAGATAATTGTTTATCTTTCAACACAGTAAGCTAAAGAGAGTCAAAACTTAAGTGTATGGAACATTACATTATGGATGATGAATGCAGAAATAAAGGTAAGGACACAGTGCTTTCTTTCAGAGCATTCGTTATGATAAGTTAGTAATACCAGCCACTGGAAAGAGGGCTGGCCTATGTTAGTAATGTGAAAAAATGACAAAGTTTGACAACTAATGCATTATGTGCTAAATACCATTAATTTAAAACCTCTTGAAAAGAGAAAGAACAGATAATAAGACATTTGATTTAAAACTTCTAAAAGTATTTGAACAGATGTTTTTTCTTCCAGTTGGGAGGGTCCAAAAACATTAAGGTAGAGATTAAGCCTACCAGAAAAGAAGAGATATGTATAATAAGTCTATACACAGGAAAAGAATTTAAATATTTTAACAGATGAAAGAGTTCAGTATTGATAAATGTAGAATAATGATGACTTTGATGGGGCTTTATCACACAAGGCCATGTTCATCATAAATTATAAGCTATGAGAAAGGAATTCTACAGTCAAAAGAGAAGCCTGTTTATATCATTAATGAATGATGAACAGACAAAAACAAACAAACAAACAAACAACAACCAAATCTCAATGTGAAGAATAATGACAGCTTTGATAAGTCTATTATGCAGGCATCTTCATGCTTCATAAAATAAGCAGAATTAAAGACAAAGATTTTGATTTTTAAATCCAACAAGGGAAGCTTTTGTATGATTAAAATTTAGTGGCTCTCTGTAATAATTTTTAAATGAAAGAATGAAACTACTTAAAACTGAGAAACATGTAGATTACAGGCTTAATTAAAACAAATCAGAGTGAAAAGTAATTCAACATTAATTTATTTTAGAGTGCACTTATCGACACTTTATGAATTATGTATGATTATTGCAGTGAATGGCATCATATACAAATAGTATACATAGTATATCTTCCTATTACATATTAACACAAGACAAGATTCCTCCAACATTTCCTGCCCCAGTATACATTTCAACAGACATAAAGAACTATTAGGAGCAACCATAAAACAGCAGCTTTATATTTGGTAAAAGGTCTCTTTCTATAATACGTTTTTTGTCTGAATCAGATATTGGTATGAAAGTTGATTTACAAGGAACAAACAATACTGTGAACAGTTTGTGTTGCATTTGAGGGACCCACAAAAGGGCAAACAATTACAGTTTCCCATTAGTTTCTTGGAAGGAAATATAGGAGGATCCTCTAAAGAGACAATATTGAATTTGGTTCCTAATCTGTAGAAGACAGAATAACAAGGGATAATGCAAAATTAATAGTGATGATAACCATATATCTAATTTTCAGTATCAGTTTAAGCTACTGGGAACAAGTGAGGGTGACATACACGTGGATTCTGCACTCACCCTTTTAGTCTGCTCCTGCCATAGGGTCATTTTTTCCTTACTTCCACAACAGACCAAAATTCTGAAAAAAAGTGACTCTTCCTGACCTGACAGTTTTCAGCGCAGTATTGTTGCACTATTTACTTCACAAGGTAACTAGTTCTTTTCCAACTGCAAAGGGGTAAAATGTTGGATTATTTTATTCTGATAGAAAACATGTCTGAATTTATGTGATTTTAGGATGGTTTGGGCTAGAAGAGACTATAAAGACCATCTAGATCATCCAGCCCTTCTACCATGGGCAGGGTGACCTCCCAATAGACCAGGTTGCTCAAAGCTCCATCCAACATGGCCTAGGTCACCTCCAGGCATGGGGCATCCACAATTTCACTGGGCAACCTGTGCCAGTGCCTCACCCTACCCTCACCTATTTACTATGGTAAATAATTTCTTCTGAATATCTAATCTAAATCAACCCTCTTTTAGTTTTAAGCCATTACCTTTTGTCCTTTCACTACACTACACTTCAGCCATTGTCCTTTTAAGAAACTGCAGAAGGTGAACAAGTTATGAACAACAAATATGGTGTTCACTAGTTCAGACCTATGTACTTGTACATCTGCTGTCTAAGTCTAAGCTAGCCACCCCATACTCACTCAATATTCAAGGCAGAGAAATAAGGATAGTTCTCTTCACCTTGAAATGCTTATTTCTCCCCAGACACGCCATATCTGTTGTAGTATGCTGGTTGTACCACAGGCAACAATTATTAAAATTTCTACCACATCCAAATTAGCTGCTTCACATGGAAGAATCAAGAGTTTTCAATGAAATATTATGTAGATAACAATATTGTACTGTTACATGAAAATAATCCACTTGTTTCAACAAAACAAAAAATAAATAAATAAATAAATAAATAAACCTAAGACTGGTGCATATAAGTTGCAGATCTCTGGAAAATTGCCTTAGTCTTACTTTAAAAGTTTAGGCTATTTTTGATTATTACTTATAGATGACAAGTGTAATATTAGTGAGTTAGTATACTGTGTGGTTTTTTTTCCTTCATTCAATACATTTTGCCTAAAGAATTATTATTTTTTTTTTTTCCCAATACATTTATTTACTACTAGGCAAAGTGCAAGATACTCCCAAGGACAAGTTATTCTGGGACTGCCAGTACAGAAATTCCTAGAAGTAAATCTGAGAAGTTGATCTGACAATGAGTTGTCTGTGAAGGTGTCCAGAAGGATGTGTGTTTCTGGAGATGCAAATACTGTTTTTGTCTCTCAGTTACTTGAAGACGGTATCACAGGTTTGTGTGGCTTCTGGACAACCACATCTTACATGTATTACATTCCTTAACCCCGAGGATGAATTCCATTGTAATAGCTAAGCTCCAAAGCACATACTTATAAAATTGCAGCCAATTTTGAAGTTCTGAAGAGGGCCTGGTAAGTAGTTGGGGAGCTAGGGGGGACACACAATACATGGGACAACAGTGCTCAAATGCTTGTAATGTCAACCCTGGATTGTAGGTCTAGGAGTTTCTCAAGTGTTTCCGTTGCCTTCTCAGTCCCAGTTTTACATTCTCTGTGGTGACCTGCTTCTTGAGGAGCTATTGACTATGAGTCTTTGATGACAGTGGAGTGAATTCACAGATTGCTTGAACTTTGCTTGGAGAGGGTGTATCTCAGCTAGTAAATGAGTCAGAAATTTGCCAAACTGATATTTGTAAGGTTTCACTGAGAAGATGAGTAAAGACTAAAGAATCAAATAACCAAAGTCAAACTTTGGAAAACTTTTTATAGAGAAGTTCTGAAGCCTCTATTCAAATGATTTCTATCTGAATGCTTTTACAAAAGATTTGACATATGCATTTGGGGAATAATTTTGATAAAGCTCTTGGGGGGAGAAATTGCCCTAGATAAATTTGCGAAGTTCCTTCTAGCCTTACTGTCTGTGATTCCACGGAGGTGATAATGCAAGCAGTGATAATGCAAGTAGTTATAAGGGATATCATCTGTCTCTCTCTCCCCCCCCCCCCCTTTTCAAAAAATATTATGGTGTTTATTGCTTTCAACTTCTGTAATATTTCTGATGATACATGTAATTTGTGAAATTTTAATTATAACCTCTCACCTGCATAATTTTATACCTAGGCATGTGAAAGTGTGTAGGGTTGTTAATATTTTTTGTATCTGCCCATAAAAAAAAAAAAATAAAAAAAAAATCCTTTCCTATATTGGACAAATAGACTTGTTTTCTTCATAAGTAAGGACAAAACTATAAGCATCCTGAGCAGCAGAAGGTAAAAATTTTTAAATAAGAATTCTACTGGAAACACAGAGATTATTATTTTTTTTTTGGGGGGGGGTTGTAAAATCAGATATGAAGTCAGACATTGCAGCCTCTTTTGACAGCTCTGTTTTTTAACAACAAACCGCCTTTCTTTCTCTTTAATTAATGTTTTTGTCCCTCATGAAAAGCAGAAAGAGAAGCTGGTCAGTCTATTTTAGCATGTTAGCATGCTTTGATGTATGTTATTTTAAGTGTGCTTATAATTTATTTCTCGTTAGAAATTAAATACAAATCACTTGGAACTGCATATGCTTTCTGATCATTAAGTAGTATTGTTTAAATGGACTCTGGCCTAAATAATGGTTAAAAATGTCTTCAATTAATTTTAGGCAATCAATGTTTGATATTTGACCTTGACTAGCTATCTGAGTCAGGTGGTACTGCCAGCTCTCTGTCTAATTTATGTATTTATTTTTTTACTTACTCACTAGTGCCATTTTTTTTTTCTAGATTTAATGTTCCTTTCAGGACTTCCAACAATAGCTTCTTCCTTTGTACAATACATCTTTCAAGTGAACTACTGTTTGGAAACAGAAGTACAAATATTAAATATATTCACTTTTTCTGAGACACTCTGTTCCAGATTACTTTACCTTCTGTATGAGGAGGGCTAGGCTGCTTCAAGAGATGCTTCATTTTTCAAAAGCGCTAGTAAGGCAAACATATTTTGAATTATGACAGTACTCTACGTTCTTCAGCCCTGTTCCAAAATTTTGCTTCTTGCTTGAAAGGGAAATAGTGTAGAGAGAGAATCTGGGCTTATGCTGATCTGCTGTTACACCTGCTAGAGACTCACAATCTCCTTTGAAAAGCACCACAGAAAAGTAAATGGATGTGACCTGGATCAGATCCTCTTAGAAATATTTTATATTTTGCCTGGCTTTAAATAACCAGGTGCCTAGCATTTATAATTATGTTTCCAAGGTTACTGTGGGATGCTGACATACCTGGCATCTCCAATACAACTCCAGGACATGTTGCTTCTCTGCACTGGTATGTTATATTGTCACCAAAAGAGGTTCTAGGAGAAACGTAGTTTTGCATGTCTGTGTATTTGTTAATGTTGTAAACCTATCTCAAAATCTCAGACAAATTGAAACCTGCAACAGACTCATCTGCACTCTCAAAAAGTCCAGTATGACAAGCTTTATCAAGCTCTAATTTCAGTAAAGTAAAACATGCAACAAGCATTTTGGCTTTGTCTTCCTTGAACAGAACAAGGGGGAATGGGCTAAAGTTGCACCAGGGGTGTTTTAGGTTGGATATTAGGAAGAACTTTACTGAGAGGGTTGTGAGGCATTGGAATGGGCTGCCCAGGCAAGAGGTGGAGTCACCATCCCTGGAGATCTTTAAAAGACATTTAGATGTTGAACTTAGTGATATGGTTTAGTGGAGGACTTGTTAGTGTTAGGTCAGAGGTTGGACTCGATGATCTTGAGGTCTCTTCCAACCTAGACAATTCTGTGATTCTGTGAAAGGAGCTCACAGTTGTATAGATAATCAATGTTTGTTTCAAACTCTCTTTATTTTCATGTTGGGCCAGTGACATTTTGATAGATAATGATGACATAGTGAGGTGAAAGTCAATCAGAAGGCCTATATTCCTACTTGGTTTATGCTGATATGCTTGGCTTATGATGATAAGGTGATAACTGCTGATAACGTGCTGCAGACGGATAATTATGAGGATGGCATCCTCGTCTTTTGTCACAGATTTAGTTTTCCTGGGTCCTATGCTGTCTGACTTTTGACAGTGTTCTTCCTCAGCTGATTTTTGAGTTGTCTCTTGACTTCTGCATTCTTTGTTTCCACAGTTGAGCACAGATTTGCAAGTAGTCAAATTTCTTGGTCTATAACTGTTATTCTATGTCAAACAAAAATGCCTGGGTTTGAAGATCAAAGATATTAAGTACTTGCTCAATTAAGTCATAAGTGTTTTGTGAGTTTTGATGAGAGATCAGCTTTTCAGGTAGTAGAGAATTGAAAATGTAATTTTGCTACTGTAATTGTACAAATTTTTCTTCTATTTTTTCATTATTTTTGTTTTTTAAGGTGCTTTGTATATAATAACTTTTATTTATTTATTTTAATAAGATCAATTTTACCGAAATTTTCTTTGACTTTTTTCTTATATTTTGTTATTATCTTTTATTTCTTGTGGACTGTTCTGAGTTGTCTTATTCTGAAAAAAAAAAAAAAAATAAAGAATAAACTATTTGATGAATACAGATATGTAGTACAGTAATGATACTATTGTGTGTTAAAAGCTCATGTTAGGCAACTGAATCACAAATACGTGGTTTTGAAAAAGAGTTTGTGTGTCTGTGTGTAACAAGCCTAAATAGGTCTAATAAAAAGATTTTTTGTCATGGTCATTTTTAAAAAATAATAAATATATACACTTTCTGCTAACTATGTTTGTTTGTTTGTTTTGTCAGAGAATGCTGACTGTCAAACAAAAAAAAAACCATCTGGTAAAGGCTAGTTTAAGAAATGTAATGAATTTAGAGCATTAATCAATTTTTAAAAAATATATATTTTTAATATATAAATCTTCACTATCTTCACTTTTTTTTTTTTTTTTTTTTTTTTTTTCCTCTTTCTCTCTCTCTGCTTTGGACTAGAAACATATTTGGTAGTATAATTTTTGTTAGACCAGAAATTCACAGCTGATAAACTATATAACTTAACTGAGTGAAGGCATAAAAGATAATACAGAATAGCAAATACGTAAGAATTGTCCCTTTTACAGCCACAATAAAAGTCTATGGGAAAGAGTCTAAAGTTTAAAAGGTCTAAAAGTCTATGGAAACATTTAGAATATACTTTTTTGCTATGTTCATAATATGAACATATGATATAACATATAATATGAACATAATATGTTCATCATACTTCCCATTTTATAGCCTTCCTTCCAAGAGCTCATTTGTAACAGTTAAATGGGAAAGCAAGATTAAAATAAATAAATAAATAAAAAGCAGCTTATACAAATCTAATTGAGACTTTTAATTAGTCTTATGTTATTTTTAGGCTATCTTAAGGCTTCATAATTGAGCCTTTATAGTTGTACAAACAAATAGAAGACCAGTAAGAACCTGAAATTCATGATGTTTACTAATGAAGTCGGCCTGGAAACCTCTTCATTGAATATTGCAATTTGATTGCCATCATGTTCTGATTGGACCCTTGATTTGCATTTTAATGAGCACATAGTATTTGAAATGCTAAGCAGGGTGTTATCAGGGGCATTTCACTAGAACTGACAAGATTAAAATGAAAAACTTCTTATGTTCTGTATTACAAAAATATTAAAAAAGGAAGTGCAAGGCAGACACATTTTAATTTATTAGAAGCAGCAACTGACATTAATTATTTTTAAATTGCAAGCAATTCCTGTGGAAGAATATGTTTTAATCTCCTTACCAAGAAGTAGATTCATTAAAATTATTTTTTTTACATTGGACACCTGAATAGCTATCTAAATTCTTTCTCATTGAACTTGAAATGCTCATTTGCTAAGACAAAGAAGAAATAGAAGAGGAAAAGAAAGAAATTTCTTCAAACATTTTGTCTCTAAGTACATATGAACTATTTACTCTAGGTTCAGGAATTCATCAGTTTAATATTTTTTTCTATTGAGCTTATTATTTATTTATTTATTTATTTAAGAATATTCTGATCTTTGTCAAAGTGCTAATTAGTAGTAGTGAACTTTAATACAGAAATAGAAAGATAATTTATAGAAATAGAAAGATATTTATAGATATTTACAGATATATATATATATATATATTTATAGAAATAGAAAGATAATTTGCCTCCATAGTTCCTCAGATTGATGAACTTTGATGATCATCAGATCATCAGTTTGAAGCATAGAATAATTACTTTCTGTCCTGTTGTCTATTCTTAATTCTACCACTGGATAGACTAGTTATGAGGAAAGGTTGGCAGATAAATATTCTGCTGGAATAAACAAGCAAAACTTTGTTGAATTTAATGAAGTTTTCCTATGATGAAGCAAATAAAACAAGTACATAAAACGTAAGATGAACACACACAAATCCAGTAGAAGTGAGAGTTTTTAACAGGGCTGTAGGACATTGGCATGGGACATAGTCATTAATCCAACATTCTTGTAAATTAACAAATTATCTGCTTTTATAAATGGCTGAAATTCCACTACCATTCCACTACAGGTCTAGTGTAGTGTGTTACACTAGACCTGTCCCAGTTTATGACAACTAGAAATGAGCTATGAAGTGCTCATGCATTTGCTTCTGAGAATGACAGAGGAAAGGTAAAGATGACAGGGGAAAAGACTATTTATATGCAATAATTTCTTATTTTGTTATGTTGATTCTATTTCAGATCTTCTTAGAGCCTGTTTTAAACACAAAACATGCAAGTGAATGCAACTTCTCAAGCAGTTGTAGAAACATCTGTTTTGAATAATCTGTTACATTTTTCTCTATGCATATTTTGCAGGGGGTTAACTTTATTGCTTATTGGACAATATTGTCTGTCCTTCTGTATGAAACACCTTTTTAACTCTGCCCAGACTGTTGATCATAGTGATAGGATAACCGCTACAAAAGAATAACTGTGTGAATCAGAATTTTATGGATAATACTTCACATTTTAGTTCCTTAAAAGAATCCAATATTATAGTCAACAATTCTTCTCTGTTGACAATCTTTTCCTTTCAGTAATCTCATTTGTACTTATTTTGTCATGCATATTTTATGGATATCTAAATAATACTACTGTGTGGTCCATTTTGTGTAAAGTGGACTCACATGCTTTTTTCTTGACTTTTTTTTTTCTTGTCATTTTCTAATATATCATTCACTTGAGATATTTCTTTTTCATTTTTTTTTTTTTTTTTTAATTTATGATAGATTTAGTTACTTCTTTTAAGAATATAATTAAAAGCAAGTTGGAAAGATTTTACAGGTGGCATTTCTTTTCAGGATTTGAGAACAATGGAACTTTTCTCTATTTCTCTCTGCATGTTAAAGCATTGATGATATGTTAATAAATGCACCTAATCAATAGCCGATCTAAGGAACTGAAGAAAGACTAAGAATGTGAATATACTGATATCTGAATCATACATGTATTCATAGATGAGCAGCTGAATTTAGCTTTGTTTTCATTTTATTATTCTGGAAAGAGAATCTCTGGTGATAAGGTACTGTAATTCACCAAACTGGTCAATGACCTTTTCTTCTTTCCAGCATGTTTCAATTGCAACCCTTCTCAAAAATAATAAAAACAAATTGGCAAAAGTTGTAAAAGGTTCCAGGTCCATTTATGTTGTTATGTCAGGTCTGGTGATCTTGCTTTCAGTTCATTTCACATCAGAAATCTTACATGAAACAGTAGTCAGTCCTTGAGGATGGGAGCACTCAAATGAAACTTCAGATTATGAGCAGAGAATCTGAGGCAACTTTGACTTTTTTTTTTTTATAAACAAGTGGTAATGATCATAGCATAAATTTCAATTGTTAACAAAATTTCAGTAAATACAAGCAGGAATTACATTCAAAGTTCCCAGTGTAACAGGTATCCTAATAAGAAAAAAAAAGTATTTTACTCAAATTAAAGTTGTAAGACATCACCAGGGCTGAGAACTGAGCAAAAAGGCCCTGAAAGTCACTGATTTTTATTTTTATTATTTTTTTCCTTAAATCATGATGCTTGCTCTGCATTGCAAAATAAATGTGCCCATGTGCAAAATGGAAATGTAACTACAGAAAAAGAGAAAAAAAGATCAAGCAATGTCACAGAGCTGGCAAGAAACTGAAACTTAAACCAGAGCAGAAAGAAAAGGGTCCATTCTGATGTATGCAGTAGCATTCAGAAGATAAATGTAATTTTATTATTCTTTTTTTCCTTAACATGATGAATGCTTTCATCAATCAATATTATGAATGACAAATCTGAACACCAGGCTGTATTAGCAGGAAAGGCAAGGGGAAAGGTATCATCTAGAGAGCATTATTGAATATCTTTCTTTTTTTTCATATAAAAGCTATGCAAACATTTGAAAGAACACTGGTAGGGGTGTTTTTAGACACGTATTGTCACCAACAATAATTGGGGTTCAACCATGAAGAGAAAAAAAATCAGTCTCCTGGGTAACTTTTGCGCTGATATTCCACTAGCTTTCAGAGAAAACTAAGCACCCAACTGACTTACAACAGAATTAATTTCCCTGAATTCATGCACCTGAAACTTAGATGCACAGTGTACAAAAGGTCTTCATGTCTTGCACTGTCAAGTGAGATAAGTAAGCCGCAGATTAAAGGCCTTGTCGCTCTTTTAATGTTTGGATGAGTCACCCCATACAGATTCTCATTTCTTGCAACTGGTCACAAAGAGTGAAAGTTTTGTTAAACTTGGACTAGGGAGCTACTTCTTAGAAGGTTAAAGCTAGTTGAAACACATCGTCCTGCAAAAGATTTTGGGAAATATTAATGCACTGAATAAATCGGAATTAGGTTTTTGGGGGTGGGAGAAATCCTGAGATGGACCTATCAACAAACAATAACCCCAAAAGAACCTTATATATGGAGCTTGATTTCGCTGGAAAACAAACAGTAAAATCAAATGCTATATAACATAGAAAATTTGGCATACAGCAAACTAGAAATGGAAACATTTGCAAATATCTCTTGCTTGTCTGCTATGTCCTTGCACAAAAGGCTTTTTCAGGTTTGGCCCTACACCTGCAATCTTTCAGTCACAATCCTCAATAGTTTGGCACAGTCCTCTCTAGGTCCCAGAAGAAAAAATAAATAAATAAAATCTGTCAGACATTTTTTCAAAGGAAAATATTTAAGTGTTCTTCAGAATTATTCAGATTGTCATTAAATTAAAAGCAGTGTATATCACTGCTTGATATACAATGAGATAACCAATTTTTTTGGTTAGCCAAAATGATGGTTCTTTAGCTATTGTACATACTCTCCATTTCAGGTAAGGAGTGTAAATTAATATCTTCTCAACTATTTTGCTGTTTCTGAGAGACTCTGCATTTCAACAGGCAGAAAAATGGAAATTTGTGAGAAGGTGGTGCTCCATAACAATGTGGGTTTAGTTTAATCACACTAAAGTATGTGACTTGAAATATGAATGAAGACTGTCTTAAATTGTTTACTTATCCCTCAGTGCAATAACCTAGAAAACAAACAAAAATATGATGAAATATAGGGAGCTGCAAACACTGAATGGGACTGTTGAGCCGAAATGCAATGAGGATAGTGATGAACAGTTTAGAAGCTTCTGTGTGATCAGATATGCTACTGAAACAAAAGATAGCCCCTTAAAGCTTTTCTGCATAATTCTAAAATAATCCTTATGAAGTCAATCCTGATTATTCTGTGTCTCTTATGTATATAGTATTTAAGTTAAAGACAACTTTAGGAATTTCAGCTCCTTGTTTAAAGACATTACTTTTTTGCCAGTCATATTATCCTCTACATTTCCTGTTTGAAGCTGTTTCCTCCATAATTATGTATTTATTGATTACACTTTTGCAAACAATTATGGCATGCCAGTAAGAAATCTTGGCACCACTCACAAGTTCTTTTCAGGTCAGATTGTCATGTTTTATAAAACAAACTCTGTTCATACAACAGAGGTGCTTACTTCATTCATGTATCCAGCACTATCTGACATGGAGACCATTTTTTGCAAATTTATTGTCTTTTCCTGGTTAAAGAATTTGCCACAAGCTTCAACACATTTTTATGTTAGCCACATTCTGTACTTGCAATTATTTATCAAGCGATTTTGATTAAAATGTTAAAAGAATAATTTTATTCAGTTTTCTCCTTTAAAATGAAGTGTTTAATGTTTAAAATGATTGTTTAGTTAGGGGTTTAAAATGTGTGATATTTTTTCTGATTATTTTCAGGATGATGTAAACACCTACCGTATATAATTCAAACAGAATGTCAGGAGACATACTAATACAAAAAAAATCTGGATGAACAATACCATATGCTTAAAATATGATTTTTAACTTTTAATAAGAAAGTTTCTTACGTACCCAGCTGTTGTCTGAATTCTTGCATATAGGTGGACTCTTAGTAACACAAGCCCAATGTTTTAACTGCAAAAATATATGTTCTTAAAATTAAACAGACCAGTCCTTATTGATCTAGCATTTTTTCAATAGGCATGGTATAATCATTACATAATCAATTTAATAAAAGTATGTATACTAAGTCCTGACACAAAGGAAAGTCTTTCAAAAGAAATGACATTTTCAGTGCTATATTTATTGCTTATCTAACCCAATCACAGCCTAATTCCTACGCACAAGGGAGACATCTTCACTTATGACTTGGCACAGTGTGAACTTAACAGATGGACAGAAGTGTAAGTAGCCAAAAGCCAGTACTCTATGTACATTTAGGGCGTTTGCTGATGACAGGATTCTCAGACATGAATTTCCAAGCAGCCATCAGTCCTAAAGCTATAACTCTGTTTAAAACAATACAGCACTACTAATTCAGCTTTGAGATATTTCCATGGGAAAAACAAACAAACAAACAAACAAACTTCCAAGCTATGCGAAGGAAGCTTTTAGTTTTGGTTTATATTCCTTGGTGCATGTGAGCTACAACAAGGAAAAGTACATAAAATGAGTCTTTGAGTACTGTGTCCTGTTTGCCCCTGTGAAAAGAAGCAATATCGCTTACAAAACAGAGTTGAAAGCTGAAGCTGATGGGACAGGTTGGGAAACCAGACCAAGTAGAATGGTGTCATTTCACCACGAATAGTTGTATTCATGCTGTAAACTAAGACAGTTTAAATCCATGTCTGCTGAGGATGTCAATGGAACGCTTTTGAACCATCCCATTCAGGCAGGGTAAAACCAGGCAAAATGAACTGATTACTTCAGATTTCTTGAAGACATTTCTTTGAAGACAGTAAGTCCAGTTACTCCTCCCAGATCGTTTTGTCTTTGGAGTCAAAGGATCACATACTGGGTCTGATTGTTTTTTTTTTTTTTTTGTCAAAAAGAGCAGGAGTTTTGTGTTATCTTTAAACATCTGTGATAAATAGTTGATCTATGGCATTCTATTTCTAGGGAATACTGCCAACAGAGATGCTAACCAGAAAATCTTTTGATTGTAATCAGAATGCTAAGCATTTTTGGAAGCTGTAGAAAATGCTTGCACATTTCAGAGCAGCACACTATCTCTGTGGAAAGGAATAAAATCACTTGGACAGAGAATATTGTGGCTTTTGTGTCCTATATCATAATCATGTCCTTGCTTCTAGTACTTTGTAACACTGTCTAATGCACCTATCCTTTCTCTACTCTGATACAGCAACTTACAAAATATTGCAATAAATATTGTTGGCCATTTAATGGAGATTTTAATAATTAACTGATATTTATAAATGCTTTGAGATTCTATCAGTAAAATGCTACTTGATTAGTGTAAAAAGTTAAGTAACTTTAAATTGAAATTTCTGCTTTTATTGAATGTATATCAACAAATATTTTTTATCCACAAGGCAACACAGAAGTAAATGTGGGCCACCATCAGTAATGGAATACAGCAGAATTAAATCTTGCTTAGTGATACTAAGCTTTCAACATGAAGTATATTAATGAAAATTTAAGAAGCTTTGAAAATCTGAAAATACACATTTTTAATACTACATATATATGTTATTATTTATTCATAGTTCTGAGTGAGTATTCTTCTACAAATGCCTTTTTATATTACTTTAAATGTATTTGAATATCTTTTCTGAAATGTCACGTTTCTGCTTGTGATACAGATGAATGTAACCAAGTAATTTGAGACAAAAATTAAACCACTAGTTGTTTTTATTTTATTGGTGGCATCTTTATATGTGTTTAATACACAATGACTACCTGCAAATACAGTCAGCCACAGGATTTAACTGATTCTATATTATATTTTCTAGGTTAAAGGATGATCTTAGACGTCTTTTCAAACCTAAATGGTTATGTGATTCTATAACAAGACCTACATGAGAGCCCTAGTATTTTTCAGACCTTTACACATATCTAAACTTACTTTCATATGGTCTGGACAAATAGGAGACAGGGACTGCTGAAAATCAGTCTCTCTGATCCTCTAGAACTCACTAGTCTACCAGCATACTCTGCATGCTGCTCTGCATGCTGCTCTGCTGTGTGATCCCAGCTTGGGTCTGCTATTCCTAAATTGACTGTGAATGCTTTGAGCTTGATCTATTGCTTGGCTATTAGACAACAAGATGCTTGGAAAAAAGCAGATCATGGGACCTGGCCAGCATAAGCCCACTCAGCTTGCTCTTATCTCTGTTGTTTGGATCTACATTGCAGAAAATGTGGGGGTGGGGGATGGGAGTGGAGAGGGTGGGAGGTGGGAAGGGGGGAAGAAAGAGAAATGAGAATCTGACCTTGAAAGCTGACCTTGTACACAAGCTTCATTGAGAAATTTTAATAAGAAGGAAATAGCCTTAATTCCTCCTATCTATAGGAAATAGTGTCTGATAAAAATATGGGTAGCAGAACTAGTAAATGAAGAATGCAGGTAATAAAGACTATCTTAACACAGTTTTAAAAGAGAAATATCATATCTCTAAAAATCTCATTAGGATAAATAATACCTTGTCTCACTTGGGATCATTTTGAGCACATTATATTGAAAATGACTTATTTTTCACTCACTTAAAGGTGTCTATTTCATGCTTCATGAGGAAAGCAGCTTCCTTTTCCAGGAGTCTCACGAGCACGTGAAGAAATGGTACAGGATGTTCTAGCTTATGTTTTTGGCAAGTTGTTTAACTGCTTTTGCTGAATCACATTTTAAAACCTTGACAGTGACTTAAATGACCATGGATTTAAGCTTTCCTACTGACATACCATAATGTCACAACTCTGTTCAACAAGGCAGTGATGAGCCAGTTTAAGCAGTGCAATGCACTCTCTGTGTGCATGTAGTCCCTTATCCCTACTTAATAAGCATGCAGAGTTATATATTGTACAAGACACAGCAAGCTAGGGGAAAAGCACCCTATTAATCTCTCCAGCAACTGAAGTGGTTTGTTTTGTAATGAAATTTTGTTCTCTCCTCCTAGTACAAACTGGTGCCTGTTTCCTATTACTTTTTAGGTTCAACAGAAGAGATCTTTGATAGAAAATTGCCCTTTCACTCTCTGCAGGTTATGCATTCCACACACAAACACAACCGTGAAATACTTTTCCTGCAGAAAAATACTCAAGAAAGAAACAGTTTGCTTTATGTATGTACTTGGCGCTTCATTCTCTGTTGGTGATTTTTTCTGTATTTGTCTTGATCGTTATAGGACAAAAAAAATATTCATTCAGTATATGCATGAAACCGTTTGGTTCATTATTCACCCTGTTCCTTATTCAAATCAAAAGAGACAGAATAGCCTAAGAGTAATATTCTGCATTGCTTTTCATTCTTTCCTACCACAGTAACATTATTGATTGAAAAGCCTGGTCCTCAAAAACAGTAATATCCATAATTATGGATCTGCTTTGATTTTCAGTGCTTATATAGGAGTATTTTGTGCATACTCTAGGGCCAATGCAGTGGTCTTTTCCTTTACCTACATATAAATCTGAGTCATGTCACTGTTACCTTGGATGATGGTTAAGCAGGTACATTTGTTTAATAATTGAAGTACTGGCATGAATTATATATGTCGTTCAGTTTGGGTTCCAGATACTTTGATGTAAAGAAAATCCCATTTAGTTCATTAATTTGTGATCTCTCACTGGGAACCAGTTACCTGCAGAAGACTTTTGTACAGGAAGACAGAATTACTGCCTTTGCACCAGCTCCAGCAGGCCATGGCTCAATATGTGTATCTAAATATTTCTTTGTTCCTGGTTATGGACCCCACAAAGATTGCCTTTAGGCCCTTACAAACCAGAACTTTGCAAAAACTTTCTGCCAAATACAATGCTTATTAATGTATACAAAGTGTATAATAATGTATAATAATTACTGTATAATAAATGTTTAAGGAGCCACTGTTTTGTAAGAAGCTGGCCTTGAAAGGACTGTTTATTGGAAGAAATGTTTCTGGAGCAAGATATAGAACAAAGATATGAAAACTGTAGCTGATATCATGTTTTGGATGGTTTTGAGCTAGAAGCATATAATATTTATTTAAAAAGGAAAATAACACAGCACAACCTCTTCTGCTAAAGTACAAGCAACAGCAGAAATATTCAAGATTGGCAGGGAGTGCTTAAAGTGTCAGGCTTTTATTACTGGACAGCACTGCTCCATAAATAATAGAATTCATTCTTAAATAAAGGAGAATTTGATTTGACTCAGTTGATCATTGTCTGACTAAAAGCACAACTCTGTTTATAACTATTGTTCTTTTGGCACACTGAAAATGGACAGAGTTGACAAGATAAACATAATTCTTAATACATCAAAAATAACCAAAATCAGGATATTAATTATTAATCAATAATACAATTCTACATCATTTATAGTTTTTTTTTTTGTGTTTTTTTTTTTTTTTTTTTTTTTTTTTTTTTCTGTGAAGGTGAAATATGGCATTATTTCACACTTAGAATGATTGATTTAAAAATTACCCTTCAATTTCTAAAGGCTTGCAGATAGAGGTTTTTGGCATGAAATGTAATGGAATTACATTTACTTCGTAATGATTTTTTTTTTTTTTGAAGAGTGTAAAACAATGTTGCTAAAAATGTGAAAAATACTTCTTTTGCCCAAACTTTTTAACCAAATCCTGTGTAAGACTCTGTCCTCTCATCCACATTGCAATAATGTGTACAATGTAATGTGATTTGTAGAAATAACTGGTGTGTTAGAATCTTTTTATGCTGTTCTTATAGTAGTTGGATTCTAAAGTAAGTGAATATCCTCACTCCAGTGAAAAACTTTGGAAAAAAGGCCTAGAAAGTCCAAGAGAAGAAACATTTAAAAGATTTGATATGATGAAAACAAACAAACAGCAACAACAATAGTAAAAAAGAATTTAGAAGCAAAGTGAAAAGAAAAAAAAACATGTCACGGGTTTTGAGGTTGCTGCATGTTACCCAAGGCCTGAGCCCATCAGGAGTGCTGGGCATCTGAATGGTTGTCTGCACACTGGGATTTTTATTTTTTTATTTTTTTTCCTAAACATGCAAAACTACATTCTCTCTTAAGCAATCTGACTGCTGATAGTTGGACTCAATTTTGAACAATCTTTACCATTCTTTTGGAGATGTATCATTGCTCAGACCTAGATAATTTCACATTTATGGCAAAGCTTTCCAGATTAAATAGGAAATACCTACTGTTGGTAGATGGAAGTAAAGTTGATCCTGAACAAGATTAGTCTTTATGACAGTTTAGACATACATGCTGCGAGGTAAAATTCAGGCAACTTTCCCTTTGCCTTTACCCTTGTCATAACTGGCATAACTTTAAAAACCTTATTTTGTTGAATGTTTGCTAGGTAGAGCAAACACAATGACTGCCAGTAGAGCAGAAATTATACATGGAGGCACTACAGCTAGAGATGATGATTGGGCTTAAGTAAAGTCATTGGGATGATATAAATATTTTTTACAACAATGAGATAAAAGTTTTCATGCACTGGTCTGAGAACTACCTCTGCAGTGTTTGTTTTTAATTGCCATGTAGGCTGTGCAGAAAACCAAATCAAACCAAATCAAACCAAAAACCAACCAAACAAAAACAACAAACAAACAAACAAACAAACAAAAAAGTCAGGATTATCAGGATTATTTAAAATGCTGTAACTATCAAGTCAATAGAAAGAGAGAAATAATGCAAAATAAATGCAAAATATGTTTTTCTTTCCCTGAGAACTCCGTTAGGAATTCTTTGAGAAGTCGTTTCAGCTTAGCTGGCCATGCAGTACAGAATCCTTGAGTTTGGTTTCCATCATCACCCTGACAAGACGCTGGCTCTAGCTGAGAACTTACTGATGTGAAATAACAGTAGAAATCAAATCAGCCTAAAAGCATTACAGATTTGTAAAACAATAACTTTGCCAAACACTTACAGTGTAGTCATGGTATTTGCAAATTCCTTCATGCAGCTAGATGATTAAAAGGAAAACATTTGTTCATACTTCATTTACATTTATTAAAGTGCTAGTGTACTTACTCATCCAAGCAATGGATATATTCAGGACAAATAGGTTAAATTTCAGAAATTAATTACTAAAGTAATTATGATTATTCTTGTAAGTTAATGAACTTCAAACAAATTTGCACCTAAACTGCGTACTTATTTGTGTCTAAAATTACCTATTTTGAGAAAATTAATAAATTATGACTTTGAGGCGGTAGAGCAAATTCAAATTGATTTATTGTGAATACAGGAAAAGTTAACTTTTGAATGACATACAACTTATTTGTTAGCTATTAATATCCCAGAAAGGTATTTAAGGTCATATTTAATGTAGTGAAACACCGCCTGGAATGTCATGTAGAAATATGGTCCTTCATGTTTAAATATCTTTGCCCCGTAGGAGCTATGGCTGCTTTCAATAAACATGCTGGTTGTGTAGTCACCACGGAGGGATAAGAAATACATAAGCAAAGTGACAAAGCAGTGACAAAATAAATGCATATAAATTACTTAAAAAGAAGAAAAAAATGGTATTGATGCATAACTGTACAATGTGTCTTATGCTTACTGTAAACTGGGATTTAAGTTCACTAATTCCTTTGACTTCCATATATTTGCCTTCCATATTATAGATTTTAAGCTTGTCAGTACTGCTGAACTCTGATATCTTGTACTGATCTAAACTCTTTCTATGTTCAGTTTATATAAATCTCATCATGGGGAATGTAGGTACATGCTTGGGATCTCTCCTTTTAGTATTCCCTGGTGCTCATAACAGTCACCACTTTTGTAAATAAACATTATGATAGAAGATATGAGCCCAGGAGCTCACCACATTTCCATCCCCAGAGGAACATACAGCTTTACAAGGAAGGCACTTGAAGGCTTAGTACTTTGCTGTACTGTTGACAAAGAGTAACAGATCAATGAGCCTTCCTCCTGAAATACAACACAAGTTTCTTTTATATGCAATACTTTCAATATAACAAATCACCCGATCCTGCAGTGCTATTGTTGTGGTTAACCTAGCAGGCAGCCAAGCACTATGCAGCTGTTCGCTCATCCTCCCCCAGGCACCCCTCTCCAGTGGGATTAGGGAGAGAATTGAGCAGGAAAAAAAAAATGTAAAAGCTTGTGGATTGAGATAAAGACTGTTTAAAGAGTTTAAAGACAGAAAAGGAAGAGAAATAATAATAATTATAAGAGTAATAATAATATGTACAAAACAAGTGATGCACAACGCAAATGCTCACCACTCACTGACCGATGCCCAGCCAGTCCCCGAGCAGTGCTCCTACCACCCCTCTCACCCCCAGCCAGCCATATTAATTGTTCAGCATGATGCCCTATGGTATGGGAAATCCCTCTGGCTAGTCTGGGTCAGCTGTCCTGGTGCTGTTCCCTCCCAGCTCTTTGTGCACCTTCCGCCTACTCACTGTCAGGGTGGTGTGAGAAGCTGAAAAGTCTTTGACTTTTTGTAAGCACTGCTCTGCAACAACTAAAGCAAAAGTGTGTTGTCAGCATTACTCCTAAACACAAAATGCAGCTACTAGGAGGCAAATTAAATCTATCCCAGCCCAAACCAGGACAGGTATGTATGGCAGACAGTGGAATCTCAGAAGTGTTAAAGACATTGATAAAATACTTTATACTTCGTCATATTATTATTTGCTTTTTATATACCTCAATATATAAGAATACATTGTTCAGTCAGATAAGAAGTGACAATTTAAGTTAGCAAGTAGCTTGTACTTTGTTGGGGGCGAACAACAGAGGGGCTCTGCAACATTTCCTATTACACAAAGCCTCCAATTGCCATGTGTAAGACAAAGACCTGTTTACAATATCTGTATCTTTTGACATCTCATACAGGTCAGGTGGTCAGCCTGTAGCTCACTGCTCTTGCATCAGCTAGATTTGCCAGCCATTCACAATCTAATGATATATTTGCCTGCAGAACATTGTTCAGCTGTTACATGGCACAGCTGCATGAATCAGCAACCAGTGGTGGTAAGTTTTGGTAAGCAAGGTAGATGAAGCCTAGGAATGAAGCTCTATGGAAATGTTATAACTTTGCTTAGAATTGAAGTAGTTAAGTGAATTACATTACATAAAATGAAAAAATGGTAGAAATAAGGTAGACCAAGGGTCACATCACTTCTGTATTATGTCTGCAACAATGATCTCTGACAATTCTCATAATGTGATCACAATAGAGAACAAGTTCTCCCTACCTATAAGCAGTTCCCTATTCATCACCATAAAGAAGCCAGATGATACATCTCTCTGGATTGAAAATCTCAGCCAAGGGTGGCTCATTATGGCTCATCACTTCTTCCTTCCTGGTCTGTAATAACAAAACAGTTTGTGTGAAGAGCCAAACATTTCTGGGAGTTTACTGTATGCTTTCTAGAGACACCCAACAAGAGGGAGGGAAGAAGGGGAAGGAAGGAAGGAAGGAAGGAAGGAAGGAAGGAAGGAAGGAAGGAAGGAAGGAAGGAAGGAAGGAAGGAAGGAAGGAAGGAAGGAAGGAAGGAAGGAAGGAAGGAAGGAAGGAAGGAAGGAAGGAAGGAAGGAAGGAAGGAAGGAAGGAAGGAAGGAGCATAAAAAAAAAACAGCATTTAAAGAGAGAAGTAATAATCTTATCTGATAAACTCTATATCTTATAATTCCAAATTTGATTCTACCTGAGTCTTTTTCATTAATCTACAGTTGAATAATAATTTTTTTAATTTGTATATATTTCTACATGCTATGTATAACATTTGATAAAAGTAATCACTTACCATTAATGTAAAATCATAGTTGCCACTAAGTGCATTAAAGCGTATACTTGTATTTGTATATAGGTATGTTTTTACCTATATGAATCATTCCATAATACCTCGTGATTACATTTTTCTAACATAAGTAAAAATGGACAAATGTCATTCTGTGGCCTAGTTCATGTGTTTTATCTGTTTAGTAAAATATCCCAAATATAGAATCCCTGAGGGCTTTTTTTTAAGCCACGTTCCTTGGAATAAGACGAAGACATGTAACTTTCTAACTAGCTCATTTTGGCACAGTTTTTCTGAGACAGATGTTACAAATGACGGGACTTGTCTGTTCTGGGCCTCAGTGTAGAAATTATTCACCATGGCAGACACAGTCTCTATTTTACTGCCAGTATGAGCTTGTGAGCACCACAAGCACCACAGTGCCCTGATTAGTTTTTGTTTTCACTCCCTCCTGATTATTGGTAGGACTGGAACAGAATGATAAGGATATTCTTCCTGATAAATCTGATTTTGAGAGACAGCTCCCTTTCAATTTCTTTGTTCACTTGGTTTTGTTAAATTAATCTAGCTATTATCTCTATCAGTTCTTTAAAAATAATTAAAGAACTCAACTGTCTCTCCCCTTGTATTCTTCAGGATAGCATATTTCTTACAGACCTGCTGTAACACTATCTTGACTGAGGTCTGAAATACACGGGACAACTTTAGGGTTACTGAAGGAGCTATTAATATGTATATCACTTCCCTTTCTGTTCACCTTGTATAATCTCTTTTGAGTATGGGATATTTTCTAAGGATTTTTTTTTTTCCCTTTTTAATGGGAATGACAAAGATTTGTTGTTGTTTGGTTTTGTTTGTTTTGTATGTTTTTTGTTGTTGTTATTATGTTTTTTGTTTGTTTGCTTGCTTGTTTGGTGTCATGTTTCTACTGAAGCCTGTGTCATATTTTCAATAAGAATATACTATATACCACTTTCCTCTGAGGCCATCATAATTCTTCATAGTCTATTTGTGATTATATACAAATGCATAATAGTTTAAAAGTCATTAAGAAATACGACCTTGAAAATGTCCTTTTGACAGTGGGCAGAAAGGTGGAGAGGGGTGGGAGAGAGAAATTATTTTTCCAATTTAATGATAGTGATTTTAATTTTCCTAAGATTATACAGAAAATATGTGACAGAGCCAATGTCTGAGCTTGTGGATACAACTCTCATCCCATCTAAGTCATCTAATTTTAATTAATTAAATTTACTGCAATAGGACTTCAGCCCAAGTCTCCTGACTGCTGGTATCATGGCTTAATTACAAAGCAACTCAATGAACTACTCTGTGATGAGGTGCCAATATTTTTCCTAAATTAGAAGAATTCCCTATCATGTGCTAATAACACTAAAAAAACACCAACCAACCAAAAAAAAAAAAAAAAAAAAAAAACCCAACCCAACAACACAGCAACCCCCCTGATGCTTATTATAACAAACCAGATTGCCAGGTTGGTGTTCTACCACCTGCACAAACAAGATATTCAGGATGAGGTTCCTACAAGCACTGAGTTTTTTTTCTGAAATCTGTACCAGTTCAACTCAAAATGAACTTTCTTCAAAAATGATTCCATATATCAGTGATGCCTAGATGATTTAGACTATCAAATACTTAGACTATCCTACTACTGTAACACAGAAATTAAAATGCTGCATGGTTCATGGTAAGCATTTTTATTTGTACAAGCTTCCAGGTCTGCAAAGATGCAAACATGAGTAATAAGTTAACTGCAAAAGCAAATACTAGATATATCACTACTAGCAAAACCAAAAAGTAAAAATTGTTCAAAATGTTCTAATTTTCTACAACTCAGTCTTCCTTTTAAATGGCCAAAGCAGACGAAATTGTGTTATTAGCAATTCTGACATCTCTGCTTATAACGTAAGACATCTATTTTCATGTCATTTTGATGCAGCTCAGGGAGCCTATCAGTAGTGGGTCTATACCATTTGGTCTTGAATCTATCAAATTATGTCCTGTAGAAGCACAGCCATCACTATTAAATAACTTAAATTATTATCTTTAAAATCACAGTCTTGTTTGTGATATTGGAAAGTGTGGGTGGAAGAGAGAAAGAAAGGTTATGTGCCAAAACATGTAAAGTTAAAAAAAATTTAAAAATCTGACACAATTTCATTAGCCTCTCCTCCCCCACCCACAAAAAAGTCCTTTTTGTGTGACACTCATTTTTCTGTTTTCCAAACTGAGCTGAGCTGTGATACATTCTGAGAAGATGAGTTTTAAACTAGTTCTAATCATTCATCATGCTCTGCTGTAAGACAAGAAGTTGGTATTCTTGTGTAACTTTCTTGGTTCATTTAGCTAGATCATTAAAATCTGATAAAAAGACATCTTTCTGGAGTCCTTACTCTGGGGAATATCAGCATGCCCTGATGTAGAATGGACACTGTTAGCATCTATAAAAACTGATCATTCAAATAAGTCTCTTGTTCAGAAAATATCCAGATTTTGTGTGGCAGCAGCTCCACCTTTTTGTTTAAGGCTTTAAAATAAATAAATAAATAAAAAGATGTTGTTATTGTATTTTGCAGAAAAGACAGTTCTGTGTTTTTTTTTTGTTTTTTTTTTTTGTTTTTTTTTTTCATTCTTCATATAACATTCTTGAGTGGCTGAGAACACATTTGTAAGTATCAAATGTAATATATAAAAGATTCTTTCATCAGTGTTTCTGTCTTTGAATGGCTGTGCTGCAATTTCCTTTATTTTAACCATGGAAAAAGCAGCACTGTTTGCAAGCTCTCTTTATGTTCATTTCCATTCTGGTTTGATAAACACTGATTAAGAACAAAAAATTATCTCTGAAATCCCAACTATTTATAAGACTGGTGGGAAATAGGCTAAACAAATAGGTGCCTTCTTTTCCCTAGCAACAGTCATGCACAGCAATAAATGTCACAATGGTTTTAAAAAAGGGTCGCTCGTGTTTAGGTTTAGTTATCAAAATCCACAGCATATAGGCTGACAGCTCTTGAAATACATAAACTGTTTCTGTCCTTTTTGTTTCCATAGCAACTGAGAGCTCAAAGCTTTAGTTTTGCAAGAGGAAGGAAAAAAAAAAAAACAAAACACCCTCTCAGAGCAGGATCTGGAATTGTCTGGAACAAAAGAAGAATGGAATGGGGGGATGGAAAATGAAGCAACTGTAATATGAAACCTTTCACAAAGCTTTTATTTCTTTCTTTTGATTGTATAGATTTTTTTTCCTTGTGTTGGTGGGTGCATTGCCTTGGACATTTACGTAATCAAAGGCTAGACTCTTTTTTTGTTCAGTGCTTTAAGAAAGTAAACCCGTCACAGTGACATTTATTTAGATGATCACTCTGTTCACCTTGAAATGGCATTTCATTACAAACACAATCATATTAGATACTCTATTTCTTCTTGCATTACAGCATATTGCTATTCGTGAGTATATTATTAAGAGCCTGTCACTGTTTCTAGGTTTGCTTTGTTTTGCTGAAAAACCTGGTTTAAGGAGGAATGCTGTTTGTTTCAAAATATTTTGGTAAGATTTGCCACAAGGGAGAATATTTTACCAAACTGAAAGAGGTATTCATGCATATGTGGAAGTGTATTTATTTAAGTTGCAAAACATTCAGTGGAAACAAAATTAAAACAGAAACAAGAATGCACTGAGAGTTACAGAAGGTACCCCCTGGCTACATAAGAGTAGAAATATGCTGTTGTTTAGAAGAGGACTAGGGTTTCCAAACATATTTAGTTTTGCCTTTTTTTTTTTTTTTTTTCCCATGGAAAAATGAAAGATAAAGATAAGAGAATAACCCTGGTCAATTCAACCCCAACAAACAAAACAATCAATGCACATTCAACAAATGGAAAGACTTTGTTGCTTTCAGATATCAAGGGAAATAGACTTCATGTTTTCCTGGTTTGAAAATAAGCAGATTTAGTCATAGTTATACATGCGGATACTACTGCTATATAAAACATAGTAAATGTGGTTGTTTTTTTTTTTATGTAAAATATAAAACAAATGTAAGACATAGTAAGTGCAGAATAAGACTAGTTTGGGCATGCTATTCTGTATCATTTCTATTACAAAATGAACTTGTATGTAATAATCTTTCTCTCATCTCTTACAAGGGCAATGGTTTATAGTTCATTGTGAAATGACATTATACTTAATTCTAACTGAGCTGTTCTAGATTTCCATTAGACAAAATGAAAGACCTTAAAGACAAGTAAAAAGCGTTCCAAAGGTTTTACTTGTCCAAAACATAGTCTCAAGATCAACAATTAAATTTGAAATGGGTGCATATAACATTGCATGTGGTATTAATATATAAAAAGTAAATTAATATAAACTATAGTTAGAGTAAGTTCTCCTCCAAATTTTAACACAGTTTTATCAAGAAGGGGTTGCATCTTTAATGCACAATGACCTGATTAACCAAATTAGCTTCTAAAGATCCATTCCAGTCTACTAATTAAATAATAAACCATATAAAACAGTGTATGAATGAATACAGCCTGGAATGGCTTCTTCATGTCTGTTTTGCTTTAGTGGATAAATACATAAAACATTTATATATTTATTTATTTAATAGCTGAAATATATACCGTTTTGGTAGACAATGAAGAATTCCTGTAGGATACATAATATCATAGATGTGCTATTAAAGGACAGAGAGCTTGCTGAAGTTCCCACTGCTCTGTCTTTGAATGAACCACTCATGCTTTTGAGTATGAGTAACCATTATATATATATATATAGTAACCATTTATAGATATGCCTTAGTGATAAATTTCATTCTTCAGTCCAATTTATTCTAGTGTTATTATCAGTACATGCAATATCTGGTTTAGCTCCTCATGTAAGGTGCAACCACATGCATTATAAGTCTTATTTTTATCTCCTCATAGGACTTCTGTTCCACATCCTTCACCAGCTTCCTAGACCTTCTTTGTACAGGCTCAAGGGCCTTGATGTCTTTCTTATAATGAGGGACCCCAAACTGAACACAGTACTTGAGGTGTAGCCTTACCAGAGCCAAGTACAGAGGGACAATCACCTCCCTGGTCCTGCTGGCTACACCATTCCTGATACAAGCCAGGATGACATTGGTCTACTTGGATCAGCTGGGCACATGGCCAGCTCATGTTCAGAATGTATATCTGCATGTTTTGTTTGTTTGTTTTTTGTTGCTGCTGTTTGTTTGAATCACTGGCAAAATGGAATTATGTTCTTATTCTTTTCCAGTTGGAGAAGATAGTTAGATCAACTTTATTCTTTTTTGGATCCACAAATTCTTCCAGAACTTCACAATAATACATAAGTGGAAGGGTTTGGGAGGAGTTCAAGACAGAGATTCTTCCACACATTTTCTAGTGTAGGATTAACCCCACAGCTGAAGTACTTTAAGAACAACATGGAAAACATTGAGGTAGCTTAGTTTTGAAGAAGAAAACTGATCAAACCACACTTAACAGTCTTGCTGCTCTGCATGCCCTCACTACAGGAAAGACATTGAGGCCCTAGAGAGTGTCCAGAGAAGGGCTATGAAGGAGGGTCTGAAACACAAGTCCTATGAGGAGTGGCTGAGAGAACTGGGGTTGTTTATCCTGGAGGAGGCTCGGGGGAGACGTTATTGCTCTCTACCAGATGATCTTGGAGGTCTTTTTGCAACCTTAATGATTCTGTGATTCTGTGTACATTGCCATCGAAAATAATGATACATGAACATGGCTCAGTGTCAGAACTGAGTGCTTTTTTAACAGAATAAATTTTTGCCTCTATAAAACATTTTTGATATGTTCATATAATACAAATAATAACAAACGAAAAGATACGTCCCAATTAAATAATTATTTCCTGTCCATATTCTTTATGATAACACTGCTTTTCTGAAGCTATTATGGAAATTATGACGTACTTTGAAGGAGAAATAAAGCACCTTTGACCATAATACAATTAGTTTTGTATTGCTATGATACAGTATCAAATTACAAAAGAGAATGAATATACATTCAATATATAAACAATCTAAACTGAAACGTAACAGGTTTACCATCAATAATATAATCCTTCCTAAAGAGACAAATCTTTCAGTCTTGTTGTACAAGCTGGACTGGAAGATATGTCGCAATAGGAAGCTGGTCATACTTAGCAGGAGTTTACTTTTGCCACAAGAATCATTATTTTATGATTTGTCTATACTATCAATAAACATTTTTACTTTGGTTGTGAAACAGGTAAATCACTCTGAATCTTTACTATTATTGCCTGTCTCTTACTGAAGCCTGTTATTAATTTAAAGCTAGGAAAGAATTTGAATACGCTGTACAGTTTTATGCCATTTAAAATCATATGGCATTTTTTAGGATTTTATTATTGGCACAATTTCAGGGAAATATCTCAGTTATTTCTCTTTTCTTACTACTATTTAGTGCATTTTTAACCACACTGCAGACATAAGGGAAATGCTTCCTTTAATTTCAGTTTGCATTTCAGACTATTTTCCACTTGTTTCACATTTCAAACAAAACTCTAGGTTTATTTAATGGAAGAATTCAAAGCACAAAATTGTCCTGCTCTTGTTAAATCCAATGACTCTGACCGCAAAAGATGTCTTGAAACAGCTAGCCATATAAATGCTAATAAATGACCACTGCAGAAATGTAGTACAAAAACGAAACATAGACATGAACAAAAATAAGGAAACTAGCTTAATCCCTCCCCAATCCCCCTCCTGACACAATTTTCTTTTCTATGTAGAACCTAAATCACACACACACAAACACAAACAAACAAAAACAAAAACATAGAACCAATTTTTAGCTTTCTATACCAGCTTGAAATAGCCCTATACTCTTTTCCTCTCTTTTTTAGTTATTTCTATGACCTTTTCCCAATGTCGTTTCTCAGATTTCCAGTAGCTGCTCTGCAGTCTTTGTTAGCTGTTCTTAGGTCTGGAATTTAAACCAGTATGGGCATAACAGCATGTCTATGTTCTCATGGTTGTATTGTATTGGGATATTTTTAAGGCTCTCTATGCACATAAGAAGCTTAAGAATACAAAAATTTCATGTTGGTACACTACTTAAGCGTGGAAAAATTTGTGTGTGTGCAGCATCATCATTTTTAAGTTCTTGCTGACCATGGGACCTCTGCAACCACAGAATAGAATAAAAAAGTCATAAGGCAGCATCAAGAAGTGAAGGAACAACTGGAGGGTGGATTTTCATTCTTAGTCTTAAGGACAACGCAATGTCTTCTCACTATTTGAGACAAAAAGTGTGAATTAGGTGACAGAACTGGGTACAAGGAAATGGAGGACGCAGGTGTGTATATAATATAAAAATTACACTCTATGTAACTAATAATAACAACAAATAATATTGATAATAACAATCAAAAATAATGATATTGTTAATGGTAATGATAATGATTGATAATAATAATGATAATAAAGATGTATGTGCTACCAAGGCTAAGGGATCTCCAAATCAGAAGAAATATGTAGGCAAATTTACATTTTTATGTATTCATACTCATGCATCTGTTTTGAAGTTCATTCTGAAATATGCAAATGTATATCTATAAATGCAAATAAAAATTAATGATATGAAATGACCATGAAATAGAATAGAATGATGGTGCTATTTCAAATGCTAGGATTCAAGATTTCACTTATAGTACTGGAATCCTTGAGATCAAGCATACTGCATAACAAGCACACTTAATTGCCACTCACAAAAGTTTCTGCCAGAATGCAACAGTTTTATTTAGGGTAATTTAATTTAGTTTAATTTTTGTTTAATTTAGGGTAAACAAGACTACCAGGAGCTCTGGTTCACAGTAGTGTAAACCAAAGAATAAAATTCCAAAGCTAAATGCCACTAAACCTTTATGGGGTAAATTGAACATCACAGAAAAGACTATTGTTCACTTCTTCTAAAATAGTATTTGAAACAACTCTGAGTAAAAATTGACAATGTAGATTTTGAGATACACTTTCTTCCCAGTGACGGTGGTATCTACAAAAGTCATAATTTCATTAAATAAAAACATGCATACACAGATATTGTACAGTTATATTGTACAGTTATTGGTTAATCAGACTTCTTAGAACTTTCAAACAAAAATTGTATTCTATGTCCTGGTTGGCTTGTTCCATACTTGAGCTAATTTCTCGACTGCTTAACGTACATGATAATAAAAAGGCTGTAATTAAGTTAAGCATGGATTTCTCCAGTAACCTTACCCACTCTGCACTCAAGTTTTCTCTACATGCATGTTTGACACTAACAGTTAAGTAGTAATAGAGTAGGAAAAAATAAAAATCGGCTGGCAATAAAAGTAAAGCAATAGCATATTTCACAGTTTTAGATTTCTACAGCAAATGGCACAAAGGAAAACAGACTAAAATTTGTGTTTTTCCCCAGAAACATAGAATGACTGAGATTGTAGGGATCTCTGGAGGTTGTCTAGTCTAACTCCTCAGCTAAAACAGGGTCACCTCAAGCATGTTGCCCAGCCATGTCCTGGACCACGTCTGGACTGTGACTTTTCTAGTATATCCAGAAACAGAAATTCCATAACCTGTCTTGGCAGCCTTTCCCAGTGATCAAAATTAGTGAACCAATAAGCCTTTTAAATTGTGATTGAAAGACAGTGCTGGATGCGTTCAAGGGCCTAAACAGAAAAGTCACCTGTATTAATTTACTATCTCCCATTTATTCATGTTTTTTTTTGTTTGTTTGTTTGTTTGTGTGTTTCTGTTTGTTTGTTTGTTTAGATAGCTCTCATGAATACAGATCCACTCAGTAGGGGGTCACATAAACAATGTTTTTCTGTGTGCTTCCTTTCCTCTAATGAAGATTTTCAACCAACATTCTGCCCCTATTATATTAGATTAGTATATTGAAAGAGAGCCAGAGGAGTTTATTGTAAAATTGCTTCCCAGGTTTCACTTGCAGAGATCACTGAGTCAACTATGCATGAATGCTTATACACAGCAGTCTCTAAGATGACTGTAAATAAGCATTCCTGAAAAAAAGGGAGTGCTGCTCTCCAGGTATATGAATAAGTGGTCTTAGTCTGATATGAATGATATAATTTCACTATGTGTGTCCTGATTTTGGCTAGCTTTTTTTTTTTTTTTTTTACTTGAGAGGCTTATGTGATGCTGTGTTTTGGATATTTGATGAAAATAGTGGTGATAACACACAAGTGTTTTTAGTTGATGCAGATCAGTGTTTGCATGGAGCCAAGGACTTTTCTGCTCCTCATGATGCCCTGCCAGCAAGAAGGCTAGTGGTACACAAGGAGGAGACACAGTCAGGACAGCTGACCCAGGCTGATCAAAGAGATATTTCCTACCATGTGGCACCATGCTCAGCAATAAAAGCTAGAGTAAGAAGGAGGAAGGGGGAAACATTTGGAGTGATGGTGTTTGGCTTCCCAAGAAACAGTTATGTGTGATGAGTTCTGCTTTCCTGGGAGAACCCGAGCAGTTGTTTCTGATAGGAAGTAGAGAATGAATTCCTTGTTTCACTTCGCTTATGCACATGGATTTTGCTTTACTTAGTAAATTGTCTTTATCTGAATCCATGAGTTCTTGCATTTTTACATTTCCAATTCTCTTCCCCTTCCTACATGGGGAGAGTAAGCGGCTGTCTGGTACTTAGCTGACTGCCAGATTTAAACCAGAGCAATGTGAACGTGATTAATCTTTTGAATTATTTGAGTCACACCTAAGAAATTTTCTAATTTTTCTACAATCTCGTTTAATTTTGGCGCTTCTGTATGAAGAGAAATAAAACAGAAGAACTATGTAGGCAGTAGATTTTAGAAACACTGAGAATGCATAACTGCAGATTTATTCCTAGCATTCTACATACGAAAATTGAAATGAAATTGTTTACTACCCTGCCTAGGTTTGAACAGGTGGATTTACAAATGGATTTTCATTTTCAGTAAGCACAAGAGAAATGGAAAAAAGTGAGGAAGGATGGATAGCTAGTTTATCCTTGTAAAAAATAGATAAGTTGTATTTGTTTAGAGGGTGCACTGTTCAGACTCACAGAGAGACTATGCCCTCAATTTCACTGCACTATACCAGTGTTCATTCAACTGATGAAGTTCTCAACTCAAAGGGCAGCATACACTTTGTTCTAAGTTCCTGCTGGAACGGAAAAGCTGACAGGGGGAAACTTGCACAAAGGATATTGTGCTGTTAAAGTTTGTTCAAAGCGACAGTTGTCAGACCTCTTTGAAATGAAATTGAAAAGGAAAAACCAATTTTCTTTGAGGACAAAGGTCAGCTCATTTGGTGTGCTGTACCTGTCTAATTTGCTTCCCTGCAAAAAAAAACTTTGACTAGGTCTATTTGAAAATGTAGTTTATGCTAGTACAGGCATAGCTCATAATATTTCATTCCAGTTTGAATAATATTTATATAAAATTAATAAAAAATAATTTATTCTGTTTAAAAGAATCATAAATACTACATTTTGCTAAAACGGCTCGACTTCTATCTTTTGTCCTACTAAATATAATTTTTATGTCATTGATTTCAATTGAGAACATAATTTTTAATGTTTTCTTTATTTATATTTTAGCAATTGCAAAATAATGAAAGTCGATATGCTTCAGAAGTGATTTGAGCTGCTAGAAAATTTAAACTATTTTGGGAAGATTTAAATATCTAATTTTGATCAGCAGTAAATCCAAGTCCCCTACATATCTCAAAATATTTTGTAACATGCATTAATTTCACTCTGGGTAATAATAAAATATAAATACATAATTTATAAACTATAGACTACACTATTTATTAACTATAAAATTCAGTAGTGTTTATTATTATAATTATGAAAATATAATTAAGATAATAATTAATTAATAATAATTAATTATTAAATAATAATAATTAATAAGATACTGATAACAGCTGCTGCTTTATGGCAAGATTGAATGTGTGGATACAGAAGACTTGGATATATTCAAAAACTTGAAATGTGTCATCATTGTGTTTCAGAGTGTGTTAGAAGAATTGGCTAACTGTAACAGTCTAGAGGATATTTTATGTTTGTCTTGGTTTTTCATGTTTTTTCATGTCCAGTTGAGGTACTAGTAAACATTTTGGAGATAAAATGGTAGATTTGAGCTAAAGATTAGATTCTTGACTATATCCATTGTTTTTTGTTTTGTTTTCTAAATAAAAAGTAGGATGAGGGTACTTTGATAAATATACAATAATAGAGGCATGTCACTTGATATAGATAATAGATACATTTCAAGAATCTAGTCCCTAAAAAATAAGCAGGTTGGTCACAAGTGCAGATAAAAGAAACTAAACAAATATGTTTGGACGTTCACAGTGTGTGCAACACACATATTGGCAGCAGGATCACAGAGAGAACATAATTGTCTGTGTAAGATAGCTGAACTCGCTTGGGTGAAAAGCCGCATTCAGAAACACTGGTCATTCAGAAGTAGGAATAAGTAACTTTTACATCCCACCAGCTTTCAGAACAACTGTTTTCCTTCAGTGATGGAAGACTGTTTCCAGAATTGTTGCCTAAGGAATTCTTTTGTTTTGTTGGCACCATTAGGAGAGAAAATTGTTCCCTTTAGGGGGGTGATGGTGTATCCGGGAGGGACAACAGAATGCACATATGCATCCAGAAGTCTCAGGATGTTGGAGGGACATGCACCTTGGGGGAGGAGCACGCTGAGCCATGTGTGTTGACTGCCAAATGCATTTAATTTTATGCATATATTATATGTAAACTTGATTTTGGTAACATGCTTCTGGGAGCTAAGAATTCCCCACACACACACCTGAGCAAACTTTTTTTTTTCTTTAACTGGGTTATTCCCAAACTAACCATATTAAAAGTCTGCTTTGCTGCCAAAAGAAGAAAATAGCATTAGGCTCAACCTCTTTCCAGTGAGTGAGTCCTGGCCAGTTGACATCATGGTTTACATTACTGCAAAAATGTCAACAGACTGGTGTAACAGCAAAGAGGTTAAGCTTCTGTTTAGTTTGTAGATTGGCAAACAGATGAAAACCCTGGTATTTCAATTATTGGTGAACCAATGGCCTCTTCTGGATAAGAAAGAAACTGAAATGTGTTCAGTCTTGTGAAACTCAACAGTATTATAACATGTGCTTTGAATTGATACTAGTTTGACAGGATTGATAGGAATAAAGTTCAGAAAATATCAACATATGATTATGTCACTACAATCTTGCAAATAGTTACAAGATTGGAAAAAAATGATGCTATTTCTGCCTGTTAGAAACAACATATATTTTAGAGAGAAATGATGTATGATATGTACATTTATACTGTGCCACTTGGAAGAGATGTATTTTTGTAGCATACTTTGAGCAGTTAAATATCAGGTAAGGAACGGGGGCTGGACTTCTATTTGCCAGAATCTCTGTGATACTCTTGAAGTGTAAAAAAAAAAAAAAAAAAAAAAAAAAAAAAAAAGCATAACTTGTATAAGAGATATTACATGAGACATGTAAGAGACATTACATTTAGTGAACTGTAAGTCACAAAGTCACAAATACTTTTAAAAATAATAAATGCTGATTTGCAAGAAGCTTTTATATATGGACACAAAAAAAAAAAGAAGGCTTGTGCATTTATACAATTATCACTTGAACTACATTTGTCCACCATGGGAAGATCTACATCTTCTTGTTTAAATCTCTGAAACTGGGTCAATAAAGGGCCCTTTCTTACATTCTGTGATGAACAGGGCTACTGTCCAGTGCTTTTTCATGGACAGGGGAAGCTTGTTTATTGTTCTGTAGGGATCAAAAGCGTTGGCAACATGTATACCCAGTTGGATCACATACTTCCTGGCACTCCAGAAAGTAAAGCTATGATGCCTAGCTTGCTTCACAAATACTTTTGGCAGGCAGCTAATAACACCACAAATCTTTCACAGATAGATAAAGAAAGAAGCAGAAGCTACATATAAAGAGTTGCATTAGATTCCAAACTCCAAATCTTGCCAGACTTACCTAACTTGTAATCAGTATATTTTCTTGCTAGATCTGCAAATCTTGTTTATGGTTCAAGTTTGAAAAAGAAATAAATGGAACTGCTGAACAATTCTTTGATAAAATAGTTATACTTACATGGTTTTAACTAACAGACATTGCTAGGGCATTGCTCCATTCTCTATCCATGCTTATATTTTAAATATGAATTTGTTTATCAGCAGGTCAGCTAAAAGGTAGTCTCCTTATCAGAGAGTGGATGGCATTAGGCTATGATGTTATGGAGCTGAAGTTGGCATGCCTTAGAATAAAGGAGGGAAATTGCCTGGGGAGGCAAAGACTAAGTCTAGGCATTCCTGTGATACTTCTGGATGTCACAAAAACTGCTGATTTGACAATAGATTGGAAAAGAGCAGGCATGTTTGCATTTGTAGGTGATTATGTCAACAAGGCACAAGGAAGGATGAGGATGAAATTAGTATTTATTTTTTTCTGATACATATAAACTTGATAAAAAAAAAATAAATAAATAAATATGTTTTACATTTTCATTAAACCTTGAACACCAACAAACCACCCATGGTTTACTTTTTCTAGGGGATGCGGGGGGAGTAATCATATTTTTCAGTCTTCATAAAATAGTCATTTGTAAGTAAGTTTTTTATCCCCCTTAAGAATGAGTGATATCACCTAAGTTTTATGTATGCTAAGTACATTAATATTTTACAATCAAGCTTTAACGTGTTTTTATCTTTTTCATTTTTTCACACATGATTAACAACCTGCTTGAATTCGTTTTATTGAGTACTATTTCAGTTTTCTCTAAGCTGCTCTCCCAGGTTTAAAATGTAAGCTCTTTTCTGCAATGTTTTCCTTACTAATAGAGTTTAATTTGATTTCCATCTGACAATTTCTGTTTAAGCATGAGATCAGTCATTCAGCATGGCATGTTTCAAAGAATTACAAGTATTAGCTAATGAATGAGCCAAATCTATATCCCTGATATTTATTCTTGAAAAATTTAGAACTACTGAGAAGCTATTAAAACAGTGTGAAGAAAATAATCAAAAACTCCACTAATTTTAACAAGAAAGATTGCATGATGGTCTTTTTAGTATGCCATTCTTTCACTACTAAATAATGGAAAAAAATATAAACCAATAAGACCTAATCTATGAACTGTAGATTTTTTTCACAGATTTTTATTGAGTTTATATGTAGCCTGTCAATACTAGTACATCTACTGGAAAGCAGAAACAGACAAAAGTAAGTAAAATGGCCTTATGAAAACATCTCATCAGTCACTCAGCACTTTTAATTGAATAAAAGACCTAGTATATGAACAAAAGCAGTTTCAGTAAGTAAGTGAAACGAAGCAGTTCCCGATAGTTAAGTGAATATCTAGAGACTCATTTGGATCTCAGATACCTATTTTCTCTGTTTTTCTAATTTGAAATATCAGAGAGAATATTAGGACTAAAAAGTGAAGATGGTAGAAAAGACAGCAGTCTTATATTGAAAGGAGGTATTTATTGTGATACAGCAGATAGTTATAGTAGGCCATTCTTTAATATATCCATGATACGGAAGAGGAAATGCACGAACTAATTACATTATAAATTGATGATAAATTAAGGATAGAGAATGAATAGCAAAATGAGACTCAGAGACAATTTTAGAAAATTCCAAATGGTTAGTGTGGAGAAAATATGCATGTTCACTAAGAGGAACTGAGAAAACAAAGCTGAAAATTTACAAGAGTAGGAATTTGCAATAAAACTACAAAAAGAAGCAGATTTTTATTCAGCCATATGTGTTCAACAAACAAGAGATTAGTATAATTCAATTGAGATCTATTTGGGATCTAAATCTGTCCCACAGAAATCAGCGACTTTTAGTCCTCCTGACTTCATTGGTGGAAAATAAGTCACACAAAGCAATGTTTATAATAAATATGCATTTTTGACTTGGATAGGAGGTGTTATGATATACAAATAATGGAGTAAAGTTGGTTTTCTTTATATCTTAATCTGTATGCATGTATACTTGTAAAAAGTATATATATATATAAGTACTTTGCTTGTACTTTGCAAAACAAAACTGGCAAATGAATGATTCTCTTAGCCTTCTTCTACTATAACGTGGAATATTCTGATTCTGAATCATAGATTTCAAAAGCTACTTCCAGAAGCCAGGGGATTGTGCCTTAGTAGTATATTGAGCTGTTATTGGTATCAGAATTAAAGATTAAGGAATTAGATTTTTGTCCTCTTCTAACACTTTCACAAAGTAAGGATCAGGTAGATTCAACAAAACATTGTACAACAAAAATTGTTTTGTTTAGTTTTAGTAATATTTACATGAAACAGTGTTCTTCCCTTCACTGTCAGTGATTCTTACTGTGATTTTGGTCAAGGTCCATTCTTTACGTAAGTGGTCTGACACAAACCCTTATCCACCTGTTGCTCTGATTAATTTATGTGCAGAAATGGACATAACACTAATCTCAAAGTGATGGTGGGAAGGTTTTGATTCAGCATTTAATTCAGATTTTAGCACATTCTATTGCTGACTGTGGTCAAAGTAGAGTTCTTTATTGTGTAATAACAAAAATTCTTGTTCTTTGTAAACCATAGGAAACTAGGAAAGGAACAATGGAAGGGAAATGGTTGGGCAATTGGAAACGGATTATAGAATAAAAATCATGCAGTTGTTTTGAAATCAGGATACAAAGTTTCTGAAGACTTTGACTTCTGAAAAAAAAAAAAAAAGGTTTATTATTGTTTTTGATTTGATTGTCTTTACTCAATGGTCTTTTAGCAGAAGGCAAATGTTGTCATTGTTTTTGAAAGAATAAGAGGCTGTTGATGATTAGTTTTGTACCAAAATACATTTAAATGGTTTATTTACAAAAACAGATGTAGGATAAAATAATATGCTACTATGAAGATTAAAAGAAAATTTTGGAATGCATAAGTCTTGGAAGAAGGGAGGTGATGCCTAAATGCCAGTTTAATTAAAATGTACCCTAAATACTTCACTCCATTTCCTTTTTAATTATTCCAATACACACTAGATATCTAAGAGATTTTTTTTACATTTGCTTTGAATCCATGAACACATTTTATCTCTCTGCTGGATGTGTTGATTCAGGGTTAATGTCCAAACAACTAAAATGAACTGAAGATTGCTAACAGCCCTGAATAGTCTTTGTAAATGAGGTTTCCACATTAAAATAAATAAATAAATCCTGGCATGTTTTTGCAATGTCATGTTTTTAAATATAGCTATTTTTCTAACAATAGCAGTTCAGTGTCTCTTCATTATCTGATAATTTCTGTGTTTACTGGCATTGCATTTACAATACACAACAATGTAGAAACCTGGCATTGCTTATGCCTTGATGGATTTCAATTATATTCATTCTGAATATAATTCATTCAGAATAATATAATATAATATTATAATATCATATAAGGTTATAATAATATTAATATATCGTATTATATAATATAATAATAATGTAATAATAATATTATATTGTTATATAATATATTATATAATAATATAATATATTCAGAATGAATGTATTCATTCTGAATATGGTTTGGTCTAGAAGGGACCTTAAAGGCCAGCTAACTCCAATCCCCCTGCCATGGAAGTGACACCTTCCACTAGACCAGGCTGCTCAAAGCCCCATTCATCATTTTCAGGTAAGGGGCATCCACAAACTCTCTGGGCAACCTGTTCCAGTGCCTCACCACCCTCTGACTAAAGAATTTCTTCCTTATATCTAATCTAAATCTACCCTCTTTTATTTTAAAACCATTAGCCCTTGTCCTATCACTACACTCCCTGCTAACTCTCTGGCTTTCTTGCAGGCCCCCTTTAGGTACTGAAAGGCTGCAATCAGGTTTCCGCAGTGCCTTCTTTTCTCCAGGCTAAATAATCCCAATTAACATAAGTGCTCCAGCTCTCTGATTCCATAATATGCTGACGTTTTTACTTGTTGCAGAGTAGTATTTGCATAGAGCCAAGGAATTTTCTGTTTCTCATGATGCCCTGCCAGCGAGGAGGCTGGAGGTGCACCAGACGCTGGGAAGGGATACAGCCAGAACAGCTGCCCCAGGCTGAGCAAACAGATCCATACCATATGGCACTGTGTTCAGCAATAAAAGCTGGGTGAAAGAAGAAGGAAGGAGAGGGGCGTGGCGAACATTCAGAGTGATGGCATTTTGCTTCCCAATAAACTGTTAGGCGTAATGAGCCCTGCTTTCCTGGGAGTGGTGGCACAACTGTCTGCTGATCGGAAGTAGAGAATTAATTGCTGTTTTTGCTTTGCTTGCGAGTATGGTTTTTGCTTTACTTAGTAACTTGTCTTTCTCTGAACCCGTAAGTTCTCACACTTTTACATTTCTGATTCCTTTCCCACCTGGGAAGAGTGAGTGACTGTGTGGTACTTTGCTGCCTGCCAGGTCTAAACCACAACAGAGTGGTTTACAGTTCAATGCATTTTCCTCGCTTTAGGTGTAATGCAGTGTCAAACCTTTAAAGCTCTATGTTAAAAACATGTTAGCCAGCACTTAAGGCACAGAAGATGCAACTCTCAACCAGAAGCCAACCACCAGTCACTGATAAATATAGAATATGCACTCCAAGTATCTGAATGTGTATCCTGTTTAATAATCATGTGAGAGTGAGATACATAGGATAAGACATAGGCTAAATATATACACTATGCAAAACTCCATTTGCCCCTGAAGTAGCCTGTCTCAGTGTTTGCATATATATCATAATAAACTGTTATATGCTAGCTACTTTTTTTTCAGATTAAACTTTTTCCTGTTTAGTTACCATCTGAAGTTCATTAAACTCTATATATAGCGATTAGCTGGTATTTAAGGAAATCTCTTTGTGATTAGACAGGTTCAAGCCAAAATCCTGCACCAGAGTACATCTATCATGAAGAATGGTGTCTGGTATTTGAACGCTTAGGTTAACATTTTGAGAATCTTTATAAGATTAGAAATATATATATATATATATATTCAAGCAGCTATTATTACTGCTAGTAACAACAACAACAAACTAATGATTGGTTTTCACAAGTTTTGTATTTGAATTGCTGTTCTAAACACCTCAGGAAGTACTCCACCCCTCAATCTCTGTGAAGAAATAAAGGCTGAAATGTTTGGTTTCCCAAATATACAAGACACAATAATTTTGTCATTTAATTAGGTATTAGGTTTAGAAAAACCTTTGTATGGTAAAGCAAACTAATGACATTGTCTCTTAATGACTGATAAAGGAATGAAATGTGACCATTCTTTACCCCTCTATCAAGTCTATACTTAGAAAATTTCATCATTAGTATCACTGTTAACTACTTGCATTGAGGAAGTTGGCAAGAACTATCAAAAACCAAGTACTGTAATGCCAACTTCACAAAATAATCAAGGTCTTGTGGGATGTATAATAAAATATGCCAGACAGTCATTATAATGTACTTTTGAAAGAATTATACATATTAATTCTCCTCATTTAGCACCTGAATGACAACAAGCAGGTGAGAACATCAGTACAATACATCAAGCAAGACAGTTGCTATTATGAACAAAACATAAAAGAGTGTGACAGAGTTGAAAAATGGTAAGAACGTTCTGTTCATACCTTGCAGGCATTGTTATTCTTTGATAGCAAAATGAAGCTTGCTGGGGAGCTGGGTATGTCTTGTTGTCATCGCAGGTAGTACTTCTGTGACAAATTACAAGAACTATGTATTTTTTAAAAAAAAAACACAACAAGTTTTTTTAAAAGTATTGTCAGCATATGGAAACTGCCAAGCTGTTCTCTTTTGTTATGTACCCAAACCCTTTTTTTTTTTTTTTTTTTTTTTTACTGTAAAATGAAGGGCTAGATTAATCACTATCGAAATCCAAAAACATAACTTTCTGTTGTAATAATGAAAGATAAAATTATACCATGATATTATTAAGTGACAAAATAATCAACTCCCTTGCCTATTTCTATAGCATGTTTCTGAGTTGCAAAAAGCTGCTTTACGTAAACCAAATAACTAAAAGGCACATTCTTAACTCTTATTTCTCCTCTTCCTCTGCAATGTTTCAATATGCAATACTGGCAATATGCTGTCTCCTATCCTTTAAGTCACAGACATTCTCTGATGAACTTTTACTTTCCATTTCATCTGATTTCTTCTTTAACATTCAATACCAGCACTGTGATGAAGAGAACTGTTATAAATGAAGTCTCAACTCAATCTGAATTTAGTCATATTTATAAGAGGAATATTTATAAAAGGTATAAAAAGCAAGTAAACAGTGCTGGGTGTGAGGGAAGTCTACGCTCCACCAACACACACACTCGAACATCAAACATTTTAAATATATAGAACATTGTTTTTATATACTAAACCAGAGTATGCCTATACAATCAGAAAAGGTAACAAACAATCCTCCAAGTTCCATGACTTAACAGTCTTCATTTTCCATTCCTTTTCTTAATTACAATCAAGTCTGGTCTCCATTTTCCATTCCTTTTGAACAATATATCTTGCTTTAAGTTGTCAAGCAACTTGGTCTTTGAGCCTTATGTATCCCGTTCTCCCTGTATTGAAGAAAAGCACATCCATCTCCTTTTCAAGGCCAGTAGGGCCTGGGTCAAAAGGCACGTCCAGGTCACTAGGGGGCGTAACAGCAAAAGCCTTCAATGGCAGTAGCCACAGAGGGGCTGATGGTGTAACAGTTGGATCAGTGAAGGAGCCCGCAGCTCCCTCACTGTCTGACAAACCACACGTTTGTGATTGTGGCCCCACAGGGCTCTTTAAGGCCTCACAGATTGCTCGACAGGTGCTGAGCAATTCCACTGCGACCTTGTCGTTTTTAGTTGCAGAGTCCCACACCTTGACCTCAATTTGGTCCCATATTTCAGGATCATAAACTGTTTGATTGTTAATAAGGAGAATAAGCTGTAAGGTTACCAGGACAGTCTTTGTTTCTAAGGACATATGATTCCCCATAATGCACAACTGCTTACCAGCGAGGGGCATTTGTGTGCATGGGTCCGCTTCTCTCAGCTTGAGCTTCTTCCCAGCTCCGACCTGCCTGTTTCCAGTGACTTTCTGTACGAGCTTCTCTGAGCAGTTTGCCGAGTTTGGCTGAACCTATCTTCATGAGGCATTCTATGTGCCTGTTCCCATTCCGGTCTCCGTTCTGCTATCCTGTTACATGTATAACAGAACCTTCATAAATATGCCCATGTTACCCAAGGACCTCAAAATGGTACCTCTGCTGTGAACAAGAATAGTGGTAACTCTTGCTTTCAGAGTACTTCATTGCATGGGAAGAGTATTTTGGAATATTAGAATATAAAGTACTTCATAGATTTTTATTTTTCCTGACTGAAAACAAAGCTAAATATTAAATTTAAAACTTCTACAATGACAAAAGTACAATGACTCTTTCAATGTCATACAGCAAGAACTTAGAAAAAAAAAAAAAAAACAGGTAATAATTTATTTAATGATAAATAATGTAACATTTATTAAAGCTTTGGAGAACTATAACTCTAAATAAATATTTGATCTAATAACTCCTTTTTTTCCTCTCTCTTTCTGTTAAGTTATTTAGAAACAGGGAATTAGAGAAAAAAGAAAAAAAAAAGCAAAAAGGTCTCAAAAGAGAAGAGGAACATGTCAGCTTGCTGAGATAACACATATGTCATAGTCATCCACACTGGCCACTCAGGAAAAAAAGCAATATTAATAATAATAAATTATATGTTATGTACAACATATATATTAGCATCCATTTGATATTATATTTCATTTTTATATTATATAGTATCAAAATTAAATAAATTAATTTTTAAAATAAATGAAAAATTACTTGCCAATATTTCTTTGGTGGAAAAGAGCAGCAGTTTCCAAGTACAACTTCCTATTTTTAATTTGTTATGTTTACGATTTTGCATTCTTTACATTACTTGCAGATAAGCATCATGAAATAGTCACTGACTAATAATTGATATGATTTATACAAGTACTTTGACTTCACTGTGCAGAAAAGGCAAGTATATTGCTTGTTTCATGCCAGAATGTTAAGTTCTTATTGCAATGTAGAGTTACTTTCTTAATCAATGCATTCAAATCTGATTGCAGACTGACTATAGTTGGTCTTTAGGATTAAGTGGCAATTATAAGATCTACAAACAACAGATGGGTAAAAGAATTTGAATTGTTTTACCATACTAGAGATGCGCTGAGAATTTTGGCAAGCACATGGAATTTCTAAATGGCTGATGAAAACACTGGGCATGGGACAAATGAAGCAAAATGCTGTGAGATAAAACAGCCTAATCAGCTCTATGTGTTTCCAGAGTGAAGGAGACAACAACAACAAAAACCACAGTACTGAGTGTAATTGCATAGAGTTTAGGTCATACAGTACATGGCCTACAGTATATATGTGCCCTAGATAATAATTGCACAGAATATAGAATATATTCTAAATGTGGTTAACACTTAAGGACTTTGTTTGTAGATCAAATTTTCAGACACAAAATCAAGAGAGTGTAAAACTTACTAATAACTTGATAGAAACTGATGGACTTAAGGGAGTTTAATTGTTAATATATAATGGTACTCAAAAGCATGTAATGGAAATCTTCTGGAGCTGTGAGGAAAAAAAAAAAATCAGTCTCAAAACCTGATAGCCCCAAATCAGCAACCACCTTTGAAAGAAAATTAGTGTGTCTCTATGTAATACGTGATGATGCAATATGAAATCACCTAGGTTCTCTGAAATAGCCAAGAATGTATAGGTTATGGCTGTATTCATTTATATATTTTATTTATCCATTTGCAGCATTTAGGAGAAACAAATATTGTTAGTTTTGCATATTTTATTCCTTTTTCCTAACATGGATTTTTCATCATGTAGTCAGTTGATCTCCAGTGTGTATAAAATGTTTTGCCTTTACATAGCAAATATTTAATTTGTTAGATCAGTATTAGTTTTTCCCATCATTTTCCCTTCTTTTGACATAAAATCTTCTTTATTTCTACACATTTCAGCTAAAAATAAATATGCTTGCTTCAAAGAATGATTCCTAATATGCAGTACTGTAACAGCGTTAAATGAGGACACAGCCATTTAGATGACACTTTTATTGCTCTTCTAGCATGAATAGTAATGAATTAATCACAAATGTTAAAATTCTAAAATATCACGGCAGCTGATATGTTGGAATTCTTCAATTCTTTGTTAATTCTTTGTTTTAGATGCATGAACATGAATTGGGCTCTTTTTTTTTTTTTTTTTTTTTTTTTTTTGATTCTGTGTTGTCTATAGCTCTTTGATTTGTTAGATTGATTCCATTCCTAAGTTATTGGAGATATTTTGGAATTATGGCAGTTCTGCCTAATGGATACTTCAGTAGTCTAACAATAAGGATCTGTGGAATATATTCCAATCTCTGCCTGCCCTCTCTGAAGTTTTGTATGTATTAGTATAAGGTCAATATATCTCAGTGCAAAAACTGACAGGTTATTCTTAACCGTTACCTAACACATACACAATACTTATTCAGATTACTTACATTTATTGTATTACCTTTTGTATGCCTTGGCAATTGTAGGAATATATCTGTAAGCATATTACTGAGAGCACCACACACATACCAACCGAATGCTATACCCCTAATTCAGCCTTTGGATTGAATGGAGATTATAGAACTAATGACTTTACAGGTAAAGTTTAGTTATTCTGCACTTCAAGAGTGGTCACTGTTATGTATTTTCCATCAGTGAGGATCAGATGTGAAGTTTTTTAAAAGAGAAAATACACCTACTGTTGATAACATTTGGACCTACAACCTGGTATCATATTTCCTATTACAGTAAGAATTTCTGGATAAATGCAAAGAACTGTAATAAATTTGGACAGCATGTCTTTTTAGTCTGTGACATAAAGGGCAGGAAAACATAATTGTCTCCAAAGGGTCCTGCTTGGCAAGAACCATCTGAGTAAATACTCTGGAAATATTTTTCCAAGAGATTGGTAATTTATGGCTGTTTATTATAATAATTCATTGCCTCACCTGATAAATTTCTCATACTGTACCACCTTGGTGTAGAACTACTGTTATCTTTTCTTTCTTTTTTTTTTTTTTTTTTTTTTTTAACAGCTGGAGAACACTGGAAGGTCAAAGGCTCAAGAGAGGAAAATGGCAGAATGTAATCTGTAATCCGATCCATAGACTCCTTAACACCCTCTAGAATATGTGGCATCCACAGCTGAACTGTTCATCATGCCATTTTCCCAACCAAGTTAGAGAATTATGAACTAAACATCTTTGTACCTAAACCCTTTGAGCGGTTATATTACAAGATGTATTTTGAAAATGTTAGTATGCGTAAGGAACAGAATATTCACAACTACTTTCATTCAAAGACAAAACAGACATCCATTAGAGAAAGAATACTGGCTGGTAGGAAAGATGTTCTAAAAGCAGCTGCTGACTACAATCTTGAAAGAAAGACACAAGTTAATAATGTTAAAAAGTAATGAAATAAAACTGAAATTAGTTTCAGATCATGACTGAATATGTCTACATGTATAAGGTAAATTAAACAATGTGGGTGTATGATAGCCACATACATGTATGATAAATATGAATTGTGAATAGCTCTTGTTTCTCAAAACCTGTTTCTGGATTGATTATCTAATTCTGTTACAAAAATATTTTTTTTGGTTTCTCTTTCCTTTGGCAGATCTGTCTTTTCTAGATCAGATGGTATTGTATATATTATTATATGAACACTAGTGGAGAACTTACAGTATCTTCTATAACTGAAGATTAGAGAACGAGTACATTTTCTTATCAAAGAATGGATGAAAGTATGACTCAGTTAATTGCCTACAGTCTTGGAGATAATCAGGGATTTATTTCCTTTTTCAGGACAGTGTTTGACCAGAACCCTGTTGTGGTTTAACCTGGCAGGCAGCAAGCCACCGCACAGCATTTGCTCCCTCTTTCCACCATGAGTGCAATAGGGGAGAGAACTGGAAGGAAAAAAAGTAAAAAGTCATGGGTTGAGATAAAGAGAGTTTAGTAGGGTAGAAATGGAAGGGAAAATAATAATAATGTTGATAATAATTATATACATATACACACACACACACAAAACAAGTGATGCACAATGCAATTGTTCACTGCACACTGACCAATGCTCAGCCAGTCCTCAAGAAGCAGTCATCACCCCCTGCCCCCAACCAACTCCCCCAGATGTTACTATCTCACATGAAGCCACAGAGTATGAAATATCCCTGTGGCCACTCTGGGCCAGCTGTCCTGGCTCTGTCTCCTCCCAGCTCTTGGTGCACCCCAAGTCTCCTCATTGAAAGGGCAGTAAGGAGAAGCTGGAACATCCTTGTCTCTGTGTGAGCACTGCTTTACAACAAGTAAACCATCACTGTGTTATCAGCATTAAATCCAAAACATGGCATATACTAACCCCCATGAAGAAAATTAACCTTATCCCAGCTGATTATTTCATAATCTCATCAGTGCAGAAAAGGGAGATTTATGGTATTGAGCTGAGAACAAGAGTTTGACACCTACCTGTGAGCTGCTGTCAGGAAGATAAAGCAGCCAGGACAATCAATGACAGTTATACTTTCAATGCGGTTGAAGTTTATTTTTCATTCCTTTGCTGAGAAGAGGCCCATGCCTTTCTAACACATTATAACTTTCTATAATAAAAAATCTAACTAATTCACTATTTCTCTACTTCTCATTGCTGTACTTATTTTTATTTGGAGGCAATGAAGTATCTTTGGCCAGTCCCAACTTCCCAACTAAGCAACAAGATATATGATATTCTGAAATGGAAAATAAAATAATATGAACATGTGAATCACCTTGGAGATGAATCATATTGCTGTAAAACATATAATTTACATTTCAATAACTTATCTGCTTTTCACCTAATTTAAAAGTAATTTTTATTCTTTTCCAACTAATCCCCAAATTTATAAGCTGGTTTGATCATATTTGTGTAATAAAATTGAAAATTTTAGATATGGTAGGTAATCAATTTTAGTATCCTCATCTGTGTTTCCAATTTCATTACAGATTGAAATTTTCAGTGCAGATTACATGATGACCCATCAGTGGCTTTGTTGTTTCTGAATTACCGATTCCTTGCCTACTGCCAGATAAGAACAAAGCCTATGCATCAGTCTGACAGCTTGCAAACAGAAAATGGGCTTGTAGGATTGGATTTAAATCCCAGGTGTAGGGGATAATTACCACATCAGTCATGCAGTAACTGAAAAATGGTATTTCTACAAGAAAAATTACATTCCTTTTATAGTGCCAACAGAAATCATTATTTGAGGCTTCATACTGATTCAGTGTATCATTACATGTGCACTGTACTCATTAAATGTAATGTTTGTTACAACCTAAAAAACTTATTGTTTCAGATACTTTTGTGGCTGAGGTAGCTCAAATCAAGATTTGTGAAACCTTGACAATACTGAGGTCATTCAAAGGTATATTTTATAGAAGTGAAACAACAGTATAGCCCAAAGTATTCAAAACCTGTTCAGCAGTGCTTCAGGGAGAGAAGAAAAAAAAAAAAAAAAGGGGGTGGGGAGTAAGAATAGGGGAAAGGAGACTTCAAGTAGGAAGGCATAAATCCTACTTTAGAAAATCCTCTGGGGTTAGATCCTTTGATGCAGGCTTTTTTCATTAAAATAAATAAAATGGTAATAAGTGGCTACCATCGTTTATGTGGGTTTGTCTATTCTACACTTTAGAGTAAACAAGATACTGCTTTCAATTCATTATGTTATAGGTCAAAAAAATAAAAAGCATGTTAAAATATACCACTAAAACAAATCAAGGTCTCTCCATTCAAGCACAAATTTATTGCATTTTTGATTTTACAGCTTGGCTGTAGTCAACTCTACTTTGTAGTTAAGCAAACAGGAAAGTAAAGAAGATTTAACAGGCTACTTTGTGGTCCAAAGAACTATAAACTGACAATTTTCAGATGAAGGGAAGGGAAGATGCAGACTTGTTAGTGATCTCAAATGGGAATGATTCCTCTTCTGTTCCATATCATCACTGCATGTCTGAGTTGCACCAGCTGGACCACCAGTGCCCTGGATTTCTCAGTGAGAGCTTTGGAACATCCAGCTATTGTTTTTAAAGGCAGATATCTTCTGCTTTGTATTTTACAGTTCGTCATTTTTTAAGTGGTCTTATTACAAACACTCCAGATTAGTTGCTTCTGACATAAGGAAGCAAGGAGAAATACTCTTGATATTTTTGGGAAGCAAACACATCTGTGGATAACTCAGTTAGTGCCTGAATTAGGTAAGAGTGCCATCTCAGTGAGAAGAATTTTAATGAACATGCCTCCCATGGAGCTTTTGCTATAGTTACCCAGGTTTCAGTCCATCTTTCTCCCTCTCAGAATTACATGTTGGATATACACTTAGATACAGAAGAAGCTATGAACAAAGACAGCTGTTTACAATCCACTAACAGATTTTTAGACATCACTTTTAGACTTGTATACCGTTAGCCTGGCACCAACATCTGTCTCTGCACACTGTTCTCTCTCCTCTCCTAGCAGTCTGTCTAGAAGAAATCTATCTCCCAGAGGTAATGACTTCTATCATGAACTTCACCTCCTGTCAGACAAAATCATTTTGGAATCCAAAATAAACTATAGAGAGAAACTTGTTCTCATCCTCCTCATGTTCATCTTCCTTATTGACTTGGACTTTTCAAACATATGTCTACAGGGAATCATGAGCCCTTGGCCTACAAACGATCGAGGGGCTGCGTGCTTCTATCGGGAATGAGTTGCATGCAAAAGTGTCAGGATATCTCCAAGATGCTGGTTGATTGGATTCAGCACTGATATTCGTACATTGCCTCTGCTAAATGGACTTAAACTGTCTTCAAAACCAGCTTCTGCAGGAATAGCCCAGAAGTGCTTGAAATAACAGTCATGCAGAGTCTGTTAAACGTGGGGCAGATTTAGGATACTTTTTTTCCAGTGAATTATCTTCTTTATGAGATAGGTCCATAACATTTTGTTCAACTCTCTGCACAAAGTCGAACCATGTAAGAAGTTCCTTTAATTGCCTGATAACTGGGCATGCTCATGATGCAATATAATCTATATTTGGGGGAAAAGGGCTTTGTCATATATATGGTGGCTGAGTCTTTAGAGAGGATATCAAAGACCCACTATCATAAGTCTTTCATGATTTTAATCAGGTAATAGTTTAAGAGATCATAAGTAAACAAGAGATTCTGTCTCATTATCATTGTTCTAAAAGTATAGAACTGCAGCTTGCAGGGAACAATCTTACTTGCTTCTCTAGAAGAATGTGAGGTGAGTAGTAGTATTAATTTGCAACTTACTGTTTAGAATTGCAGCCTGTTGCTTTAAGTTGCACTGTCTTCTGTGGAACACACTAACAATTACATACACAGAAATTTAGTTACATGGTTTGTAACAGCTTCTAGGACTACCAAAACAAATTGTAGTGCTGTGATCCTGGGAAGAATAATGAATAGTTACTTGCAGATCAGGTAGTAGTATTAATGCATTAGTATCTGGCCAAAGTGAATGAAACTAGAAATTAGCATTTTGTTCTGCTCTGGAAATGCCAGCTCCTATAATGCTGTGGAGAATGGAATTTAACTGCATGAGTGCTATTAGTGCCTTACATGTCATAGATAAATCGTGCGGTCAACACAAAGCAGATATAGGGATTACAAAATATATTGCAATTGCACAGCATTGTGAAGACAACTGTGTTTAAAATCTTGCTTTCTTTATATCACTTTCAATTTTCATGGAGTATGTTTTTACCTCAAGCATCTTCGTGCAAGTGAGTTGAGTTCATTTTATTTTATATTAAGTACATTGTATAAATAGCTTTAAAAATAAGAGTACTGTTCTTATTGTAATTTTTGGTTAGTTGATTTGTGCAACTGACTGTGCATCAATCTGCATGTGTATGTTCTGTTGCACTGACTGATATGGAGCATAACACTACCACTATATGATCTGAATATGTCTTTTAAATATTCAGTGACATAAGCATTATATTTCTAGCATAAGAAGGGCTACATTTTTCATTTTTATTTCTTCTCAATATTAAAATTGTTTCTCCATTTCTTTTGTTTGTATTCTAAGAGTCCAAATTATCAAAGACTGTCAGCTACCTTGAACACACAAAATTTAAGAACAGCAAACAGGTAAATAGGCATGCAAAACGCTAATTCACACTTGCAAAACAGGTAATTTCACGCACTGAGAGTAGCCTGCATATACAATTATTCACTTGTTCATGCATATGCATGGCTTCAGCACAATTACCTTTTTACATATGTGCATATACTTCACAAGTACAGTTTAGCCACTGATATTTAGTCATTATGATTTGTGTGCATATTTAAACCCTGCTGTGTTTCACAGAATTTCACAGAATTTCTAGGTTGGAAGAGACCTCAAGATCATCGAGCCCAACCTCTAACCTAACACTAACAGTCCCCACTAAACCATATCCCTAAGCTCTTCATTCAGAACTGAATATATGTTCATGATCCTTTTGCAGAGGGTAGCTGTATCATATAATTTATTGGTCTCTAAGAAAGACAGCTTCAATAAACTCCAAGCTTTGGTGGATTCCATATTACTCAGTCCTCTATTTCAGTACCATTGTTCTTGTTCTCCTAAAACCTGCACCTCCGTGTTCTTCAAACATTTGACTTTCAGTATTTTCAAGTATAATATATAGAACAAAACCACAGGAAGTGATAGGGTAACAAATAAAAGACCCTGTCAGATTGTCATTTTCAGCCTATGCCACTGCTAACCAGAAGGGTGTATGTACTATTACTGTGGATTCTTGAAACTTCAAAAGTTGCCTCTTCTTTACTATGAAATATAAAATGCCAAATACCTTATCAGATCCATTGCACAAAATGTATCTTCTTTTATACAGACCTATTTCTGGCACAGTCCAGAAACAGATGAGGACTAGACAAAAGATGGTCACTGCAAACAGTGCTTTAAGTAAAGGACTGCCTAACCTTGCTACTACAGAAACACTGAGGATGGATGTTTTAAATCTTGTATGTCTCTACACTTCATATAATTAGTACAGACTTCATATTTTTCATTCCTGGACCTCTGACAGTTAAAACCTTTGACTTCTCCAGTCTTCTAACCATCAAACTGTACATTAACTTGAATTAGAAAACTCAAATTCTCCTCTTGCATTAGATGGCATTTCTTTCTTAGGGCAGCTCATCCTCCTTCCCTCCTGGGATTTAGCAGCCCTGCCTGGGGACCAGCTCAGTTATAGGGCAGCTGAAGGTACCTCCTTTTCCTCTGTGGATCCAGCCATGCTGTATTCCCTGAACCTGACCTAGATAATGATCTTCCCAGAGTTAGCTTGGATCTGCCTACAGAGCAATCACGGGGCAATGTCTGAGCCCAGTTATGGTTTACAAACCTGATTCTAGCCTGATTTAATTTCCCAGCTTGTCCTAAGACAAGTTCCCATAGGAAGCCTCTAGTGGTGCCTGTCCTCTAGACACTCACCACTCACAGGGTGACATCCATGAGATCCATGCCATCTCAAAGAATTAGGAACAGTAATAGTAGCTAAATGTGACAAACGCTACAGCCACCTCCTCAACTAGAAAAAATTATTTGAGGTCAAAAAGACTTCTTTAAGGTCAAAAAGACTTCTACCAATATACCAATATATAAAAGATTCTTTGATAATCTTTTAAAAGATTCTTTTAAAAAAATCTTTTATATATTTTACTACACACAAATGCTGAGTCAAGAAGAATACACTGAAATTTACTCAATGATGGTACAGAATATATCAGTCTGTCCACAGGCTGTGGAGTTACAATGTTTATATGACAAAACTATTCCTTTAAACATGCGGTTATTTACAAATCAGCAACACATTTCTTATTTTAAAATGGTCAACTGAAAATGATTCCTTCTTGTCCCCACCACTACCCATCTCTTTCTCCTTATTCCTCTCTCTATTCTCACCAAATCCTCTTAATTCCATAAGAACAAAAAATGAAATAAATAAATAAATAAAAATTTATTCCACACCATTACCAAGTATGGAAGCTTTTAGCCTGAGAAATAATGTTTCAGGAAAAAAAAATGAACAAAGCTAATTGAACAATACAAACGAATCATTCATTAATTTATAGAGGAGGAATAAAGGCAAATCTAATATAGCATATTGGTTAAATAGTTTCAGATATACAAAAAGGGAAAAAGAATATAGTTATTCTATAATTATGATTTGCGATAGAATTTTAAAAGGCATCAAATACAATACAAATACAATAACCATTATAAATTAGTAGAACTTTGGCATTTCTTTCCTTTCTATAAATGAAATCTGACTAGTTGCATTTGAGCTAAAAGAAGGTAAATTCAAAATCCAAGCAAATAGAGAACTTTTAAAAATCTGTATCATGATGTTGAAGAATACTTACAAATTAGAACATGGTATTTGCAATTTATACTGCTTTTATGCCTGAACAATGGCATAGAATCAATAAGTCTGCAACATGAGAACTACTGACTAACAAAAAATCATATTCTAAACTGTTACATTAAAAAATAAATAAATATACATATACCCCAAAATGTGCATTAAACGTTATAATTAAGGCCCTGGCAGAAGTCCCTCTACCTCTCTCCTTCCTATTTTCCAATTCTTTAAATATTCATAAAAAAGTTGGATTTTAAAAATTTGGATTTTCAAGGCTTTATATTTTCCCCAGCTTGAACCCAGAAGACCAACTGAAGGAAGAAAAGAAGTCATTGGCTTTAAACAGAACAGTATGCACCCTCTTGCCTGCTTGTCCCTGAGTTAATTTTAAATGTTACTGGTAGGTATAGATCACCATTAAAAGGAATAACAGAATTTCTCAGTGCCAATCAATACCTGAAACCTTTCAGGGGCTATATAGGCATCAAACAATAAACCAGGCACATAGGTATAAATTATAAACACTAATCCCAAACTCTAACCTTATTTTATAGTTAGAAGACTCAACAGTAGAAAAACAGAGAATATTAATCCTTGCCTTCAGCTGACAACAGCCTTCTTCCTGAAATAAGCTGTTATCTTTTGTCATTTGTTTTGTATAGCTGTTTTTTGTCTGTTTGTTTGTTTTCTTTATCTAATTCTAGGTTATAATTAGGTTTGGTGTTACTGTTATAGTTAGGGAATCCAGAGCTTCAAACTACTAATTTACCAGTTTATTCTGGTATGCCCTCAAAGTTAGGGCAAAGAGAAATTATCTTTTGAAATTTAAAAAGTGGTAAACCTAAGTTCTTGCTGAATGCTGCAGTGTCTGAAGAACTGAGAAGAAGTTAGTGACAATGTAGAGCATATATATGTATATGTATGTATGTATGTAAATATATTTGTATTGGGGTTGGTTCCCCATATTTGATTTATGTTAGGGTTAATTTGGAAGTTAGCTTTCTGTTTTGAAACCTAAAGCATCAAGATCCCTATTTAATTCCAGAGTCCCCAAGAACTGCACAATTATAAAGAGGTCTCGTAGCCTAGAACAGTGCCCTATGTCCTTTCTTATAGAATGAATATAATGAAGGATTTGTCACAGCTTGTCAGTTTGGTGGTGTTATAACACAATCTGAGTGTACATGTTGCTTGATTTGTGACATAACATGAAAGCATGAGGGGGTGTCTACAGATACAAGTCCATAGATACAAGAGAACCAAAGCTGGTGTAAATTTTGCGCAATATCCTGAAGCGATCAGTACCTAGAATAAAGCCCCAGGATCACACTCTTATATTGTGTCAGGAAAAAACAAACAAACAAAAAAACACAAACAAACACTGATTTGCTCCAAAACAAAGCTTGAAAATAAAATAAAATATCTTACATGCTATACATGATTCAGGATTCAGGGATGGAGGGTTGTGGGTTTTTTTTATTGCTGTTTTGTATTTGGGCAGTGAAAAGATTGCTTTTTTTTTTTTTTTCAGGTCTATGAGATCTTTCTGATCCTATATCCTAAGTGATCCCGCTTCACTTACACAGATATTTTCTCCCTTTTAGGGGCATACTAGCTTAACATCTTCTATGAAGTCCTATATTTATGCTTGCAAAGTTCAAGTTCTTCTTACTCTTTTATAGTAAATTAAGGGTTTTCCTATAAATCATTTTCCCTGGTAAATCCTATCATATTTTTTTTTTTCTTCTTCCTGGCACACTTAGAACCATTATTTAAAAACAACAATTGTTCATTTAAGTGCATCATACTGCATAAATATTCTTATGCCTACCCTGAACATATGCCAAAAAAAAGTTTGCATAGCTAATAATAACCCTTCCCTTCAGTGAAGGAATTAATCATTGACATTCTGTGGCCTGTGCTATATGGCAGATGAAATCAAATGATCCTACTCATCTTTTCTGAGCTTAAAATTTCTGAATGGCTGCAAAATATTCTAAAAAAAAATAAAAATAAATAAAAATTAGTTGAATACACTGCAACTATATGCCCAGGGCATAAGGTGGCCTTACAAATCTGCATTTTATGGTTTTATAAAACAAACTGAAAATCCTGCTGAGGCTATGGTTTCTATTTGTTGCATCTAGACACAATGCTTCCTTCTCCTTCATATTAAATGACAATCTTAAGATGCTAAGTTATGGAGGAGTGACATCTGGCTCCTTGGCAGATACCTCAGGCAACTGTGTTAATGACTTTCGAGATGCTTATGTATCTGTAATAGAGTTAAGTTTGTTGTCTGAATTGTATTATCCTCTTACTCTTAGACGTTTTTTTGCTTTTTGTCCTTTAGCTCACATTGGAATCACTGAACCGCTCATAACCCTAACTTATAAGACTTTTCTTGTATTTCCATCTGCTCCTGTATATTTTTGTTTGGTTGTGGGTTTTTTTGTTTGTTTGTTTTTCCCCACAGAAAGCTGTGAATGTACTGTGTAAAAAAGCTATCTACTATCTTGGAACTTCAAAATGAAGGTTTGTTTTTTTTTCCCCCTATTGGAAGTTTATTTTTAATGCTGGATAAAAATGAAGATTTTAGATAACGATGCATTTTAAAAGACAACACTATAAGGAAAATGTACCCTTCCTGAATACTTACACTTAGAATTGAGAACTACACCTCAAACTCATTGTAAAAAGCAACAATTTCAATACTAAAACTTTAAAATGGAGAAAAAATATTTTTCAACAGGTGAATATGTATATGAGTATATAGAGAAGAGTATATAGAGAAGCACAATACAGTATTTCTAGCTTGCAAACAAAACATTCATGAATATTATGACACCAAAATATTTGTCATATTTAATAGGGAATGAATGGAAAATACACATTTTTTTATTTTTTGAGGCATGATATTACAAAATTTGTGCAACCCTATAAAGTATTAATCCCATGAGATATCTGAAATCCTGTATTCTGAAATGAGAATACCATTCCTTAACCCTCTTATATCTCATTGTACCTGGTTGTCCTATGTGATGTGTAAAAGAACAAAAATACTGAATAGATCCATTCAGATGCATGAATAAGACAATTACAAATAGTTTTAAAATCTAACACTTAGAAAGAAACACTATTTTATGATTCTATGGTTAGAGTTTTCCTGAAATGTATTAAAATTACAGATACTACAGTTCATAGGTTGTGCTTTGCCTTTGCTGCATACACATCGTTTTGCCTCCTTGGGAGTTAAAGCCTTAATTTACTTCATAAAATTCTGTATTTGTTATTTTAAGTTATAGTTAAAACAGTCATGTCTCATGTTTAATTAAGAATTACTGAAAAGAATCATTTTGGAATGACTCACAATAATTTTGGAATGACTTTTAAAGTGTGTGTAGTCAAATAAACTACTGATGTAAACTATAGCTAGTAATTTAAAGGAAGTAAATTTCTTAGTTAGAAGAAACTCAGTATAAAATTCTATATACTTAATGATAAAAACTTCCATTATCATCTCCCAAACCATCTTAGTAATTACTTGTATAAAAAGGAGGTATTATTAAAATGTCTCTATTTCAACTGGCCACAAAGTTTTGATAAAGTTTGGAAAACTCAGGGATTTTTTTTCCTATTTTTTCAAGTCAGTCAAACTAAGCATAGTACATATATTTCTGCCAACATGGACTGTCTCTCAGGTATGAATTATTCTCATTAGAAACAGTGGAATCTTCTTTTCAAAAGTTGTCAGTCTCTTGTGTCTCGCTCAACACAAACCTTCAACCCTATTAAAAAAATCAGTGCTGCTAGTAAAGGTGTGAACAGATGTTTTATCTCTACATTTTGTGCATAAATGCAAGTACTGTGATGTAAATTGATCAAACTGTAGAAACAAATCATTTAAGATTTGTGCAGTGATTAATAATAGAAGCCAGTAATCAAATCTCCCTGCCACTAGCACATCTGTTACAGAGTGTTTCTAGTTTGCCCTATTATGCAAATGTGCAACAAAACAAATACATTACTTGATTTAACAGCTGGTTGAAAAACATTATTTTTAGGTGATTTTTTTTTTTAGTGTATTGTTTTTACTATTGATAGCTGCTTGATGTAGACTAATTCAATTATGCTTATGTAGAGGGTCACAGAACAGAGAGGGAAAAAAAAAAAGTACTAACTTCTCAGGAGCTGCTGCAGAATTTTAAAGATATTTAGAATTCCACTGACACACAAAACATCTGAGAGAAGAAAGTGCGCAGGAAAGAAGTTTTCATTAAGTCCAACACTTTACAAATCTTCTCATATAACTTGGCTCTTCAACACTAGTAGTGTCACATTAGTACCTTGAAATGATTTTGATTCATCATTGCTTATCAAAATGAATTTAATTTCAAAAAATGTTTCTGGATAATTCTGGTGATAGGTTCATGAACTGAGGAGAGGGAAGCATCAGTACAGAATTAAATTCCATTTAAGGTATGCTTTGATTACCTTGTGTGGTCCAGAATACTGTAGAATTCAGCAGCCTTCAACACGAGCATCTGAGACCTTCAATTTTTATTTATTTTTTTTTAAAGTGAGCAATGACAACTTCATCATACTCCTGAGACAGGAAAAAAAAAAAAAAAAATCATTGAGACTTTCTTACTTTTATTTATTTATTTTATTTATCCAGTGCCTCAGGTGTATGTTTGGACTTCTACTTCTGTAGAATGGAAGAGCAAATAAAAGTAACAGAAGTAAAATGTGCCCCTAAGATAAAATTTTGTTCTGATTTTTTTTTTTAATTTTTTTTTTCCAAAATTCCATATGCTAAGTTATACTTTTTACAAAGTAGTGCTATAAAACCAGCTCACTGGGTTATCAAATATCCAGCTGTGCCAGCAAAGTATATTGCACTGGAGGGATGAATTTTCTTACAGTTGTCTCAAAGCTGAATAGGTTGTTTTATCAATTGCATTCAGAAAATAACCAAAAATATATAATTTAACAGAAATTTCTGTAAGTATTTGAATGTCTTATAGGCCACACTAATATGCAATATGTACACTGAAGTAATCCTATATCCTTTAGACAGCTGAACAAATATATAATATATAATATAATAAATATATATATATAAAATATATAATATATAAAAACAATATATACACCATTCTCAGTGACTACTCAAAACATGTTGTTTTTTTCTTTTTCTGTAAGTAAAAGATTGAGATCTGTATCAGGGAAACATATGGCACACAGTCCTTATTCCATTTTTCTGGAACTAGAAATGCAGGTGGTACAACATACCTTTGTCTCTTGAAAGAATGATTATCAGCCCATGTTAACAGACACATTTATCCAAATGTCAAAGTCTGTCAGATTTTCAATTTTTTCTACTCTTTTTTGGTTTTTTTTTGGCCTTTTTGTATGTATAGCAGAAAAGGCAACTGAAATCAAAAGAGACCATGAAAAAAAGACATCACAGTTAGTGGGAAAAAAAAAAAAAAAAAAAAAAAAAATAGAAACTCATCAGGAATTATCAGGAATTTATTAAAGGAAACAGAAATATCTGTGCTTGTTCAAATTCCAATAAATCTTTTCAGCTGCAAAACCAGGTTTCAGAAGTAACAGGAACAGAATTCCCTTGATTTCTTGACTGCCCTGATTTTGGTCAAGTCAAAAATTGCAAGTAAAATTTTTCTAGCAATATTCTTTGTAAAGTAAAGAAAATAAAGATTTTTTATATATATATTAAACATTTTCTAAATATCTTTAAGGTTATTCCCTCACTCTTTGAAAGAAGTGTAAAGCAATGACACCTCTTTTTATGAAAAGAGAATAAGAAAGAAATGGGGCAAAATTTCTTCTTGAAAAGGGCAGAACTGATATGGTCCCTACAGAGCTACTTAGTGCCTGAAAGCAAGCATCTAGTAGCATTTTAGAAGGCCTAATATGTTCAATAATATTGGATAGGGTAGATATGGCACATGACAAAAATCAGCCATGCACCTTTTGGGAGAATCAGTTGAATAGTAGACATTAGGCCATGTCCTGGTTTCAGTTAGAACAGAGTTATTTTCTTCCTAGTAGCTGGTAGAATGCTATGTTTTGGCTTAGGATGAGAAGAGTGCTGATAACACCCCGATGTTTTAATTGTCGCAGAGCAGTGCTTATACTAAGCCAAGGACATCTCAGTTTCTTGCTCTGTCCTGCCAATGGGCAGGCTGGGGGTGCAGTAAGAGCTGGGATGGAACAGACCCAGGTCAGCTGACCCAAACTAGCCAAAGGGGTATTCCATACCATCTGACGTCATGCTAAACAATATATAGGGGTGGCTAGCCGGGGGATGGCGCCAGACTGGGGTTAGGCTGGGCATTGGTCAGCGGGTGGTGAGCAATTGCATTGTGCATCACTTGTTTGTACATATTAGTAGTAGTAGTACTATTATCATCATTGTATTATTATTATTATTGTTATTATTATTATTTTCCTGTCTTATTAAACTGTCTTTATCTCAACTCACGGGCTTTACTTTCCCATTTCTCTCCCCTGTCCCAGAGAGGGAGGGGGGAGGGTGAACGAACGGCTGTGTGGTGTTTAGCTGCCGGCCGGGTTAAACCACGACAGGTCATCTAAAATGGTACTAGATAACAGTGTTATCTGATTTTTATTTATTTATTTTTTTTTTGGAGCAACATTATGCTTGATAAATCATGGAAAACTTTAAATGACTATGAAGTTCCCTTCCTGACTTTTCTTCTGGATCCTCATTTTCCAGATTACTAAACCCTTTAGAAAGCCTTTAGAAAGTGAAAGTGAAACTATGTACTCTGTGAACAAAAAAAGTGGCTTATAATAGCAAACCTTTGGGGTATAAGCAGTTTTTCAGAGAATTTCTCAACATCAGATTTACATTCAGCTGTATTTGGGCTGATTTAGTAAGATTGTTGTTGTGGTCATGTTCTAGGACAAGAACTATGGAAGGAAGATATGTGAACCGAGTGCTCTTATGTCCTACAAGTTTGGCATCTCTAAAGTGGTGAAGAGAGGTCATTTATAACACATGGAGAATCCTGGACATTCTTTATATTAGTGTGTGAACAAGGGGATAATCCAATTAAATAGAAAAATCAGAGGTATAATTCCCACATTGCTGTGTAGAAATGGGGTTTTTATAACTTTCTTTCATCAGTAATTAATAAACACATAGTAAACTACATAAGCAGGTTGACAATACTACATAAACTACATAAAAGGAACTACATAACAGGTTGACAATAACAATTCAAGCAAAGGCACATACAACACCTGCTAAAAATGTATCCTGTGTTTGTAATTCAGTATGCTAGCAGGAACTGTATAACAGGAAAGATAGAAAATAAATCATTTTTTGTGATTTGGATAAAAAAAAATAATAATAATGTGCATTTGTAGTAATCAAGTACAGCAAAAAAAATTTCTGGAATTACAGAAATGAATGAATGAGCTAAAATTACATATGCAGCAAAAATAATAAAGCACACGTAGTATTTAATTGAGGAGTGCACTAAGATGACAAAAATGGCCACAGAAGTCCATGGTAATAGAAATTCTACAGCAACACAGTAAAAATTAAATATGGTTGTTGAAGTACTATGAAATCAGTACATTAATGAGAGAGTTGAATATTGTTCAACTGCCCCCACACAAACCATCCCCCTCCTCCCTAGCTTCAGCGGTCCACAGATGTCAGTCAGCTGTTCTGTATAACCATACAATTCATACAAAAAGCACACGGATTTGATTTTTTTTCTGGTAAGAAAGCAGAAATATGGATGTGTTGCCAAACTAAAAGTCACAGAACTGATTGTCCATTGTCTTGTATCTGTTTTTGATAAAGTGATTTGATTGAAACACCATATCTAGTCTTGCTTCTTATTCTTGAGACTTAGAACTGTCACCAGGAAGATTTACTTTGACCTAGACTCCTGTCCCTCAGTGATGTTTGCAAGGGAAAATGTCCTATGTCCTCAGAAGCTGTGCGTCAAAAACCGCAAGATTAGTTTTACCCTACTACCTAACTACAGCTCAGTGTGTGAAATATAATCAGATGTATGTTTCATTTCTTTATTCTACTTTTTATATAGAACTCTACCAACTATTTAAAACACCTATCATCATTCAGAATCTTATTGCAAAGCAAGTTGAATTCTGTAGTGAAGCTGTGTATTGGTCTGATGCTAAATATCACATTGCTTCATGATGGTAGAAAGGATACCACATTTGTAGATCTCCAGCAGAATTTGACATAATAAAGCACTACTGCCTGCTAGCCATAACATGTAGCAAAATGAAATACTACTCCATGGTAAGAATGATGGTCTCCATGAGAAAAATCAACAATTTCTCAATGAACTGTACAAGAATCTAAACTGGTGACAAAAAATTAAATAGATCGCCACAAAGAGGGGGTACCTGCACATATATCATGATCACTATAAGTAGCCAAATAACCCACTTCAGCACTAGTAAAATTATCTACATTGCTGACTTGTGTTTCATTGTCCAAAACAAAGCCTACACTCAAGATGAACCATATTACCAGTGTTTTCCCTATGTTCTCATATTCCTATAGTTTAAACAAACAAACAATAACAGTAAAGTAGAAGAGTTTCTTTCATCAAAATTTTTGAGGCCAGGAAGTCTCTTATAAAAACTCAAGAACTTTCAACACACTGTAACTCTTCTTCGAAAGTTCAGTTTTACGTTGCTTCAGATAGCTTGCTTTAAGCATTTATGGAAAAAAAAAAAAAAAAAAAAAGTATAAGTTTAGCCTTGAGAACAATTTACTGCAGAATGACATGAATGACATTTGAAACAGCATTTTAAAACACTCATTTACCAATTTTTTATTTTTGGCATGAATGCACTTGTTTGAAAAAGGATAGTATATGCAGAGAAGCTGTAAGCCATTCTGAATGAAAGTTATCCATGCATTACTGGATTCCCTGGACCAAGTAATGGGAATAATCAGTATGTTCTTGTAGGGACAGTCCTACAAGGCATCAGGAGTGCAGTCAGCGCTAAGGTAGAATGCACATGACAGACCAAAAATATATGAGACGTCTGTTATATGTATAACTGACAGACTGGGCTGACTGAAACAAGGAAAAAATAACCTTTCTTGTTACAATGGAGTCTTGTAAAAAAAATAGCAACCATACAACTACAAACCATAAAATTGCAAACATTAAACATGTTGCTTAATTATGATATGAGGGAACGAACCCCTCTGTTAGAGCTGATAACTTTCTGTTTTCACGGGATTAGAACAACAACGGAAACGTTTAATTACCTGTCAATAAAAAGTGACAGGCACTATAAAATGTGGAAATTCCAACCTATGACAACTTGGGAAACAGGGGCAGGTAGTAGTTTGATGTACTTGCAAAGGCAAGATTATGTTAACAATCTAGTTAGAGCAGCTTGTAATGGAAGTACAAAAGAAGTAATAGCAACGAAATGAACCTTTTCTGATATTAACATATTTTGATGTCATGTTTGGACAGAATCATTAGGGTGGTAAGGGATAATAACATTTGTATTCAAGGTTCATGAAAGACATCTTTGATATCTAGTGAGTAAAGGTACTTCATCTCAAAGGAACTTAATTTGACGGGAAACAATAAAGCTTTAAATACTGTGTCAGTCCTGTCAGAATAACACTTATAGGTTTTTAAAGATTTATTTTTTTTTCATGATGCAGGTGGTGAGGCACTGGAACAGGTTGCCCAAAGAAACTGTGAATGTCCCATTTTGAACAAGTGTTCAAAATCAAGTTATATGGGACTTCAGGTAACCTGATCTAGTGTAAGATGTCCTTGCCCATGGCAAGGATGGGTTGAACTAGATGAACTTTAAAGGTTGCTGCCAACACAAACCACCCTGTGATTCTGTGATTTCTTCTATAAATTAAATCATTTTAAGTCTTTTCTGTGAATATACATGTATATACTCCATGCTCATTTACCCCCATATCTCTATATGCACATGACAATTATCAAACATACAACAAATCTGACTTTATTATACTATGGAGGTTAAAGTACACTACTTCTTCATCCAGCAGCTCACAGAATACCACATCACCTGGCTGCAATGGACTCTCCATTAAAAGTTGTTAGCTATTTGGATCTGGGTCAACTAACATCAACATAAATCCTGAGAATGGCTTAATTTTATGACTTTAGCACCACTGGAAGATGCATGAACTACTTTGGCACTGTACATACAGCAGAGACTTCAAATTCTGGGAAGTCTCTGTGTATCTCAGCAGGACTTTATATAATTTTATGCCTTTATTTTGTTTAAAAATCACTTGTTTCATGTGAATTATGTAGCTTTTATTTCCACTGAATCATTTCCCTTAATATCTATGCCTAGTCACTTTCAATCACATATTTTTAGAAAGCACATCTTACCTTTTGCTGGACTGATTAATTTGAACAAACAAAACCAAAAAACCTCCAGTCTCCCATCACGAGTTCTCTTTTTCAGCTTGTCATAGTAATTTCTCACCCTTGCTAAATAATCTCATGAACAAAACAAAGATTACAGTCAGGGTACTGGAATAGTATTTCTGTCTTTCATATCACTAGCTATAAGACTAATGCAGAAATTAAGCACTTTTTTCCTTATTTCAATTGCCATAAAATAAAGACAGCATTGTTATAGAGTCTTGTGTTATATACAAAAAGCATGCAAAAAATAAAAGAACATAGCAGGAAGTATATAGCTGGCCTTGAAGGTCTGACATTGATACTAAAATCACATTTTTTTTCCCTCTTGTTTCAAGAAATTGAGGACAAATTAATATATTCTTCAATACAAACATTATATTGGTCCACAGACTAATGGTTGCATGATTCCATGCAACTGACCAATAAATGTCATCAGAACATGATATTTTCTGTCAATACAGAAACTTTTTCCCTTTAAATGGAAGGATTATTTTTAAGCATGCACATTATCGTAAAGTAACCTGATTGGTTGACTTGCTGCTAATGTAGCAGGTAATTCTACTATCCAACAACATATTGGGGTTTCCCAGGGTTCCATTTTAGGGCCATTTCTCTTCAATGTTTTCATAATTGACTTGGATGCAGGACTTGAAGTAACTTTGTGTGAAGGACTTAGTAACTTTGTGGACAACACTAAGTTGGCAGGAATTGTTGACTTCCATGATGGTAGAGAGGCCTTGCAGACAGATCTTGGCAAAACAGATGTTAGGGCAATCACCAACAATTTGTTTAACAAGAGGAAGTGCCGGACTACACTTGGGAGGGGGCAACCCTAAATATACAGACCGGGGGACAAGAGGCTGGAAGGCAGCCCCTCAGAAAGTGATTTGGGGGTTTTAGTTGACAACAAGTTGAACATGAGCCAGCAGTGTGCCCTGGCAGACAAAATGGCCAACTGTACCCTGGGGTGTATCAGGCACAGTATTGCTAGCTGGTTGAAGGAAGGGATTGTCCTGCTTTGCTTGGGGCTGCCTTGGCAGCACTCAGGCAGTTTGTGGAGTTTTGTGCACCAGAACATAAGAAGGGCATAAAACTATTGGAAAGCATCCAAAGGAGGGCTATGAAGATGAAGGGTTTAGAAGACTACATCTATGAGGAGCAGCTGAAGTCACTTGGTTTGTTCAGCCTAGAGAAGAGGAAACTGAGGGGAGGCCTCATGGCAGCCTACAACTTCCTCACTAGGGGAACAGAGGGCAGGAGCTGAGTTCTGCTCTCTGGAGACAGCAAGAGGGCCTGAAGGAACATCATGGAGCTTCAACGGGGGAGGTTCAGGATGAATATTAGGAAAAGACTTTCCATTGAAAGTGTTTTGGAAACCAGAACAGGCTCCCCAGGGAAGTGATAATGGCACCAAGTCTGTCAGAGTCAAAAGGCACAATGCTTTCAGACAACTGGTCTGATTTTTTTGGGTGATCCGATGTGGAGCCAGGAGTTGGATTTCATGATCCTTGTGGGTCCCTTCCAGTTCAGGATGTATGTATTAGTATGTTGAGACATCACAGTTGATCTAAAAATAAGATGGAAGTAAGACCACCACCACCACATCTTCTGTACTTTAACACATGAATTAAAAATAAAAAATCTAAGAGAGAATTTAGGACATGACTTTAATGAGAATATGGAATTAGAACTTGTGTTTATTTTAAAAGTTTGAATGTGTGGTGTAATGTTCTTCATGTCCCTGTTCATTTTCTTCAGGCCCCTGTTCAGGCGCATTTTGTGGTGTAAAGACTACACGGACACCAGGATTCTTCCAGGACCAGTAACTGCTACTACTTTATTGATGACATAATATCAACTCTCTCTTAATGAAGACAGCCTCCTTTTTTATACCATTAGCTCTACAGCCATACTTTTCCACTAATTGGTCAAACAACTTTGCTCAGCAACTGCAAACACCCATCAACTTCCACATCTTAAGGACTGGAGAAGAAGCAGTCCCAGTCAGCAACACATCTCCTGAATCACCTTTCTTTGTTCCTTTTTGAACTCTTTACATTCCTCATGGCCTCATTGTTAAGAGTTTGATATTATCACCAGGCTTGTTGACCCCCAAAGCCACACTCCCACAGAATGAAAGAGAAAGACTTATCAAATTATTGTGTTGTTCTTCATTGTCTTCCCATTAATCCAGATTTATTCAAGTCATGAAAGAACTAGAATCTCAGCCAGAAAAATATAACCTACCGGAAATGCTACAGGGTGCATGACAGATTTTCAGTCTTCAGCTTTTTTACTCATAACTTTGGATTTTTTTGGGTATATGCAAAGCCTTGCAGTTTAGTAACCTGTGTATTACCCTTTCTTAGGCTGATTTATACTATGAACATCTTTACAGGATGAATTTATATATTTAAATTCAAAAGCAGTTTCATTTTGCTCATTTATGAAGTGGTATGTCTGAAGAATTAGAAGCCTCACCATTTGCATTGAGCCTATCACCCATTTAAACTTTACCCATTTTATCCCAACAATTACTTCAATTAAACAAAGTAAGATATAATAAGAAGTGAGCCATCAGACCAGATGAAATTACAAACATAATTACCTTGTTCTGTCCTTTCTGAGGTGACATCTCATGGCAGTAATTTATAGGCACAAGACTTAGCACTTGGGCTTGACAGATACAAGATATTCAGAATGCACAATGACTTTTGAATTCTCTATCTCCCTATGTAAATCAACTAAAACTTTGCAAGTTTTCAGCAAAATCCTTACCTGCATCACAGTTCTTGGTTATCTTCCCCATCACTCTCATTATAATGTGCTGAAAATTTCCCGAAATCTTTTGACCCCATGGTAAATGTATAGATATGACCCAATCAAAGACCACTTTGTTTCTCTCATGACATAAAATATTGCAGTTCTTCTGCTAACAACCTCCAAGTTTATAAGGATGCATAAATAGGTAAATAAAGTAAAAAGAAAGAGAAAATATGAGTTCCCTATGTGTCATTAATGCAATCAAAATAAACTAATGTTTTCCTACTGTAACAAGAGAGAAATCCTGGAAGAATGTTCTGTGAGCATATCTGGTAGCTTGGGAATTTTACTCAGTCTCTTCCAAGAGAGGATGAAATTGAAGACGATATAGATATGCATGTCTATCCATTAGAAAGAAACTCTGTGAAAAGAATAGTTTTGGTAGTGGTCACAAATAGAACAGAGGACTGTGCCTACTTCTCACACAGTCAGTTTCAGAAGGATGTAAAAAAGGAAAACCATTTATCTTCCTTACATTTTTAATTATAACAAGGGAACCAAAACAAAATGGATAGTATCCTTTCTTATGTTGTATAAATTAAAGAAAGAAACAGTAACAGGCCAAGGATAAAACACTCATTTTCTGTAATAAAATTATACATATATATTGCACTTTAATTACTACATTTATGAACTGGAAAGTCAGATTTAGCATATAAAAATAATCTGCCTCAGGTGAACTTTAACTTACTGGGTTCTTCTTTTTCAGATATGTTTACACATTTCCAAAGAAAGCTGAAATCTTCTAAAAAGAGACATTTAGCATAACTTTTTGGGTACTAAGTATATATTTCATAGTGTTCCTATTTCACAAGCTTGGTCTGTAAGAATATGCAATGCTCCTCACCTGAAAAAGGTCTTGTGACTCATTCTATTTTAGAGCTAAAAGAATATTGATCACTTATTAAGCAGATTTAGTGTGTGTAATACCATCCTCAAGGTGGAGATAAGGAGAAATACAATAAGACTACTTAATATTCTAATCTTAACCACTTATCTACTGTCTGTATTTATAACACCGCTCTCAGTGGAGAAGTTCTTTTGTCCTGAAGTATCACTCAGGGGGTGTTGTATTGTAATTCACTGGAGAGTGTTTGGTTGCTTTAGACTTCTACTTTAATTTGGTACTGATAAATAAAAAATGAAGTCTTACAACTGAGATTATAGAAAGTATTATTATTGTTTTCATATAATTCTGAAATAGAAGTTAAACAGGCAAAGTGACCTTATTCTGATACAGAGTATTTCAGTGAAAAGAGAAATGTAATTGTATTTCATTTTACCAACAAAACTATTGAAATGTTGTATTATTCTATTGGCACATCTGTGTTTTACGATGTATCTAGTCATTCAGAATAAGATCCTGTGAATGCAATTAAGGGTCACACATATGGTATGAAGAATCAGGGATAAAGGAATTAAATTCTTATTTTTATTTCCCTGGAGCTACAAATTAATTTGCAGGTTACTATTCATTGGAACACCCCAGAGTGCTGACAACAAACAAAGCAGCTATAGCTGCACTCCACTAGACCGCAGAAAATTAGATTCACAGAAAAAACACCCATCCGTAACAAGTACAGGACATTTATGACCATAACAAGGATTTACAGAACTTTTCAGTGATTGAGCATTGCCTAGAGTTCAATTAAATTAAGCTCTCCAATTGATATTCTGTATACTCTGGCATTTTAATTCTACTAGTACCACAGCAGTTATTTGCTATTTACTTGTATGTTAGAAAGTGTTAACAGGAATTTTAAGATCATTTCCTTCTTTCTGCATTATTTTTTTCCCACAGTTCGTTTTCAAGTTTTCTAACATCTGACATTATCACCACATTGTCCTACTGTGAATTTCAGCTCTCTAGGGCTAAAACTTATATGGGAATAAAGCATGACATATAGTCATTATGGAGCACAATGAGTACAAAAAGCATGGAGCACTTATTTCAAAAAACCATTTGGTATGAGAATATGGTAGACATCACTAGAGGGAGTCATGACCACACAAACCAGATTGGAACATTGCATAAACATCCTACCAAGCTGGAATCTGGCTCCAAACTTTCAAATTTGTGCTCTGTTATGCAATAATCGCCTGTGGGAACTTTCCATCTATTTTTCTGGAAAAAAAGAGAAGGGAAAAATGGATCTATCAAAGATTTTTTTTTTTTTTTTTTTTTTTTTTTTTTGAAACAAATGATAAAGGAGCTACAGTAGTAGAATGTACACATTTCATCAGTAGACCAAAGAACTTGTTGAGAAAGCTCTGCATGGAGATTTTCAAGGTTGGAGACTCCACAACTTCCCTGATCAACTTCTGTCACTGTTCAGCAACCCTTACCACAGAAAAGTGTTTCCTGTTATATTCAGACAGAACATCTTGTGTATCAGTTGGTGTCCAGTAACAGAACAAGAGGCAATGGACACCACTGAAGAGATCCTTCCATAAACCCTCCCTTCATAAGATACTTCCCTTCTCTCTTTGTAAGGTCTTGATAAGATACCCACAAGCCTTCTCCAAGTTACACAGTCACAGCTCTCTCAGGCTTTCCTCATAAGAGAGATGCTCTAATTCCTTCATCATAATAGTGGCCCTTCACTGTACTCTCTACAGTAGGTAGATGTCTCTCTTGTACCAGGGAGCCCAGAACTGGACACAGTATTCCAGATGTGGTGTCACCAATGCTCAGTCATGTAAAGCATCAGAGACTGTATAATAAAGACATGTGTTCTTAAGAAACCAAGATCAGAAACTTGATACATTGCAACACATATACAGACCTTAATTAAAAGTAGGACAACATCATTATAAAAATCAAGCACATTTTGTATTCTGAAGGAACCAATAACATCATTATTCTTCATTCTAGAAACAACTACAACGAGAACTATAGCATAGCTTCCTATCACCAAGCTATAATATCATTAAAAACAAAAAAACTCTAAAAAGAACTATAGTTTTGAACTATTACTGTGATTAAGATGTGTTCTTACTAGAGCCAGGCTCTTCCTCACACTCTGGCATCCCTACTTTTCTACTGGTTTAGGTTGACAGCAGCAAGACAGTCTCTTACTTTTGGCCTCAAATGGCTGATGGCTTTATTCCTTCTGTGCTCACCTGATTTCAGTTCCCAGTTCCATGCAGGTGCCTAGGGTGATGCCTAACAAATTTGAGGTGATTCTCTGCCTTTGAAATACCATTGGAGGTAACTTATGAAAGACCTCAATAGAAGCATCATGGTATAGATTCAGTTAATAAATATGACCTGTAGATTGGTGATTGCTATTCAAAGTGAACACTGTGTTTCTCCTAAGCCTGTTTTAACAGCACAGGTTTTCTAGCAGCTATAGGCCAATCAAGTAATTTAGTCAAGGAGTTAAGAAAAAGTTTTGAATACCCTTTTAATTCCTTACTACACAACCATATGTCACTCTTCCTAAATTAATGACTGTATCCTACTCACCCTCTCTTTGCCAGTTACCATCAAACAATAAAACAATATCACCTGACTGATCTGACCAGTTACTCAAATGATAATGACGAATAAAAGCAGGCAGCAGTATGAAACAAAAGACAGTCTGCAAACTAAAATTTGTTTCTAAACATTCAAAATTTCTGAAAAAATCAACATAATCTTACAAACAGCTTGTGAAGAGATACATTTATTAATTAAATTATTGACAATTAATAAGAGAGTTCACCTATTCAGCTACATAATATAACTTCATACAGCTGTTCTCAAACATTTACTGTGTTCCACTGACAGTTACAAAGACATTTGTGTTTTCATATATATATATATATATTATATACACACACATTTTTTTTTTCCTTAAAGACTCAAGAGAAATTTTATGTCTTAATATTCTTTTCCTACATGTATTCTTCTTTTTCCTTCTAAGTGTTTTTCATATGGCAATAAAACATTAGTGTTTCTCTTCTTTCAAATACATCTCTTTCCCTCCTTATTACTTCAAGGTTTAACAGGAGAGTTTTAAAGTGCCCTCACATAGGACCCTCAACCAGCAACTCCGCAGAACTGTTTTTCAATAATTCATCAGACTCAATCTTACAGAGTGACTAATGTGCTAATTATACAGAAGAATCATTTATAAGGTTGGGTCGGGTGCTCAATGCTAAACATCATTATAAAATATTCATATGGTATTTGGGAATTTTCTGAAAACTGCAAATATGATATACATCCATAAAGACGTATGGTTTCCTCAGCACTAAAGTCCTGTTTCACTGAAAAGATTTACGGAAAAATTTACATCTACTGTGATTGTATGTTAGAAATAGCCTTCCTTTTGCATACTGCAAAGCTAATTAAAAATAGCTCAAATTGGAAGCCTCTCATAGTCATAATGCATCCATCCCTTAATGTATTCTCAAATCTGAACTCAATGTTGTTTATGGATTTGTCTTTTAGATCTGTGAAACATGATCTTTTACCATATATTTCATCACTGCAGTATTTCATCTTGAAATATAAATTTCAGACATTTTTTAAGTGAAGAAATTGGAAGCTTTTGATTCATACAAGAAGGTGGAGCCTAGTGGGAAGAAAAAAAAAAAAAAAAAGAGGCAACTGTATTTGTTACTAGGATAAGTGAGATTCTTTTGTGAACTTGTTACCTTTAATCTTCCAGACTAAGCCATGATTCCACCAGGTATTGCTTAATATAATTTTTCACATAGTTTTCAAAAGTAACTGGCTCATACTGGCCAGGCTTTCAGTCAGCCTGAACACTGCACTGTCCCATCACCGTTTCCTCTTGCTCCCAAGAACAGAAGTATTCCAGAAATGCAGACCCAAAAGTACCTCTGGGTACCAAGACAGTTATGACCAATTCTAAACGCCCAGGAAATGCCCATTGTGTTCACGACATCAAAGCAGACCAATGGACATTGGAAAATATACCTTTTGCCTGCTTTTTGGGGGAATCAGACCTTGTAGAAAGAAACTAATAGGATGCCCCCCCCACAAAAAAAAAAAAAAAAAAAAAAAAAAAAAAAAACTAAATTTTGCTCACATCACACCACTTTCCACTTTGGACAGAAGTTTTTGCATGCATATCTTTGTTCTATTTTGTTTGTTTGTTTTGTTTTCAGTCTTCTTCCAGAGGTCAATACTTGTTCATATATATAAACATATCTGTGATTAGCCTGCTGTCTGAACAATGACCCTGATTTCTGATGCCTTCAGGCTGCTCCGTCACTCCCAGCAGGAGATCTTCTGTCAGACTTGATGCCCAAAAAGCCTCATGAGCCATTTCACATCTTGCTGCTGACATTATTTGAACTCTGCTGTCATCATAGCATCTTTCTTAGTCATGGTTTAAAACCTGAAATAACTACTCTAGAGTGCCTTCTTTTCAACATAACTCTCTGTCATGTAATGTCTCATTTTTCTTACTCTCAACTGGTTTAGAGATATGAACAGTTATGTGAATAGCAAATGGGCTTAAGTAAAAAAATTGTTGTCAGTAGAAGAAACAGCATAAGTTTCTCCTGAGTGTATATAGACTAAAAAAAGAGGGGAAAAAATAAGAGAGAAAAAATAAAGCCCTATGTTCCTGAGAAGCAATTTAAAAGACTAGGAAGTAAACTGGTTATGTATGATGAGCTGTATGGCACTCTTACATTGGGATACATAGGAGGACTAACTGACAGAGCTGAATGCAGTGAACATGGTCCTAAAGCAATGAAAATTAAATCCAAAGGGAAATAAAGAAAAAGATCAGCAGTAAAACTTGGTGCAAGAATGATTTTTCAGTTATATGATTTTCCCTTAATATTTCTAAGGGATTATCTTCGAAGGAGCCAAGATAAAGCTAGCTGTTATAAACAAGTGTTCGTTAATAATCATGGCCTGTTTCCGCTGACTCAGAGAAGGGGAAAAAGGTAACAGAGTAAACAATCACTCTGAAAATCCCACAGAATTGACTAAGAGGTGTTTCATTTAACACATCTGCCTAACAAAGGAACCTAGAAAAATCACATAGGTTAGTACTCATGTTTGAGAATGTATATGGGGTGAATAGTGATGGGTAACTGGGATATTCTGACTGTTCCAGCAAACATTATGTGTAAGTTAACTTGAGAGATACAGAAATTGGCACTATATTAGTAAGAAAGGATATTTAAATTTGCTTAGAATTTGCTGTTGAGAAAAAAAGAGAACTGTTTTCTATGAGACTGAGAACCCTATACTGATTCTGCACCAAGGAGAATTCCAAGAAGAATCTAAAGTTTTGGTAAATGAGTTATGAATGTCTTTCCTAGAATTCACAGGGGTTTGCAAATCTTTACAGGAGAATCTTTCTGTGGTTTGCTGTTTTCATGCTCCTTTCATGTGAGATTTTTATGCAATGAGAGGATCTCAAGTAATCAAATTAGCAAATATACTTTCTACATTGTATGTTTAAACATAAAATAAGAAACATAGTATTAGGACACTGCATCTTTTAAAGTAACGTGTTCAACTATTCCTGCTCTGACAACAAGTGGGAAAAAAGTTTAGTGTCAGTGAATAGTGTGAAGATAAGTGATAAATACTGGTAAATATTAAAAAAAAATAAAAAATAAAAAAATATAATGTGCTGACATATACTTATATATACACTTAAATACTTCTATTTTCGCTAGTTATATGCAACACTAACAGCCAATTTCCTCTCAGGGAAAGAATGTGCTACTTTTTTATTATTATTTTTTAGATCCTGAATGCAGCTTCTGTGTGTTCTAAAGCTTAGACTGGGAATATTGCAGTCCTGTGAGCTGGTATAGCTTATACCTGTAGCATAAATTCAGTGCGGCTCTATGAAAATGTTTTTTTCTTTTACCAATATATTTATGTGTAGAAATCAATAAATAACAGTGGTAACCATAATCTTGTTATACTTCTGAGATCATTACATTTATTGGCTGTAAATAAAGTCAAGTATATCCTAAAATGTTAATGTTTGTACCTTCTGATTTCATTGCTTCTCTTACTATTTACTGATTCTGCAGTAACCTCTCCTCCCACCCACTCATCAACCCACCCTTCCTGCTGCCTTCCCTCACACTACCTGCAGTTTCAGTAAGAGCTTTTTATATTATTGTATTTGCAGATTTCATTCATTAACTCATACTTCTGTGTTTTGTATACTTCTTGTATACTTCTGTATATTGTTTCTTTGGAATTAGTTCTCATGTATGTTGTTGAGGATCTTCACAGTTAATACTGGAAAACAGATCAATAGATTCCATATAAAAAGTAATAAAGATTCTTATGACACCATGACAGCATAAACACTTTTTTTCTTCTTCCCCCTAGAGTGGAAGAAATAGACACTATAAAAGCAAAAATTGAAATGAGGTGCCTTGTATACTTACCATGGATGGATCTGGCTGTCAGGAAGCAGCAAAGGCTGGTAAGTCTCCTAGGGCTGGCTGTCAGAAGCCACAGGGGTTCCCACAGGACAGCTGAATAAAGGGCTACTTCCCAGCCAGAACTCATCCCACTGCTCCAGCCAGGAGCTGGGCAGCCACTGGGGCAGTGCCAGCCTTGGGTACCATATAACCCCTGGGATAGGGACAGGCTAAAGCCAGGTCAGGACACATACCCCCTGAGTGGGCCCTGCTCAGAGGACCCATGGCCAGGAACAGTGCTGGGAGACCAGCTCTGCTGCAGCCTCACTAGGGCAGGGATTGAAGGCCCTAAGGCTCATGTGGGGTCAGGGGCTGAGGGTGTGGTGGAGGGCACCCAGGTGGCTGAAATGGGGCCTGAGGCCCTGGGACTGGCTGGGGAGCCCTAGGGCATGGGAGTGCTCTTGGTGCAATGCTCTTCTCTGATGTAATTTAAGTCAGAACATCTTCCTCACAAAGGAAGAACCGAGAACAAATAAAGTTAATTAATTGAAGAATGGATGAAGTGTACTGAAATGGAACATAATGGACCCATAGAAATATTAGTGAATTTTCAAATTTATATTTTCAATAATGGATGGAGAAGTCCTTTTATATGTAAAACATTAGAAACCTACCAACAAATCACAAAGCATTACCTTCAACAGCTTTTTAGTAGGGGGAAAAAAAAAAAAAATCAATTTTCTTCAGAACGGACCAATTCAATTAAAAATGAATTTAAGAATCATGTTTTATGTAAGCACAGAGAACTCTGGTTTTGTAACACAGGCTCCAGGTTGCTTATTGCACAACCGATGCAGTTATTTGGAGCAGTGAGCTGTCTTGTTTTAGATACCCTGCTTTCACCTGGAGACTGGTACAAGCCAGTTCACAGAAAATTCATGGCTCTCTTCAGGAGACAAGAAAAAAATGAGATTTATCTTACATCCTAAAATTGGCTAGAATTGAGATGTGAAAATTACTTGTATTAAAGTGTGAAGAACCTGATTTTGATTTCAACTGTGCAACTGTCTGGCATAGATATCTAAATCAAGATCAGTACTGTTGCTTAATGATCTGTTCCGTCTCAGGAGCAAATGAAATAAAATGCTGTAACTTAGGTGAAAAGGGGACTACCTAAATTAAAAGTAATGGTCACAGTTCAGGTTGAAGTGTAATGAAATTTGTAAATACATTTTGTAATATTACTCCCCCTACCCCCATCACTGTTATGTGCCTGCCTTTCATCTGACTGCTAATTATGTAAATGTGTGTTATTTTAATTCCAGGAGTTACAATACATTCCAGACAAATAAAGTGTTCCCCAAGTTTACAACAGAAAATTATTCACTCTTATGAAAAAAAAAAAAAAAAATCATGAATGTGAAGTTGTAGAGAAGAGGTGTTTTACACTAAAACAAAGATTTTTTTCAACATTTAATATTTTCCTAGAGGAATACTTTAACTGTCCTGCCTTCATTTTCTTTTTTCATACATGAGTACCTTTTTTGAATTGTTGGCATGTAAGATGTGGTAACTAAATATTGAGTGACAATAGCTTGTGTGCAGCAAAAGACAGCATCAGATTTGCTATCAGGAAGGGTTATTCATTTCACTAATTCATTTTATGACTCGTTCTTTACCACCTACTTTATGTTTTCTTAGACTCTTAAATTTGGATTATTCTGAAGAAACCTAACACACACACAAAAAAGAGACAAAAAATAAAAAACAACAAAACTTAATTACAGACCTTCATATTTTCCCTTAAAACAAAAATAAACAAAACAAAACACATATCTTGTATGAAAGAAAGATTACTTGACATTCCATTTTCATTGAAGACTCTTCACAACTATGATCTGTGTCCAGCCAAGACAATCAGGGAAAAAAAAAAGAAAAACAAAACAAAACAAAACAAAGCTGCTTTTCATTGCTTGTCAATTAGTGCTTTATGATAGATATATTACCTTGTTTGAGTGAAGGCAAATAGACACTCTTCCTGCTACAAACTCATACATACTGCATTTGTTTCCTGATCTTATTGTATTTGTTTTTAACTGTTGAGCAGTATAGAAAGCTGGCATATGTCTCACCAGATTATAAATTCTACAAAGCTGTTAATGTTTTGTGAAGTATCAAAATGTACTCTTGACTGATCTTTTGTTACCAAAGGCCTCAGTCAGCCATTGAAGACTGAGACTGACTATTTAGCGTGCCCTAAGTATAACTTTGAGACAGCAGGAGTTAGAGCTTTCTGTAATTATACTCCCTGATTGTGGAATCTGCTCCCTATTGAGCCTGGAAGAGCAGCATCTGTTGTGACATTTAGGTTAAAATTAAAGAGGTGCACAAATTTGTTGATGCATTTAACTGTGGGGAATCATTTTAATTATTATTTTAAAATTGTTTTTGTAATAATATATATATATATATATATATATATATATATAAAGATCATAAACTTTATGTTATTCTGTTAAGAGATTGTTTTAAATTGTTAGTTATTACTTGTCCACAGATGAAAGGAAAAGAAGAGGTTGTCAACACCACTAATACAGAATCAGGAAACCAGTCTGCATCCTAGGAAAACTGTTCTTGTGCTCTTAATAGCTAATTCATGTACTCTCCTCCTATACTACTTGATATTAGCATTGTAGACATGGAGAGGTTGGTGTTTCCCCTAATAAGTATCAGCTACACAGCTGCATTTCTAAGTAGGTCCGTCTTTAAAAATAGCTCAAAGTCACAGAAAAAAAATATCACTTCATTTAAACAGAAAATGTTGTGATCTGGGGGGGGGGGGAGGGCGGCTGGTTGGATCATTAGTCTAGTTTGACAACATTTCATCATTTCATATTATATTATTTTTCAGGTATTCCTGGTTTTGAATATTCTGGTTTTTAGCTACTGACCACTCCATCAGCAATTATTTTTCTCCCACAGTATTTAATTTATAAGCAGTGTGTCCTAGATATTTTTTTTGTCTGGTTGGTTGATTTATATATATATATATATATTCATCATTAGGACACCCTGTTTTTTACCCTGGAATTCTGTTTGCTTCTCTGTAGAAAAGTCTGTACAAATCTCAGGTGTCCTTTTCAGAATTTAACTCATTTGTTCTCACAATGTTAACATTTTAATAGAACTATCCCTGTTTTGTTATGTCTTGCATGTATGTTATCATAATTAAAGACCACGAACACATCTGAAATTTGAAATCTTAATGTATATAGAGGTCAAAAATTGTGGGTTATGACCAGGGATGTTGATATTGTGTAATCAACAAGACAACAAATAATTATTTCCTTCTCTGCATAATTCCATTTGATTTTCTTGCCGATCTGAAATTTTTATGCCTCTCCAGAAGGCTCTCCTGGCAAAGAAGACAAAACCTGTTGTGATTTTCTTCTTGGATAACACTTTGTTTGGAAGTTTGAAGTTACATATACCTAAATTATGGTAACTATGCTGAATGCCAAAATGAATTCCACTTTAAATTTACTAGTGCCTAGTAAATTTATCTTCCAATCCTACCTTACCATCTGCCAGAAATATTCCAATCTGAATCCTCTTTTAAGTGAATCCTCCCTTAAGACATCCCAATCCTGGAGCTATCAAGATGCATCCACCTTAGAACACAGGATCCATCATGAGGACAATCTGAAGTGACTATCGATATAACATGAGTTGTAGTTGCCCATTAGTGGTAGTGGCATTTTGAGAGACAAAACATTTTGTTCAAACTCAGGCTCATTCAGGTTACAATATAATGAAATGTATTTTCAGGAAATTTTCGTTATATTCATAATGAACAGAATGCACTGGGTTTTGTTCTGTTTTGTTTTTTAAAAGCACGTTCTCACATTGATGTTATTATAACTATCAATTTAATTTTTGAGTTGGTAGGAAATCTCTTGCACAAGCTTTAAAGAATCCTTACATGTGCCTGAGGGGGGGTGGAAAAAAAAAGAATAGCCAGCAATTTGCTTCCTCTGCTTGGAAGTAGATTTAACTTTCCTTCACAATAGACTGCCATTATTGTTTCCGTGTTTGTGTCAGTCTTTTCTATTAAAAATAACTTGTACAAGACCGGTGTTTTTTGCTTCCTTGCTTGGTTGGTTGTTTTGCTTTGTTTTGTTTAATTTTGAAATACCATCTAATGAAGGACTGTTCGAAAGGGTAATATCAAATTATTACATTCAATAAAACACTGAAAATGTCTTCTGTATTGAGGAATTATTCCAGAATTCTTTTTAAAGTTTTGATGACTATAGAAAGAATAAGTTTTATAGAAGTTGACCTGAGTAACAGATTCAGAACATGACATTAGAGTTGAGCAGCACAGCTGGTCAAAACAATACAGAAAAAAACAACCAAACAAAAAAAGTTCACTTAAGAGTTAATTACTTGCGTGCAAGTACATGAACAGGGCTATGGAAAAGATTCAGTTTAAGCATTACATATATTCAAATTAAAAACTTGCTATAGATGATTTTCAGGGGCATCTGGCAACATTTGCCCTTTCTGCTTCAGTCAGAATACTTTTTCAAGAAAATAATTTACAGAATTCTACCTGTGTATAAAATATTCCAAACTACTGTAACAAGTTTCCTTCAAGTTTCTAGAAGGGTAAAGCTCACCAAAATCTTTCATTTCAGAGAAAGAATCAATCCATATTGAAAGCATCCACTCTTTCTGTCAGCAATATCAATCATCATCACTGATGAAGATGTCAGTCTGAAATACCTGCTGGGCAAATAGTTGCAAGTTGGCAGAGTAGCTCATTCTTCAAAAATATCTACAAAGTTCTATTTCCACTTAGCATAGGGAGCTTAGGCAGCTTTGTCAAAGTACATAAATTTATTAATTTTACATAAATAAAGGCTTCTTTACTTACATTAATAAATTTTCTTTTCAGTAAATGAACACACATCAGGGACTTTTGGTAGTTCATGGTTTTGACCACCAGACAGAAATAGGAATGAGGGTGAATGAATATGAATGCATACTAGTCTTATGTACAGGTCTTGGGCATGTGCTTGCTTTCGGAAAAAGAGAGGCAGTATATAAGAGGTGTGAGAAAAAAAAAAAGGGGGGGGAGGGAGAATAAAAACTGGTAGATGGGAAAAATTATGAGGTATAATGAAGCTTCTTGTTTGTAAACACAGGAAAATTCTTTCCTGTCATTCCTCCAGGACAGGACAGTGAAACTGTTCTTTGAGTCTATGGGGAAAAACCAAGAGGACTTCAGAGACAGTTGTTTCTTAATCCAACAATGATGGTAAGACTGAGAATCTACCAGAGAGATGGATAGAAGGCTGCTGATGGCTGGTGATGCTGTAGATTGCAAAACCCTGGAACCAGAATAATCATATAGTTTTGTAGACTTAAGAAAACTCAAAAGAACTGCTAAAGAACTAAATAGGTAAGTAAATGTGAAAGAAAATGTTCTGAACATGCTGGAGAGTTATAACCCAGGTGATGTTTACAGAGGTCTAGCATAAAGTTGGGAAATAGTTCAACATTTTCTGATTTACTATGAATGTGCTGAATTCAATGCTTATTGTACTCTTTGCATACCAATGCAACTAAAAAGTAGGATTCGACAATGAGAAATAATTAAAATTCAATCTTTACTCAGATTTTAATTGTGGATTTTCACTGTAACCAAGTATTTACTGCTGTAACAGTCTTCAGAACATCTGTTCCCTACATCAACAAAACATATGTATGTGAAATATTCAACGGGAGGAATTGCTTCTATTGAGAATAAATGCAAAATCAAAGTCACTGGAACAAAAAGACTGCTTTGAATATTTCCTGAACCTAGTCTGACTTTAACCTATTTGGCTTTCTTTTGCTTGTGCTCACAAATATTTATTTCATGCAAAATATACTATGAAATTTAAAAGTCCTATTATTTGTACTACTATAGAATCACAGAATCATAGAATGTCTCCAGTTGGAAAAGACCTTAAATATCATCTCATTCTAACCCTCCTGCAGGTCAGGGACACCTTCCACTTGATCAAGTTGCTCAAAGTTTCATCCAACCTGGCCTATTGTTTCATTTGAACCAGGTCCTTTTGTTTGGTTTAAACTTGTCTCTTACTATATTCATTTAGTAATCTCTTGCTCTTGTAATAGGAGAGGCAGCAAACAGCAGTTACCTCTTCACCCTCTTCATGATCATTTTGTAGGCTTCAGACGTTACCTTTATGGGATCTCATTCCCAGGCTGAAGAGGATATTTTCTCATGCTTTTGAATAATCTTGTCTTCTTCTGAATCCTTCTCAGTTCCTGTCAGTTCCTTTTCTTATTTCCAGACTTCCTTCTGGGAATAAGAAAATCAAACGTGCGCACATTATTCAAGGTTTGGGAAAAAAAAAATAGATTTATAGTTATTTTACTTTTTTTTTTTCCTCTGCTCCTAGGTTTTCTAACATTTCTAGAACCTAAGGAGAATGAGACTAAGATGTAAACAAAATCAAATTAAATATTCATGTATCTTTTAATCCTGAACTTCAGTCCGGGAATATTGGCATAACCTTAGACTCAAAAGGAAAAGACAAATGTAGAGAGAATGAATCACAACCAACTAGATTTTTTTTTTTCTAAAAGCACTGTTTCCATAGCAGAATTACACTAAAAATATATTAATCTCTTTCAAAATGTACACACCCCTGCTCTTCCTCTTAAGGACATTATCTTTCAGTTCTAACCTATTTTTTGTTGTTCAGTTTGTTTGTTTTCCAATTGGATTTGGAAACTTGGATTATAGACATTCCTCTTGGTTAATATCTTGCCACAGCAAGCCTAGACTTGGAAGGTAGTTAAGTCTAACCTTTACAAGTGCTTTCAGATAACTACCCCTCATTGTCAAATACTCTGACATCATCTATTGGTTTCTTATTCCTTTTGTCTTCTTTTTAATGTTTTCTTTTCTCTTTATATGTTTTCCTTCTCTCTTCTGCTGCTGTTCCTATTATCTTCTGTTCAACAGGTTCCCAGCTGTAGTTTCCTTTGTTTCCTCTGTTTGACTCTGTTTGGTTCTTTTGAATCCATCCCCTTACCTCTTTTTTTTTTTTCTATTGTGACAAAACAACTAAGCATTCTTCCACCTTTTCTGATGATAAATAGTCCTGCTGTCTGTCATTCCAGTGATGATTTCATAGGCTTAGAATGTCAGAGAAAACAAAGGCAAAAAAAAAAAGTATAGCCAGTCAAAGAAGACTGAAAGTAAATATCAAAAAATTTTACTTGGTTAGCCTGATACAAGACATGACATTTTGGAACTTGAAGACTGTCTTTGGTTTATGCCAAAACATTTTTTTTTTTAATTTATTAACACAAAAAATTCAGTAGTTCCAGTATATATAGAATACTGAGTATATATAAAATACTGTGAATCTCAGAAACTCACACTGAAGTAGCTCAGAAGACTGCCTGCCTTCCATGCATCTACTACTTTGAAACTGAGGAATGTGCTCTACACAAACTAAACTGTTAAGACAAATGTTCAAAATTGCTCATTTGTAAAAGGTGTCCCAAGTTTCTTTAAAGTGAGAATCCTCCTCCTCCTACCCTTCGATTCCTGTCATTTTGTTTCAAAATAAGGTAAGATTAGGTATTATAGTGTTATTTGATTTGATTGTCAGCATAGTAGTGAGATAGAAAACAAAAATCTCATGCAGAGAAAATCCTGACTTCAGCCCTCCAGCCTTCTTAATAGTTAAGTAGAATAGGCTTTTGTAAAGAAAATAAAAAATAAAAATAAAAATAAATGAAAAATACTTTCAATCTCAGCAAAACACTACCAATCACACTACCTATCCTAACACGTTAGTTGGCTGTCTTCTTCAATATCTTTGCACATATTCCAGACATCAGAAATAACAAAAATCAAAAATGCATCTAGTTAAAAGTTTTCCACCTTTTTGTTGTACTTGTTGTTTTTAAGGAAATATATAGTTTCATCAAAACTGAAATTATGCATGAGACTTGACAAATTTATTTTGCTGTGGTTGAATCATCTTGAAATATTTCTGTATCTAAAACTGAACTTTTTCCTTTCAAGCTAGTTTAATACCAAATCTAACCTGCTTATATTTCGGCAATGACTTATACATTCCGTTACCTCTGTCTGGAACTTAGGACATAATGCTACGCGTTTCACCTTCCTCTTCTTAGTCAACTGTGTAGCATACGAGACAGAATCTAAAAGTTTATGATGGAAAATAAGGTATAAGACACTGTACCTAAAATTCCCATGAAACACTGACAGTTCAGCCATATAGGCCTCTACTAATATAATCTCAAACTAAAGGTTGTACTTTGTTTATTGACATCTCAGAATCATTCAATTTCATAAAATATGAGGTTATCTCCATTTTATTCTTTTTATCATATATGGTAAAAATAAGTACCAAAAATACAGATTTACGAAGGTAATAATCTGTTTTTCAGACTAATGTTAGTATATATCTCTGATTATCTCTTCTCATGTATCTTTTCATACCAAAAGGAATAGAGCATCATTTTGTCTATTTCTGGCATATTTTACAAAACAGTATCAGTAATGCTTCATGGTTAATTGTATCAAAGGCAGCTGCAAGACCTAAACAAATCAGTTTGAGGACTTAAGTCTCTGCCTTTGCCAAAAGGAGATAAGCAGGCAATAAAACCATTGCAATCCTCCTCTCATATTTGCTGATTAAGGTTAAGGATTCTAGGTGTCAGCAGAGACTGAGATAATTTTATCGATGCCCAGAGATTATTTATTTTTATACAGGCTCCCTAGAGAGCAGAAGCCTTGATTTACTGTCTCCAAAAGGCTGCCTTGTCCCTCTTGGAACCCCGGAAAAAACTCAAGGCATATTTCCAGGTTGTGAATCATAAGCTGAGCAAAGAAAAGCTGGCAAAAACCACCAGCAGACAGCATTCTACATTTGTCTTCTCCAGATCGAGCCTTGGTCAAGCAGCAGGGGAAAAGTGTCTGTCAATAACTTGTTTCATGATCTGTTAAAATTCATTATTGTAGACCTATATGACAAATGCAAGATTCTCTATGCTAGACATAATTGATTGGAATTTTCTGCATATAAATGTTTAATCCAGTTTTGTTACATAAGAAAAAGATGTGGTTTAAATTTTCAAAATCTTCTGACTCATATAACAGGACTATCATTGGAGACCACTGTTATATATTATTTCATCCCATTACCAACTGATAAGTGAATCTGCTTTTGTAGTACAATATGAAAGCGCATGCTTCACCACTAAAATGGATAAAGATGATCATCACAGACTTTTCATGACAAAAGGATATTATCTGCCCTTGTATATCCATGATTTCTCAACAGACAAATTCAGCTGGACCATATACAGGTATTAGTCCACAGAATATTACCAATGTTCTCATTATTACCATGAAATGCTGCATTGCGTCTTAAAATTGGCTACTACAGAAAACATTGGAGCAGCATCATTGTTCCATCTAGATAATTCCATGCCCACTTACATTGGCGGACATGCCAGAAGAAAAGGTAGTAACTCTTTTTCTTTCCCAAGTGCATTCTGGAGTTTAATTTTTTTCAGGACTTTTGTTAGATCCACGTTATAGCCTTGGCTGTCAAGAGTCACTTCCACCCCTCTGTTGTAGCATATTATCTGTCTGTGTTTATTATCATACCAAACATTATTAAATGAATTATTCTAAAGGCCTGACATTTCTGATTCTCTTGGTTTTCTAGGGAACAAGACAAATTTAATTACAGTACTTGGAATGGAAAGGCAAACTTGTTCAAATTCTGTATCTTCAAAATGTTTCAGTTTAGTCCACTTCTCAAAATGATCCCTTTTACATTTTAAGTAGATTATTTCTATCATATCAGCTTGCTTCAAAATGATTAAGCATGTTACTGTTACAGAGCATTCATTGTGTATTATGAAAAATAATCATTAGCTTTATTTTGATGTTCTCATCTGTGACTTGACTGAATAATATAAGATCCTGTCCTACATTTCATTTACTGTTTCCTTCCTAAGAAAATAAGGTTATAACAATATTCTTCTCCATTGCCCATGGTATTCTTGAAAAGTTTGGATGGTAAGGAAATGTACAAAATTTACTCCACATGCATGTTTTTTATAGCATTTCTTAGGAAATAGAGGAAATGAAGCACTGGACTGAGGAGGTCTGTCCAAAGTATCTTCATCTATTCTCAGACTGTATCTATTCTACAGCTTGAATGTTTTCTGTTTACCACCACTGTGCATGAAATAGAGGTAGGATAGTTCTCCTGGATCTATCACTATGTGCATCTCTAGGATACAGTCTTTTTTTTTTTTTTTTTACAGTACAGTTTATTAGTAGGGGTGCTATCAGCCTATCCTTTGTGAGAAGAGTCCAGAGCCTAACCCATGTCAGACAAAAGCCAGCTCCAGCCAGAAAAAAAAAAAAAAAGAAAAAAGCGCGCACACACACACACAAAAAAAAAACAACTAGTGACCAAAGCTGAGCCAATAAGTGATATTAGTTATGCATCTGTGAGAGCAGACTGAAGAAAGAAAAATAAATAAAAAAAAAAAAAAAAAAAAAAACAACAACTGTTGCACAACAGCAGCAGGGAGAGAGGAGTGAGAGAGGAGTGAGAAAATGTTAGAGAAACATCACTGCAGACATCAAAGTCGTCAAAGATGTTCTTCACAGAGAGGGTGGTCGCACACTGGAACTGGCTCCCCAGTGAAGTAGTCACTGCACCAAGCCTGTCTGAATTTAAGAAATGATTGCACTTTGCACTGAGTCACATGGTCTAAAATTTTGGGTAGACCTGTGCAGTGCCAGGAGTTGGACTTGATGATCCTTGTGGGTCCCTTCCAACTCAGGATATTCTATGATTCTATGATTCCCTGAAAGAAGGAGGGCAAGAGGTGCTCCAGGTGCTGGAGCAGAAGTTCCCCTGAGGCCCATGGAGGAGCAGGTGATCTGGCATGAGCTGCTGCCCATGGGGGCCCCAAGTTGGAGCAGTTTGCTCCTGATAGATTGGACCCCATGGTGTGGGGTCTGCCCGTGGGAATCCCATGCAGGATCAGTACAGGAAGGATGGCATCCTGTAAGAGGGACCCTACAGTGGAGCAGGGGCAGACAATGAAGGAACAGCAGAGACATTAGGGACTGACTGCAGCTGTTCCCCTGACTGACTCAGGGGAATTCCCCATTCCCCTGAGCAGCTCAAGGGGGAGAGGTATTTTTAATTTGGGATGGGAGGGAGGTATTTTTAATTTGTTTTTAGTTTCTCACTGCTCTAGTTTGTTAGTAATAGGCAATAAATTACATTAATCTTCCTATTCTGAGTCTGTTTTGCCCGTGACAATCACTGGGGAAGTATTTCTCTGTCCTTATATCAACTCTTAAGACCTTTTTCATCATGTTTTCATCCCTGGTTCCTTTGATGAGGTGGAATGAGAGAATGTTGTAGTTTAGCTAGCCATCAGCATGAAACCACCACACACACGTTAAACAAAGTACAGTGCAGAGCTATGCAATTTTTCTCCAACTAACAGATTTTTTTTTTCTTACCAAATTAAGTACTTGAGTATCAAGTTAAACACAGTGAATACCTTAAAAACTATTTTAAAAAAGAGTACTCCAAAATAGTCTTATTTGTCAATAATCTAAAAGAAAATGTAAAAAATGTTAAAAGAGGAATTTGAGACTTTATTTGTTTTCATCTTCTCTCTCCATGTTTGTTTGTTTGTTTTTGCCTTGAACAGCTCCAGCAGTAGTCTTGAGTTTCCAGGTTTGATGTTGTTTTGTTTTTCCATAAAATTAATACTAATGCTAATAGCAATTAATTTACTCTTTGTAAATTCCAGTGCTCTTTAGAGAGCAAATAAATATTTTAAAGTTAGCAGCTTTTAGATATAAAATATATCCCATTTATTTTATTATTGTCCTGTGCTTCTTGCATAACCTGGAAATCTTAAGAAACTGTCATAAAAGTACCTAGGGAGAATCTACATATTCATGATATAATGAGATGAAATAGATGACCTTTTGAAAACATTCCAACACTGTTTTCTTTAAGCCCTCCAAGTCTTCTGAAGCTATGAGACTATGTGAGATCTTTATTTCTTAAACTCCTCACATTACCTTGCGCCATGAAGTATTTTGTTTGAATCTGACCTGTAAATACACATTCATAATCTGACATTGTTAATTGTAGATAAAACACTACAATATGAGCAGCACCTATTTCTGGAAGATAACTGTGATCAAACATATTTATATGACTGGTTAGCAGAAAAAATAGAATTGAGAAATAATTTGTTAGGATGGAAAATTCAAGTGAATGCTCACAAACACTAATGTGCACCATTTATCTAAGCTTTAACTTTAAAATTATATTGTTTGCCTGCTTGTGAATGATAGTATTCACACATCTTACTAAGTTGTCATAACTTTGTCTCTTTAACAAATCTAAAAAGCTAACAAAAAAAGAAAAAATCAAATATTCTAGCCTCTTATCCTAGTACCTGAAAAAGAATTTGAATCTTAGCATAATCTATATCTAATTTCATGAAAATCTGCATTACATAACCACAACCTTAACCTAAAATAACAAGGCTTTGAGCCATTCTTTCCGTAATGTATATCATGCCAGTAGTTTTCTCACTGAGAAAAAAGTAGCTTTTTAGATGATGGCGAAGGGGACTCAGGTAATCTAACAAACCTTGTTTCCAGAATACCATTCTTTAAAAAACAGGTAGGGAAATATTCCATTCTCTATGTAGTCCATGCTCCATGACCTGGGGTGAGGAATGGGGAGGGAGGGAGGAAATCCATTTTTGATGAATGGAAAAGGACAAAATAAGCGAGGTATAAAATATTATGTTCCTGTTTCACTGAGATTATGAAACACAGAGACTAAAAAGCAGAAACGAGAGAAAGTTTTCAACGTTGGCAATGTGGTTTCACTAAGAAAAATCAGTTGCATAAACAAATATAACATTTCTTACTGTGTCTCAGTCTTGCAGCACTTAAAATTATAGACACATGTATAGTCCTTCAAAATTAATATCTGGCACTGATTCATGTATAGAGTGACTGGCCTATCAGCTCATGATTTCTGATCCTGAACTGATGGCAATCTGCAGTAATACACCTGCGTCATCAAGTGCTGGTCACCATGACATTATTTCTGAGCTACCTTTAGTGCTTATATAGTGTTCATGGGAACATATTAAATATCAAAGTCTAAAAGATAATGTCATATTCCTCTGTTACCTTTTCCAAAAGGTTTTCCCTCCAGATTTTCATCTTCATGTAAAGGCAATGAGAAAAACCTTCCTGAAGCATTGTACCTTCCCAGCTTCTCAGTGCCTGAATTTTGTGCCACTCAACAATTAATTCAGATAAAGGATACACAGCATGCAATGTTGCACTTGTCCAGATATGGGGAACATCTGTAATAACAGGCAGCTATCAAAGACTGTCTGAGAAGGAGAACACCTAAGATATGGTAAAAATAGGCCTTTCTATAGGTGATGATTTTCTTTTTGTGGGCACTTCGATTTTATATAGTATTTTGAGGGCTTTTCATTTTTCTGACTAATGCAATTATTAAAGGGTAATGTTGCTAAGGCAACCTCATAGAACATTCCTTCCCTGAGGTAAATAGACAATCCCAAGAAAAAAGAAAGTAGTTAATTCCTACCCAGCAAAATTTCATTTATTTATTTATTTATTTATTTTTCTGGAATGTAATTTCTCTTCTCACGTCATTGGGTTTCTTTGCCTGCACTGAAAAGTTAGAAGAAAAAAAAAATTAAAAAAAAAAAAAAACAGGAATATGTCTAACATACTATCATATTCCCTGTTGTAAAAATCATAGATGTGTTGTATACCATGTGTCCGTACAATGAACAAATGAAAAACCATTCTAGGGACTTAAAAATGACAAGGCAATTTTGCATTTATTTTTTTTTCATGGCACATGAAAACCTGTATTTTTCTAATACAGGTTATTGCAGAATTTCAGACTACTATGAATTAGATACAAATTTCCCATATAATGTATGCACTTTGGAATGAATTAAATCTGTGCTAAAGCACTCAGGGTTTGCAACTCAAAAAAGACATATTAGCCTGGAATGGATATTCTCTGTTTGGATGTGAAAAAAATAATTAGAATTATCACTAGCAAACCAGCTTGAAGCAGACTACCTATGTTAGGTAATCCTATATGGTTTCTCATATGTATGTGCCTGTCAAAAAGATACCTGTGCAATATATCACACATCATTTCTTATTGAATTAACCTAAGCATTGTAGCTCATTCAATATGCTATATTTTTCAGATTACCTAATTTAAATGAAGCAAAATAAAAAGATAATTATTGAACAAACAAGAAAATGTCATTTTAGCGATTTTGCAGGTATCTTTTGTAGCCATGTCTCCTCTATGTCCCTTCAGCTGGTGCTCAGGAGGAGGGAAAATGCCAATTTAGGAAAACAAACACATGAACAAACAAACAAACAAAAAACAACAGTTGTTATTTTCATACTAGTTTTTTGGTTTTGTTTTTGTTTTTTTATAGTAGCCCATGAAATTCTAAGATACCCTAAATGCATTGGGAGCTTGAAAATAACCACTTCTAGCTTCAGTGAACTTCTGCACAATGCAGTGTAGCCACTGTGAATTCCCAAGTCATAATTATCTCTCCTATCTCTTTTTATTTCTGTTTTATCATCTGATACTTCCCAAACTGGCATCACTCTTAATACGTTTTTAGGGAAGGGGAGACTCATGGCAAAATCTGTACAAAAGACTTTCAGTAAGTAGATAGAATTGACCACAGGAAGGAAGGACATATTGCATTAACTAGGGGATAGGTTATTCTTCTCTACACTAAGAGGTACATAACAGGTAAACATATACTGTTAACGCATCCAGAAATTTGGCAAAATTACTTTTTCTTTTTCCTTTCCAGTACATTTCATCCTCCTACTTACTCTTCTAGTGAAATCATGACTTGGAATGCGTGACATCCCAATAACAGACAAAAGTATGCAATGTCAGTAATAAAAATGATATAAGCAACACAACCAAGGAGAAGAAACTGAGTAGAATAACAAGTCAAATATTAATTACCTTGAAAAAGTTAAGCTGAAAAGTAAAGCAACTGGAGTAATTTAACAGCTAGATCAGGGTCCATGTCCAAAAAAGATGTTTCAGTATTTCCTTATAAGACTGAAACAACATTCTTCAGCACTTGTCATCAAATACTCTTTCAAAATAAGAAAATACTCCTAAAAGTAAGAAAAAAATGAAAATGGAAACTTATATATGCTGTGTGCATCACTAATGAAAGACACATTTTATTTTTTTTCTTGATATTACAGAAGTGAATAATGACCCTTCTTTGCCAAAAGTACTTTGCATATATACATATATATATATATTTAATCATAAACTTCAACTTTACCAGACTCATTAAACAACTTCAATTTTATTGCATGCAGGATACGTGAAAAAAAAAAAAAAAAATCAATATATGACTTTATCAAACAGATTTACCACTTCTGATGTAAAACATGTTACATAAACCACAGGATGAGAAAAGCTTTCATAATATCAGGTTGAATAAAATAAAATAAAATAAAATAAAATAAAATAAAATAAAATAATAAAATAAAATAAAATAAAATAAAATAAAATGATAAGATAAGATAAGATAAGATAAGATAAGATAAGATAAGATAAGATAAGATAAAATGCTTTACTTGGCAAAATGATTTATTGTTGATTATCTTGTTAAAGTTCAACAGCACAGGCTGTTAGATTCTGGGTCCCAGTTCAGACTGGGGAGTCGAATTATTTACCCCGTCTAAGCATATGCATGGAGCTTCATCTTCAATAAGGTTGCCTTCCAACAGAAAGAAGTCTGTTCGGAGTACTCAGGTTCTAAATCATCTCAAATTTTGAAGTTCTTTTTACAAGATTGCGTTTAGTGTCATTTTGTTTAATTCTCAAGAAAATATAGTGAATTTTAGCTCATTCAGCTGCTTGTTATAGCCTGCACTGAAAATGTTTAGCAGTCAAAGAGTACAAGACAGATAATATTGTAGACCCTTGATATTTCAGCCTCTTATTATTTAGGGCTTTCAAGCTGCTGCTTAATGAAATCTGACATCTGTTGATATGATGAAGATGGGAAATGCCAATTTTCAAACAGCTGTGCTTGTATTTTGCTGAAACTTACTGTATAGTTATTCATTCTCACTGTAGATTTGTGCAAATCATGCCTCTTATTAGCTCCTTCTGCTCTTCTATACATCAATTTTTACAGGCAGTACAGTTGTGTTAGAATTCCTCAGGCAGACATATCCTCCCATATCTTTATGCTCCCTAGAGAGACTTCATTTCAATAGCAACTAGGAAACGATTAAGAATTTCAGTTATATCTAAGCACCCAAATGTTTCCCTCTTCTTCCTTTAAGATGAAGAACTTGAAGCTCTCCTTGGCATTTCCATTAACTTCAACCTCTGGCAGTAGAATGAAGCACATCAGTCATCTCCATTATGTTCTCCATATATTTACTTCTGAAAATGAAATTAGATTTCTGGGACATTAGGGACTGCTATTGCACTTTTCTACAGCATAGAGCAGAAATCCACATTCTAACAAATTTAGCTGTGGTGTGGATTTCTAATACCTGCATGTTAAAGCAAGTGATCTAACATAAATTGTTACTGTTATACAAGCCAGGAAAATTGCTGCCAAGTGATCTTGTAAGTTTTCTTAGAAGGTGAAGTGAAAGCTTATTTGACTATAAAGGACTCACTTCATAGACACAGGTTTTTCATCACCTTCCACTGCAGATAAAGTTTTGAGCTCTTGAAGATGCAGGGCCTCAGAGAAGATCCAATTGATTTCTTTCTAATCCTCTGTAATGTTACACAGTCTACTTACCTCCTCCCACAGTTCTTTGACTTGATAGTACAGCCGCTCAGCAACTAACCACCTCCTGCAGACAAAAAGTTCACATTCTCCAGCCTCAGTAAGTGGTCACATTCAATCCCTACAGCATGAGACCTGTGGAGCTGCATTGTCTTTCCAAAGCCCCATCTAGGTCCAAGATCCTAGTAGTAAAGGAAAAGCTACTGCAGTGCTGTCTGGGGACCATGCCCAATGACCACTAAATCTAAGGATGCATGTGCCAGGGAGAGAAAGTTTTCAGACTTCTTCTGTATAAACTGCTACATTTGTTGACTGAATGCTTGGTCCGTCTCTTATATAGACCACTTCCCAGCACAGACTAAAAGGGAGGCTTTGACATTCCCTAATCAGGGTTCAGCTAGTACAAAGACTGTAGACATCTTTTAGTGAAGGACAGCTGACAGAGTTTGTCAGAAGTTGCTAGAACTACTCTTTATCCTTAGCCTTACCTGTCAGCAGCAGGCAACCTCACCTTCCTCTTGAGGGTTCCCAGGTGTTCACAGATCTCTGACAAAGTGCCCCAAACCTCAAGAAGAAATCAAAGAAGAGCCCAGAAACTGATTTGAAAACTGCTGCATCTGTTGGTTTCCTCTGTTTAGTTGTGCTTTGGACCTGGTGGGTCTAAATACAGTGAAAGTTTAAAAAAAAACAAAACAAGCAAACAAGCATATTCTGCAACATACAGTCAGAACTCGTCTGTTTAACTAATGAAAACTCAAGTCAAGTTTTCTGAAAAGTGTCCATGCTAGTGAAGGCCAGATTTCAAGTGAATGTGTAACTAATTCTGAATGAATCATTAGCAATTTATATATTTGCAGTAGAAATCAGGACATAACACCCTGTAAGAGTGAAATAGATTGTGGATTAGACTTCTGAGACATTTCAGAATCTTTCTACTAACCTCTGTAGTCTTTGGACCGAGTCCCAAAATCTCTGAGTTTCATCAGCGTTAGTATTAGATTTGCAATATTCAAACATATTCAGACTTTTGTTCCATTGATTTTAGATATATTTGAGCTATATGTAGATGTGGTGAAGTAGAACAGCTCCAGACCAAATTCCTGCAGGTTAAATGTTCAGAACTATAATTTAAATTCACACTAAAGATGGTAAATTTCATTACACAAAGATGTTGCATAATTGGAGCTCCTGTTATTGAGAGGAGATATAAAACTAATGTCATACATTAAGTGGCAAAGGGCCAGTGGTCATGCTTGAATAAGAAATAATTCAAAGTATATATAATATTAATGGTTTTGTGTGACTGCAAGAGTCACTCCATTCACAGATATGTAATTTATACAGTATTTTCCAAAGTGCTTTGATTTGCACTGAATGGTATAAATACCTTTATATGCCAACATAATAGAAACTTTCATGGAGAGTATTTATTTTTGAATTATCAGGACCTTTAAATGCCCTCTGAATGCCAGCCTCTGTGATGTACTGAAGATGAGAATGTACCCCTCATTAATTATTTTTCCCTCAAAGATGATGTGCTTTGTTACCTGAGCTATGCAGACCCAATATATTTTTGTTTTTTTATGTGCCTACTTTTTAGACTGAACATATGCCTTCCTATAACATTGATGTATTTTGGATGATTTGTGCCTTCTCAATTACTGATTCTTTCTCCCTCATTTGGACAGTCAGAACTGTAAAGACTTCTTTGATCAATATAAAGTCAGCCACCTACTGAAGCATCAACACTCATAATCTGATATTGAAAAAAGCACTTGACACTGCCTGGCTCAGGAAGACCTGGATGGAGGACTGACCACATATTGTGACTATTATGAGCTACTCAATAAAAATAACCTCTCTTTTGCACTTGCAAAGAAGGTAAATAAATAAATAAAATCAGAAAATTTACTTGACAAATGAATCTATGGATAAGATCAGTATGGTATTGCTTCTAACACAAAAAGAATTCACTAAGACTCCTGTGGATTCTGGAGCTGATGGAATTGTCTGATATAGAAAATAACTGTATTACTCTTTTATATTAACTAGTATTTATTTTTAATTTGGGTAAAATCTGAAGTATTTGGTTATACTTCTTTATTGTTTCCTTTGGTATTTGTGACTTCATAGTCTTCCAGGAAACCTAAAAAACAACTGTTTCAGAAACATTTCTAGAGAAGTTTGAGTTCACCTGGATTCTCTTCTATCTACTATCTTCTCTGTGTTCAATATACTATCAACTTAATCTCTTAAAAGCAGAGAGGTTAACTGTTACTTTTTCACAGTCTATTCACAAATGTATCTCTCTTTATTTGTCCAGTCTTGCAATCAAAATATCTCATGCTTTCTCTGAAGTGTCTTAACAAATGTCTGACGCAACGGATTTGTGTGTTCCTTGCACTAGCTGTTCCTTCACCTCCTCTTCACATACAAGGACACGCGTCTCTTTCACGCTCCTTCAGGAGTAAACAAGCCAGGAGAGATTAAAGCCTCTTTCTTCAGGTCAGTAAGATCCCTGCCTTTGGTTTCAGTGAGAATTCAGGCCCTAAAAACTCAAGTGTCTTCTGGACGGTGTTTCTTCTGGTAGGATGATTTCATTTCTCTTTTGAAGGCTTACGGGGATGTAGTAGCAAAAGCAAAGGCATAAAACGGTACCTGAGGCACAGGCTACTTTTCAGCCTGCAGCAGACTACAGGTATGATATCATCCTTTGATATCATACCTGTATCATGTTATCATATCAAGAAACGTAGAAAACTGCCCGTTGCTTCTCGGGTTTAAAGTTTTCCCTTAAAAGGTGTATGCAAAGGTGTAATCAGCTGTCTGAGTACAATTCTCACGTATACATGAGCATTTTCCTCTCCCCTTCCCAACTTGGAGTGCAACACTTTTCATCATACTGTTATAAATTCCGAGTCCACTTAGCTTTATGAGATTTATTTATGGGGTTAATAGAAGGCAAGTAAAGAGCGCTGGGTGCGCGAGGAGTCTGGGCTCCTCCAACACGCACACACGTTACATCAGGCGGCAGCTTTTTCTGCTCCTAGGCTAATACATGTTCATTACTACTTCTAGAAAAGGCAGTGTTATTATAATTAGTTCCCGGATTCCGAACCCTCCCACTGGCACATGCATATCAGTCCCCAGTGGTCCCTCTGGGGGTCTCTCGTGCTGAAGGCTCATAGTCTTCCTCCCAGGCTTTGTCCTTGTCCTTCTCCTTTGTCCATCTTGGCTGGATATCAGGCTTGCCTCTAACTCTATACAAAAAAGAGAGAGAAGCACACCTTTCTACTCTGTCAGCTACTGGCAGACCTAGAGAGAAAAAAAAAAAAAAAAGTTAATTAAAAAGAAATGTTGTTTTAAGGCATTTCACCAAATATGTTAATATTTGGTAGAAACCAGACAACAAATGAAAGGGAAGACGAAACAGTAGAAGGTACTTGCATGACCTTAATTTACATGGCAATGGACAACAACGACAATCTGCAATGATTCAGAAGTGCCTTACCCTTGAGACAGAAAACTGGGATTCCCATATGATGTAAGGGGAGTGCAGTCCCTCTCAAAATACAAGAGCCTGGGGGACGCTACTGAGTACTGAAAATGTTAAGGCTAGGCAGCACCGAACTCAACAGAGAAGGGAGGCCGAGTCTCCCTGGCTGTTCACGTAACAGACAAGAGCCTCAGCTTTTAGCCCTAAGCAACGATTCGTAGTGCCAGGCGGGGAACTAGTTCTTCTTAAGCCAGGGACCATTTCAGCATCTTTAAAGTTACAGAAAAGCTTGAAGGCTCTGTGGAATCATGTTCCTGGCGCAAAAATCTGGGGACCAGGACTGGCAAGTGGGGCGCAAGTGTGCTGGGGAGCAAGCTCTCTGGGCTGATTACCAGGGCTTTAAACTAGGTTTGATGGGGGAAGGGAGGGGAGCTAAAGGTGACAGAGAAGGGCTGGGGGAAGTCCTCACTACTGTTATAAATGGCTCAGTCTTCAAAATAGGACTATAATCAAAGTTTACAATTTATTAAAGGAATAGAGGTAAGCAAACAGTGCTGGGCGCGCCGGGAATCTCTGCTCCACCAAGACGCACACCAGTTACATCAAGCAGCTGATTTTTATGCTCCTAGGCTAACACATATTCATTACTGCTTCTAAAAAAACACACAGGGTTATTATAATTAGTTTCCAGAATCCAAACCCTCCTACTGGAGCATGCGTAACAGTCTCTGGTGGTCCCTCTGGGGGTCTCTCATGCTGAAGGCTCATAGTCTTCCTCCCTCTGGTCCTTCTCCTTTGTCCAGCTTGGCTGTAAGAGACTTGTGCAGCATCCCCTGCAAGCTTTGTCTTTTAGTCATTCTTCAGCTTTCCCCGTCTCCTTAGTCTCCTGGCCAGATACCAGAGACTTGCATAGTGTCCCATACAATAGTCATAATAGCTAGCAGCTATTCTGAACCCCCCCAGATATCAGAGACTTCAAGTAAAAGCCTACAAATACATTTCCCTTCAAGCTCTCTATTGACACAAATTGCTAAAACATTCCTTTGCAAGGTACAAGAACTACATACATGTACATTAACCACTCTGTTTTTCTTAGACTTGTGCTTATAGAAGGGTCTGTAGGACAGAAGGTCACATTCATCATACCATGCAGCCCTAGCATTGTTCCATACTGCCACGGATCAAATGAACACATTTCACACCACTGTCACTGTTGAAGACAGGGAAAAACTTCTGAGCTCTCCCATGGGATTGTCTGAGGGCTCCTCAGAGAAGGTAGCGTTCCCAATCCCCCCGTCCAGTATCTTCGTCTTGAAACGCCCCGGGGTAACTGTACCTGCTGCTTCCCTAAAGTGCCTGTGCACGGAGCGTGGGAAATAAACAGGATGAGCTCAAGGTCTGCGTTCGGACACGGGGCCACGATCTTGTTGCAATCACTGAGATGTGGTGGGACAGCTCACATGACTGGAACCCAATCATGGAGGGCTACGTCCTCTTTAGGAGAGACAGGCTGGGGAAGTGAGGGGGTGGGGTTGCCCTTATGTGAGGGAGCAATTAGTGTGTACCCAGCTCCAGCTGGGGGAGGGTGATTGACAGGTGGAGAGCTTGTGGGTAAGAATTAAGGAGTGGGCTGGTATGGGAGACATGGTGGTGGGGATCTACTACAGGTCTCCAGATCAGGAGGAGGAAGTCGACGAGGCCTTCTCTGAGCAGCTGCTAGTAGCCTCACAATCACGAGCACTGATCCACATGGGGGACTTCAATTACCCAGACATCTGCTGGGTAAGCAATTCGAACAAGCATGAGCAGTCCAAATGGTTCCTACAATGGGTTGAGGACAACCTTCTGATGGATCTGGGAAACTGCAGGTCAGTCTCACCTGTGTCCCTGGAAAGGTTGGGGACCAGGAACTGGGGACCAGGAACTGGGGACCAGGAACTGGGGACCAGGAACTGGGGACCAGGAACTGGGGACCAGGAACTGGGGACCAGGAACTGGGGACCAGGAACTGGGGACCAGGAACTGGGGACCAGGAACTGGGGACCAGGAACTGGGGACCAGGAACTGGGGACCAGGAACTGGGGACCAGGAACTGGGGACCAGGAACTGGGGACCAGGAACTGGGGACCAGGAACTGGGGACCAGGAACTGGGGACCAGGAACTGGGGACCAGGAACTGGGGACCAGGAACTGGGGACCAGGAACTGGGGACCAGGAACTGGGGACCAGGAACTGGGGACCAGGAACTGGGGACCAGGAACTGGGGACCAGGAACTGGGGACCAGGAACTGGGGACCAGGAACTGGGGACCAGGAACTGGGGACCAGGAACTGGGGACCAGGAACTGGGGACCAGGAACTGGGGACCAGGAACTGGGGACCAGGAACTGGGGACCAGGAACTGGGGACCAGGAACTGGGGACCAGGAACTGGGGACCAGGAACTGGGGACCAGGAACTGGGGACCAGGAACTGGGGACCAGGAACTGGGGACCAGGAACTGGGGACCAGGAACTGGGGACCAGGAACTGGGGACCAGGAACTGGGGACCAGGAACTGGGGACCAGGAACTGGGGACCAGGAACTGGGGACCAGGAACTGGGGACCAGGAACTGGGGACCAGGAACTGGGGACCAGGAACTGGGGACCAGGAACTGGGGACCAGGAACTGGGGACCAGGAACTGGGGACCAGGAACTGGGGACCAGGAACTGGGGACCAGGAACTGGGGACCAGGAACTGGGGACCAGGAACTGGGGACCAGGAACTGGGGACCAGGAACTGGGGACCAGGAACTGGGGACCAGGAACTGGGGACCAGGAACTGGGGACCAGGAACTGGGGACCAGGAACTGGGGACCAGGAACTGGGGACCAGGAACTGGGGACCAGGAACTGGGGACCAGGAACTGGGGACCAGGAACTGGGGACCAGGAACTGGGGACCAGGAACTGGGGACCAGGAACTGGGGACCAGGAACTGGGGACCAGGAACTGGGGACCAGGAACTGGGGACCAGGAACTGGGGACCAGGAACTGGGGACCAGGAACTGGGGACCAGGAACTGGGGACCAGGAACTGGGGACCAGGAACTGGGGACCAGGAACTGGGGACCAGGAACTGGGGACCAGGAACTGGGGACCAGGAACTGGGGACCAGGAACTGGGGACCAGGAACTGGGGACCAGGAACTGGGGACCAGGAACTGGGGACCAGGAACTGGGGACCAGGAACTGGGGACCAGGAACTGGGGACCAGGAACTGGGGACCAGGAACTGGGGACCAGGAACTGGGGACCAGGAACTGGGGACCAGGAACTGGGGACCAGGAACTGGGGACCAGGAACTGGGGACCAGGAACTGGGGACCAGGAACTGGGGACCAGGAACTGGGGACCAGGAACTGGGGACCAGGAACTGGGGACCAGGAACTGGGGACCAGGAACTGGGGACCAGGAACTGGGGACCAGGAACTGGGGACCAGGAACTGGGGACCAGGAACTGGGGACCAGGAACTGGGGACCAGGAACTGGGGACCAGGAACTGGGGACCAGGAACTGGGGACCAGGAACTGGGGACCAGGAACTGGGGACCAGGAACTGGGGACCAGGAACTGGGGACCAGGAACTGGGGACCAGGAACTGGGGACCAGGAACTGGGGACCAGGAACTGGGGACCAGGAACTGGGGACCAGGAACTGGGGACCAGGAACTGGGGACCAGGAACTGGGGACCAGGAACTGGGGACCAGGAACTGGGGACCAGGAACTGGGGACCAGGAACTGGGGACCAGGAACTGGGGACCAGGAACTGGGGACCAGGAACTGGGGACCAGGAACTGGGGACCAGGAACTGGGGACCAGGAACTGGGGACCAGGAACTGGGGACCAGGAACTGGGGACCAGGAACTGGGGACCAGGAACTGGGGACCAGGAACTGGGGACCAGGAACTGGGGACCAGGAACTGGGGACCAGGAACTGGGGACCAGGAACTGGGGACCAGGAACTGGGGACCAGGAACTGGGGACCAGGAACTGGGGACCAGGAACTGGGGACCAGGAACTGGGGACCAGGAACTGGGGACCAGGAACTGGGGACCAGGAACTGGGGACCAGGAACTGGGGACCAGGAACTGGGGACCAGGAACTGGGGACCAGGAACTGGGGACCAGGAACTGGGGACCAGGAACTGGGGACCAGGAACTGGGGACCAGGAACTGGGGACCAGGAACTGGGGACCAGGAACTGGGGACCAGGAACTGGGGACCAGGAACTGGGGACCAGGAACTGGGGACCAGGAACTGGGGACCAGGAACTGGGGACCAGGAACTGGGGACCAGGAACTGGGGACCAGGAACTGGGGACCAGGAACTGGGGACCAGGAACTGGGGACCAGGAACTGGGGACCAGGAACTGGGGACCAGGAACTGGGGACCAGGAACTGGGGACCAGGAACTGGGGACCAGGAACTGGGGACCAGGAACTGGGGACCAGGAACTGGGGACCAGGAACTGGGGACCAGGAACTGGGGACCAGGAACTGGGGACCAGGAACTGGGGACCAGGAACTGGGGACCAGGAACTGGGGACCAGGAACTGGGGACCAGGAACTGGGGACCAGGAACTGGGGACCAGGAACTGGGGACCAGGAACTGGGGACCAGGAACTGGGGACCAGGAACTGGGGACCAGGAACTGGGGACCAGGAACTGGGGACCAGGAACTGGGGACCAGGAACTGGGGACCAGGAACTGGGGACCAGGAACTGGGGACCAGGAACTGGGGACCAGGAACTGGGGACCAGGAACTGGGGACCAGGAACTGGGGACCAGGAACTGGGGACCAGGAACTGGGGACCAGGAACTGGGGACCAGGAACTGGGGACCAGGAACTGGGGACCAGGAACTGGGGACCAGGAACTGGGGACCAGGAACTGGGGACCAGGAACTGGGGACCAGGAACTGGGGACCAGGAACTGGGGACCAGGAACTGGGGACCAGGAACTGGGGACCAGGAACTGGGGACCAGGAACTGGGGACCAGGAACTGGGGACCAGGAACTGGGGACCAGGAACTGGGGACCAGGAACTGGGGACCAGGAACTGGGGACCAGGAACTGGGGACCAGGAACTGGGGACCAGGAACTGGGGACCAGGAACTGGGGACCAGGAACTGGGGACCAGGAACTGGGGACCAGGAACTGGGGACCAGGAACTGGGGACCAGGAACTGGGGACCAGGAACTGGGGACCAGGAACTGGGGACCAGGAACTGGGGACCAGGAACTGGGGACCAGGAACTGGGGACCAGGAACTGGGGACCAGGAACTGGGGACCAGGAACTGGGGACCAGGAACTGGGGACCAGGAACTGGGGACCAGGAACTGGGGACCAGGAACTGGGGACCAGGAACTGGGGACCAGGAACTGGGGACCAGGAACTGGGGACCAGGAACTGGGGACCAGGAACTGGGGACCAGGAACTGGGGACCAGGAACTGGGGACCAGGAACTGGGGACCAGGAACTGGGGACCAGGAACTGGGGACCAGGAACTGGGGACCAGGAACTGGGGACCAGGAACTGGGGACCAGGAACTGGGGACCAGGAACTGGGGACCAGGAACTGGGGACCAGGAACTGGGGACCAGGAACTGGGGACCAGGAACTGGGGACCAGGAACTGGGGACCAGGAACTGGGGACCAGGAACTGGGGACCAGGAACTGGGGACCAGGAACTGGGGACCAGGAACTGGGGACCAGGAACTGGGGACCAGGAACTGGGGACCAGGAACTGGGGACCAGGAACTGGGGACCAGGAACTGGGGACCAGGAACTGGGGACCAGGAACTGGGGACCAGGAACTGGGGACCAGGAACTGGGGACCAGGAACTGGGGACCAGGAACTGGGGACCAGGAACTGGGGACCAGGAACTGGGGACCAGGAACTGGGGACCAGGAACTGGGGACCAGGAACTGGGGACCAGGAACTGGGGACCAGGAACTGGGGACCAGGAACTGGGGACCAGGAACTGGGGACCAGGAACTGGGGACCAGGAACTGGGGACCAGGAACTGGGGACCAGGAACTGGGGACCAGGAACTGGGGACCAGGAACTGGGGACCAGGAACTGGGGACCAGGAACTGGGGACCAGGAACTGGGGACCAGGAACTGGGGACCAGGAACTGGGGACCAGGAACTGGGGACCAGGAACTGGGGACCAGGAACTGGGGACCAGGAACTGGGGACCAGGAACTGGGGACCAGGAACTGGGGACCAGGAACTGGGGACCAGTTCTATGTGTTATCCATCATCACATGACAGATACTTTAAAAAACCCCAAGTTCTAAAGATGCCTGTAGCTATGTGGAATAGTACTGCTTCGATACTAAAATCTAATTACCCATCCATTTTTCCTTGAAATTTAAAAAAAAAAAAAAAAACTATCTAAAAGCTAGATGTCCACTAGCAGGTAGTTGCAAGTCGACCAGCCATAGTCTTAAATGCAATCAAGTCAATATAAACCCCTCTTTGTAAACGGCAACTTAATTTTAAATATCTACAGAGACTTTTAGAGTCTATATTTATCAGAGAGAAATAAGGCACTGGTACAGTGGCATGCATCAGATCTACGCCTTGCACTCTTAAGATATATGCCTGAGGATGAGAACCTAAAGGCATTAAACCTAAAATAGTTGGTTATGAACCTCAACTTAAGACAGGAGAGACAAATCCTAAATCTTAGTGCAAATATGCTTTTTCAGTAGCTGTGTTTTGGTTATCCCCCATTGCTGAACGTGAGAAGCATTCAAGAAATCCAAGCTGGAAATGGAAAAAAAAAAGAAATAATAATAAAAAAACAAGGTCCACAGTTACAGACAAAAAAAATATGTAAAAAATAAAATCAGACAAATCCCCTTTATTCTCTTCTACGCTGTCTTTGCCCACTTAGTGCAGAGGCATACCTTTGTAACTAGGACTTAATTCAGACACAGATATGATAGCTTTGCAGAATCAAACAATCAACATGCAATTTTCAGCACATACTTACTTTTCAAAGTAAACATTCAAGAATAAGAACTAATTTTTTACAAGAACTGACAAGCATTATCTAGCTTCTTTATGCTTTACCAACTTCACCTCATTTTTACATCTCACTTCCAGGAGGCAGGCTTTTATATGAAGCTGTGTTTTCATACACTCAGAAAAAAAACACGAAGCGATTATATCTTTGACAAACCAGACTGCACGAGCATGGCAATTATACCATACTGTATGTCTCCTGAGGGACAGGAGTTAATCACATCACAACATCGTTTTGAGAAGATAAGCAATATCTTAGATGTTTTAAGGTTTTCCCTGTTCTGTACATCTAGCTGACCAAATTGGTGCCATAAACGATTGCTACCTGTGGAAAGCAGATTTGATTAAGTGAAGATAATCTGTGATATTGTTCTTTAGTCTTAGTAGCGGATGCTAGATTTGATAACATCAATATATTGGAGGACTCGGGGCCCTGTTACAGACACGGTCAAAGGAATTCTCAAGCTCTCCAACCCATATCAAATTTTTAACCCAGGAGCACTTACCTGCCAGCTTCTGAATTTTACTTACTACCAAACAACTTCATGGGGAAGTAGCACCACCAGGGTTTTCCCATTCTGAGTAGTCACCACCGATGTTACTAGCTCATAGAGTGTCCCAAACTATTCCACAGAGATTGTAGAAAACACGATGAAAAAGCAGCCTACTTAGGAACACTGATTCCATTTCACGAGGACAGTAGAAAAGCACCCTAAGTAACCTGAACCTCATACTCCCCTAGAGTGGCAAGTCTTCCCATACTCCTCATGCTTCCTTTATAGCAAAGGTCAAATGATCCCCACCTGGCAGATTTCACTTCACATGTGCGGAGTCATGAGACCTTGTGGAATAGGCTCATCAACCTAGGTTTCAGTGTTTAAGGTTCAATTGCTCCTTATCGCTAATAGAAATAACCTGGCTTAGTGGTTAGAGTTGACCTAATGACTTAAATACAAAAGGCACATAAGGCTCATATTTCTGCTAGTCATTCTGTGAGGAAAATTAGTACAGAGCCTGTTGAAATAAGATCAATAAACTTAAATAAAAAAAAAAAAAGAAAATGACCTAAAAGGCAGAATTGCCGTCATAGATTTTCATCTGTCTAGTCACGACAGATAAAGAATATAGCAATCAGAAAGACTTTGCTTGACATTAATGTTGCTTAAATTTGCTTTTCTGAGATCTCTTCTTTATGCCGGACTTTTAAAAATCTAGCGCCATGACCTCCGACTGCAATATTTACTTTGGCTGCACATAAACTATCACGTATAAATGCCAGGATACGGATCCTCACTCCCTGTTCAGGTCAAGGACCGCGCTGAAAGTTTTGGCTTCAATTTGGTTACATGACTACATTGCTCTTGTCATGGTTTCCCCTAGCCGGCAGCTAAGCACCACACAGCCGTTCGCACAGCCGTTCATTTGCTCAAGGCTTGTTGGAGCTGTGCCAGGGGGAACAATGGCAAGGCCGAGAGATAAGGCAATGGTCCAGCTGAAGTGCATCTACACCAATGCACACAGCATGGGTAACAAACAGGAGGAGCTGGAAGCCATCGTGCGGCAGGCAGGCTACGACTTGGTTGCCGTCACGGAGACGTGGTAGGACCAGTCTCATGACTGGAGTGCTGCAACGACTGGCTATAAGCTCTTCAGAAGGGACAGGCAGCACAGAAGGGGTGGTGGTTTGGCTCTCTATATTAGAGAAACTTTCGATGTTGTGGAACTCGAGGCTGGGAATGGCAAGGTTGAGTCCCTTTGGGTTAGGATCAGCGGGAAGGCCAACAAGGCTAGCGTCCTGGTCGGGGTCTGTTATAGACCGCCGAACCAGGATGAGGAGACGGATGAGGAGTTCTACAGGCAGCTGACAGAAGTTGCAAAATCATCGGCGCTTGTTCTCATGGGGGACTTCAACTTCCCTGACATATCCTGGAAGCACAACACAGCCCAGAGAAAGCAGTCTAGGGGGTTTCTGTGGAAGGTAGTTTCCTGATGCAGCTGGTTAGTGAGCCTACCAGGGGTGGCGCCCTGCTAGACCTTCTCTTCACAAACAGAGAAGGACTGGTGGGAGATGTGGTGGTCGGAAGCTGTCTTGGGCAGAGTGACCACGAAATGGTGGAGCTCTCTATTCTTGGCGAGGCCAGGAAGGGGACCAGTAAAACCGCTGTACTGGAGTTCCAGAGGACTGACTTTGAGCTGCTCAGGACACTGGTTGGTAGAGTCCCTTGGGAGGCGGTTCATGAGGGCAGAGGAGTCCAGGAAGGCTGGGCGCTCTTCAAGAGGGAAATCTTAATGGCGCAAGAGCGGTCTGTCCCCACGTGCCCAAAGACGAGCCAGTGTGGAAGAAGAACGGCCTGGCTCAACAGAGAGTTGCAGCCTGAGCTTAGGAGAAAAAAGGGGGTTTACAATCTTTGGAAAAAAGGGTGGGACACTGAGGAGGACTGTAAGGATGTTACGAGGCTGTGCAGGGACAAAATTAGAAAGGCCTAAGCTCATCTGGAGCTCAACCTGGCTGCTGCCGTTAAAGACAACAAAAAATCTTTTTACAAATATATCAATGCAAAACGGAGTATTAAGGAGAATCTCCATCCTTTACTAGATGCGGGGGGAAACCTTGTTACAAAAGATGAGGATAAGGCGGAGGTGCTTAATGCCTTCTTTGCCTCAGTCTTTAGAGGCAATACTGGTTGTTCTCCGGATACCCAGTACCCTGAGCTGGCGGAAGGGGATGGGGAGCAGGATGTGGCCCTCACAATCCACGAAGGAATGGTTAGCGACCTGCTATGGCACTTGGATGTGCGCAAGTCGATGGGGCCGGATGGGATCCACCCGAGAGTACTGAGAGAACTGGCAGAGGAGCTGGCCAAGCTGCTTTCCATCATTTATCTGCAGTCTTGGCTATCGGGGGATGTCCCAGTTGACTGGTGGCTAGCAAACGTGACGCCCATCTACATGAAGGGCTGGAGGGCAGACCCGGGAAACTATAGGCCTGTCAGTTTGACCTCAGTGCCAGGGAAACTCATGGAGCAGATTATCTTGAGAGTCATCACGCAGCACTTGCAGGGCAAGCAGACGATCAGGCCCAGTCAGCATGGGTTTCTGAAAGGCAGGTCCTGCTTGACGAACCTGATCTCCTTCTATGACAAAGTGACGCGCATGGTGGACGAGGGAAAGGCTGTGGATGTGGTCTACCTTGACTTCAGCAAGGCTTTTGACACCGTTTCCCACAGCATTCTCCTCAAGAAACTGGCTGATCTTGGCTTGGACTAGCGTATGCTTTGTTGAGTTAGAGACTGGCTGGATAGCCGGGCCCAAAGAGTCGTGGTGAATGGAGTCAAATCCAGTTGGAGGCCGGTCACTAGTGGCGTTCCCCAGGGCTCGGTGCTGGGGCCGGTCCTCTTTAATATCTTCATTGATGATCTGGATGAAGGCATTGAGTGTACCCTCAGTAAGTTCGCAGATGACACCAAGTTAGGTGCGTGTGTCAATCTGCTCAAGGGTAGGAAGGCTCTGCAGGAGGATCTGGATAGGCTGCACCGATGGGCTGAGGTCAACTGCATGAAGTTCAACAAGGCCAAGTGCCGGGTCCTGCACCTGGGGTGCAATAACCCCAAGCAGAGCTACAGACTGGGAGAGGAATGGTTGGAAAGCTGCCTGGCAGAGAAGGACCTGGGAGTATTGGTTGATAGTGGGCTGAATATGAGCCATCAGTGTGCTCAGGTGGCCGAGAAAGCCAACGGCATCCTGGCTTGTATAAGAAGCAGTGTAGCCAGCAGGGCTAGGGAAGTGATTGTCCCCCTGTACTCGTCTCTGGTGAGGCCGCACCTCGAGTACTGTGTTCAGTTTTGGGCCCCTCTCTACAAGAAGGACATCGAGGTGCTTGAGCGAGTCCAGAGAAGGGCAATGAAGCTGGTGAGGGGTCTGGAGAACAAATCCCACAAAGAGCAGCTGAGGGAGCCGCTTGTTCCTCCTGGAGAAGAGGAGGCTCGGGGCGACCTTATTGCTCTCTACAGGTACCTTAAAGGAGGCTGTAGCGAGGTGGGGGTTGGTCTGTTCTCCCACGTGCCTGGTGACAGGACGAGGGGGAATGGGCTTAAGTTGCCCCAGGGGAGTTTTAGGTTGGATCTTAGGAAGAACTTCTTTACCGAAAGGGTTGTTAGACATTGGAACAGGCTGCTCAGGGAAGTGGTGGAGTCACCATCCCTGGGTGTCTTTAAAAGACATTTAGATGTAGAGCTCAGTGATATGGTTTAGTGGAGGACTGGTTAGTGTTAGGTCAGAGGTTGGACTCGATGATCTTGAGGTCTCTTCCAACCTAGAAATTCTGTGATTCTGTGATTCTGTAAAGCATTTTTTTTTACACAATATTAAAGTTTAGTAGTGAAACTGAAAGCCTGGGACAGCACATTTCTGGTTATTGAATATTAGTCTCTGATTCTTCTCTGTCTCCATCTCATCCTAATTGTAACAATTAATACTCAGTGCATGTTCACTGCTTTGTATTATAATATGCAGAATGCTGTAATGAATCTTCACAACTCTCCATTTATATAGCTAAGCTTAAATTTTAAAAATCAAGGAATGATTTGCATTTGGAAGATACTTTGATATGTTTCAGTATACATAGAGCATATTACCACATATATTTTACTAGAAATATTATGAATTTGAAAGTCCATTCCTGATTCTGTGAAGAGTCTCACTGTATGAGTATGAGGAAGGGAAGATCTGAAAATAGAGTAGTAGTAGAAATGGCTGACACTACTAATTACAGATCACACAAGATTTTCAAAATCTGGAAAATTCTACAGGAAACATTTTTATTTTATTTTCTGTTGGACTGTTCTTTCCTTATTGTGGAAAACAATAGCAGAAAGTCAGAACATAAAGATGCTAATATTTGCTTGGTTCTGACAGCAATAGCAATACTAATATTGTTACTGTGAAGAATAAAGAAAAAAGAAAGAAGATGAGAGAAAATGAAACATAAATGGTCAGTCTGGCACTGTTGCAAAACTTTAGCAGCTGTATAGAAATCAACACATATATTGTTAAAGTGTTTGACAATTATATATTGTTAAAGTATTTCCCTTGTCCCTCCTACAGGGAAAGCCCGCTAGATAAAACTATTTCTTTCTTATGTATGGAAGAGACCCACAGAGCGTTATCCCTATGGTTTTTAATTTCCTATTTCAGATTATTTTATTAGTCTCTCAGCTTGTCATCTACAGACGCTAACTGTGCTCCTCTAAAATAACTCTGCTGGACTCTGGAAACTCACTTTCTATTCTGATATTTTCACAGGAAAAATAAAGGACAGGGAACAAGGGGAAGGGAGAAGAAGAAAAGAAGTGTCATATATCTCCAGCTCTAGCAAATTTCTGAAAGATTTACTGAGATATTTTCATAATTTTTCTCTAGAATTAAAAGGTAGAAAGCTTCTCAATCCTAAGGAGGAAGTCCATCAGGCAATCAGAATACAAAAGAGTTACGTAGAAAAATATCCAGCTGATTACGTGTTGAACGAGAAGCTCTAATTCTTCTAGTTTTTTTCGCTGTTTCTATAGAGACATCAGTAATTTTGAGGATATTTAGACACATATTCTTGGCCAGTGCTTATCCTGGCTACTTAAGTATCACTATGGCATTATCTCTTTTTGTCTCTTTTTGGAAGTAGTCTCATGGTCCTAAGAAAACTTAAATCAAAATTATTATGTTTGATAGATTATTGTGACTGCTCATCCTATCCAAGAATCCATGTACACTTGTGTCTATTTAAACTGGCTTGTCAGTCTAAGTGGACAGAATGAAAAGTGAAAAACTAACAAATTGAAATGACAGCAGCATTTTAAGTGATTTTTGCTGTGCAAGTTTTAGTTTAAGTCTCAAATTCTGAAATGGTTGATCAGCTGTGATTTTTTTTTTGTCATTAAAGAAATAGGCTGCCCTACTTCTAGCCATTGTGAAATATCTGCCTTAATAAGAAATTAGTTTATGCATCAGAATATTTTCAAATTCATTTGGCTAAAAATCAGAGTAACCAGATCATTGTAGAGATCCATCCATAGAGAACTACAAACACTCCACTGAGGTCACTACCCACATAGGTCAGAGTAAATTCCCATTTCCAAAGTTTGTATTTCTTTTGTTTATGCAAAATTCATAGAGGAAGATAATTTATAGCCATTTGTTGTAGCTTAAACATATCAAGCAGCTAAATACCACAGGCTAAATACCTGCTCACTGCCTCAAGGTGGGATGTGGGGAGAGAATTGGAGAGGTAAGTGTGTGAGGACTCATGGGTTGAGACAAGGAGATTTTTAGCAGGTTAAGCAAAAGCTGAGCACTCAAGGAAGTAAACAGATACACATACAGCCACTTCCAGAAAAGCAGGATTCATCGCGTGTAAATGCCATCACTCCAAACGTACCCCCTTCCTCCTTCTTAGCTCCTCCTTCTAAGCTTCTCCCAGCTTATATTGCTAAGCATTATACCATATGGTATGCGACATCCCTTTGGTCTGTCTGGGTCAACTGTCCTGGTTCCATCCCCTCCCAGATCCTTGTGCACCTTCAGCCTCATCAATGGCAGGGCAGCACAGAAAGCTGAAAAGTCCTTGGCTCTGTGCAAACACCGATCTACAACAATTGAAAACATCAGCATGCTATCACCATTATTTTCACCAAAAATCCAAAACACAGTATTGTGTAAGCTTCTACAAAGAAATCTCTATCCTAGTAAAAACTATGACAACTTTTCATATTGTTATAACCCCTCTGATGAAAGACTGTGAACATGAACATGTATCCCAGAAGATATAGGTAGTGATTTTCATTCTAATTATATATTATTTATTCCCTCGTATGAAGTGAGCTGAGATAGATTGTTGGATGTACATTGCTGAGTCCCATGTTTATATTTCATTTAACATAATGATCCAAGTGTTAAAGTACTTTGAAGTTGAAGTCAACTTCCAGTTTTCAGGAAAGAGCTTCACTCTCCCTCATCACATTTATGTTGGTCAATTTGGGAACCAAAACAAATAAGGAAAAGCAAACAAATACAAACATCTGTTTGTTTCAAGATTTTTTTTTTTTTCCTGCACAGAGAAATATCTCTGTCATATAGAGGAACTGTTTTACCATCCACATTCCAGTCTTTCATATTTTTCCAATAAAGGTTAATATGAAGGAAGTTTCTGTTGCTCAGAAAGCTACTGATTTATCTCTGACTACCATGGGAAGTTAGACAATGGTGAAAAGCCAAATAAAACTTGTTTCTCTTTAGAAGCTTCAGGCTTGTTTTCAGAAAAAATGTTCAGTCTGATTTATGTATGTATGTATGTATGTATGTATTTATTTGGTTATTTGTTTTATATTTCCAAGTGAGATGGAAGAAGTGTGGAATATAATTTACAACAAAGCTCTGAAAAGCCCTCTGCTCACAGTACATATGAAGAGTGAATTGCAGTTGCTCAGAATAATGAAATAACAGAATAACAGAATAACAGAATAATCATGACTCACTTTAAGGTCATGGCAAATTTCAATGAGAAGAACCAAAGTATATTAACTTCAGCTATTTACAAATTGAAAATTCAGTGAAGACAAGGATGAGTTGAACAGTATCTGAAAGAATAGCCAAGACATATTGCCTTTAGCTGAAATACATTTCTCCCTTCCCTGTACAGGTAGTCTTATAACATGGACTCTGACTTTGTTAATCCAGTTGACACAATCACAAAACTATAATTATTATTTTGTTAGCTCTTTTGGAATCAAATAAAAATCATAGAATCATTAAGGCTGGAAAAGACCTCCAAGATCAGCTAGTCCAACCATCACCTTGCTACCAATGTCACACACTAAACCATGTCCATAAGCACCAGGTCCAACCTTTCCTTAAACACCTCCAGAGAGGGTGACTCCACCACCTCCCTGTGCAACCTGTTCTAATGTCTGTCTACTCTTTCTGAGAAGAAATGTCTTCTAATTTTCCTCCCCAGTCACAATTTGATACCATTCCCTCTAGTCTTATCAGTAGTTAACTGCGAGAAGAGGCTGATTCCCAGCTCTCCACAGCTTCCTTTCAGGTAGTAGTCGAGAGCAATAAGGTCTCCTCTGAGCCTCCTCTTCTCCAGACTAAACAACCCCAGCTCCCTCAGGCGCTCCTCACAGGACTTGTGTTCCAGGCCCTTCACCAGCTTTGTAGCCCTTTTCTGGACACATTCCATGGTCTCAGTGTCTTTCTTGTAGTGAGGGGCCCAAAGCTGAACACTATACTTGAGAGGTGGCCTCACCAGAGCAGAGAACAGGGGGACAATCATCTCCCTGGTCCTGCTGGCTACACTATTCCTGATACAATCCAAGATGCTGTTGGCCTTCTTGGCCAGCTGGGCACACTGCCAGCTCATGTTCAGGCAAGCATCAATCAGCACCCCCAGATCCCTTTCCTCTGCACAGAATGCTTCCATCTAATTACTTGGAACATGCAATGATATTTTAATATAACAAAAACAAAACAAAACAAAACAAAACAAAAACAATAAACAAAACAACAATAACAACGACAAAAACAGATGACTAAACTGTTAGTCAAAACAGGCCAAACTAATTACCTATGAGGATTAGGAACATAGTTTCTGCTTTTGCCTGTACAGTAGGTTCCCTCTTCTTCTTCTTCTTTTTTTTTTTTTTTTTTTGTTCCTGATTAGTTTTTGTTACTTAACCTTTCTTACTCTGTTAGGTGACACCAAAAGTGGCACAATTTATGGCAATATTCAATGAAGTAGTAGAAGTGCATTTGTCTGTTTGTTTTAAATAAGGTAAGGTTATATTTTTCCCCTAAGGAAATACACTTGCTCTTGAAAGATATCATTGAAAGTGAATATGATGCTTGTATCAACTGTCAGTAAAAAAATCTTATTTCCAGAAAATAACATGTGGAAGAGGAGAGATTGAAAAGCTTTACATGTGCAGTAGCTAATTTAGAAAGATGAAAAGTGAGTTTTTGTTCTAACGTGAGTTCTAAGTATTTCAAAAGTCATCAAGTTATTGAAGACACATGGCAATGTTGATGGATTGATGAGAAATCATTATCGTTCCATGGTAGTTCATAGCACTAATCTGAAATATGTACAGGTTGGCTTTTGATGAAAAATGGTAAGAACTGTATGAATTTAAAGACTTAATATATTCTGCTTCCTATGGAGGTTGAATCTTCCAAGGACATAAAGCATATTATATAAGTTTACAAAATTTTGTTCAGTCCAGTTAGACTGTATTTTATATGTTCTGAAGCAGTGTTTTGTTGTTGTTGTTGTTTGTTTATTTTAAATCTTTAACTTTTTTTTTTTTTCTTAATGACAGATCAGTTTTAAAGTAAAAATAATGATTTGGCCAAATACAGGTAACATATTTCACTGTTTTTAAATAATTTTGTTGAAATATATACATATTGGAACAGTAAAATTATTTCTTTTCTTCCCCAAATGGAAATAACACATTACTTTAATCCTTATGTATAGAATATTATTATTTTTTTCTTTCATGTCATTTCAAAGAAATCCCTTTCATCTCTCATGTGCAGATTAGGCAAAGAAAAGGGTGAATTCACTGAGCAGGCATAAAAATATTGTTATTATTAAAATGAGAGCATTAGCAAGATATGAGAAGAAAAATTAGTAAACAAAATGTAAGTACTGCAAACTGCTTGCATTTCATATGATGAAATGTTACCAGGAAAGCTTAGAAAATTCATAAATGCAATGCAATAAACATACCTCATAGTTACTGGGAATAAATTTAAGGACATTTGATTTCTTTTTTCCTTCTTCCTGAGAGGACAGAAAAACATTTGCATGAGATGTTATATAATTATGGCTTTTTTTTTTTTTTAATAAAAAAATAGAGTAAAAAAAATAGGAAACACATATAGTCTGAGATCTGCAATGTAGAATTATGAATTAAAATAGATATCTCCTTACAGGTATTGTTGAAGCTGACAATGTTGAAGTATTGTTCATCAGGAAAGGATCATCATTCATCAGGATAGGAGCTGTGAACGGTCAGGGTCAACAGAACTATGCCAATATCACATTTTTCAGGCAATATTTAACATGAAAAGGAATTGAGAAATCAAAAAAAATATATATATTCCTGTTATATGTTTGCAAGAGTAAACACCAACAAATAAGGAAGTGTTTCCATCCATCCTAATGTGAAATTAATATATTACTTCCAGTGTAAGAAAGACAGGAAGATTGGTCCCTTTAATTCATGATGCTGTGATATCTTCATTTACAGAATCATCTAGGTTGGAAGAGACCTCCAAGATCACCAAGCCCAGTCTCTGACCTAACACTAACAAGTCCTAACCATATCACTAAGCTCTAAATCTAAACGTCTTTTAAATACCTCCAGGGATGGTAACTCAACCACTTCCCTGGGAAGCCTATTCCAATGCCTCACAACCCTTTCAGTAAAGAAGTTCTTCCTAATATACAACCTAAATCTCCCCTGGTGCAACTTTAGCCCAGGCACATGGCAGAATAGACCACCCCCACCTCGCTACAGCCTCCTTTAAGGTACCTGTAGAGAGCGATAAGGTCGCCCCTGAGACTTCTTTTTTCCAGGCTGAACAATCCCAGCTTCCTCAGCAGCTCCTCATAAGACTTATTCTCCAGACCCCTCACCAGCTTTGTTGCTCTTCACCAGCTTCTTTTACTTATCTTCAAAGAATGGGTAAATTTCAGACTGAGTAATAGTCTGAAAACTTAAGATTTAGAAGCTACTGGAGAATCGTGTGTCACTACATACCTGTTATTGATATATTATCACCAAAATAATCAAATTGATTACAAAATTGTAGAAGTTAAAAAATATCCACTCATGCAAGATACTGACAAATGCAAACTAGCAGTTCCTCCCAAAATAAGTAGAACATCCAAACCCCATAAAAATGTAATGACAAAAGCATAGATTTTACTTTTCTTAGTGACAAAGAATAATATCTGGAAAGGCAGAAAAAGAATTTAAAATGATCATTTCAGATTAATTCAGATTAATAAAATATGTAAAATGTATGATACAAGAACTAGAGCTGTAATATAGCTCTTCACAAGATCTAAAAGGATTTTATGAAGGACATACATTTCTACTAAGATCTATGGTTAGGTAAAACTAAGACATAAATAAAAAGGAAACTAAAAAAGAAAATATAAAGTCTGGATACATGACCGTAAGACTTAATTTATCTTAGAGTCTTTAGAACAGGACTTTAAAATTAATTTCAAGTATCTTTACTTGAGTACCACTATGGGGCTGAATAACAATTTTGATACACACCTGTTTTGGTAGAAAGGCATAAAAAATAATTTATGGAAAAATAATATATGGAAACATACTGCAGGGAAAAATAATTGTTACCAAGCTGGAGCACGGTAATAGAGTAAAACAGAGATTGACACAGAGTTCATTTTACCTATTCTTTATGTCTTACTGTTGTTTTCTTAACTTGCCTGCAAGGTACACAAATAAATAGAAGTCACAATGATGTTATAATTTACATAAATATTTATTCAAATACATGAATTTTTCTGTCTGATAAATACTATTGCAGCAAACTTGAAAAGGTTTATATTTTGAAAAGGTGCATGTTTCTGGATTTCAGCAATATTTTTTGCTCTCTCCTCTTCAGTCTTAGCAAAATAATTCATTTTGGAAAATGATGAGTAATGTTCATCAGGAAATGTGCACATGGAACAATTTTATGAAATTTTAAGTGGAAAAACATTGGAATTCTGGAATATTTCTATATTTCTTTACTTTTGGGTCTCATTTGTATACAAAATAAACAAACCAAGAGATTTCAGGCTGTTCTATCTTGATTTTATTATACTTTTCTGGGAGAGGATTAAAAAAAAAAAAAAAGTTATGCCTGCTTTCAGATTTATTAAAATACAGGAGAAAAAACTCATTTTGTTACAAAATACCTTATAAGTTGACTTAGCTATATAAACTCAGAAATCTCCATAGAGTAAGATTTCTCACAGGCTGTCCAGAACACACAGGCACACAGTGAACTCATTGTGCTACCTATCTAAAATGAGTTACTTTCATAGCAGTATTTCCAGTGTTAAATCTCTGTTCTTATACCCTCATCAGCTCCCAGTTAAAATAACACTGAACGCTAAATTAGAAATAAGTGTTTGCAATCTGATTTATATCTTTTTTTGTTGTTGTTGTTGTTGTTTCTAAAACAGGAATGCAAAGACTGAATTAAAATGTTAAATTAAAGGCTGAATTAAAAAGGAAGATTATTTAAATTGTCACAATAATAATAATAATAATAATGATAATGATAATGATAATGATAATGATAATGATAATGATAATGATAATAATAATAATAATAATAATAATAATAATAATAATAATAATAAACATAACAAAACCCCAAGTTCTTATTGGAGGGTTTGTGACCATTAAGTATGTGGTAAGCAAAATCTTTGGTCAAAAAACATGATCACAAGATAAGAGCAAGACAAAAAAAAAAAAGTGTGTATCAAGTGTGTATCACAATGTAGTTTCAAGGAAAAGAATGAAACTGAGCTAATTTCACTTGAAATTGAGGTTTTGCATAAAACCAAGAAGGAATACAAACCAGGAAGACAGAATTAGATGCAGGAATACAGCTTTAAATAAGTTGCTAAATACCTCTCAAGATTATCTGAAAAGATTAAATATAGTAGATATAATTATTGGCTAGATCTTTTCTTTTCCAAATAATGGTCACGCATCACAAGTCCTTAGTGTCCCAAAAGACTGATTTTAAACACATTGGCTGAAACGCCAGGTGAACTTAACCATGAGTAATCACAGATATCAAGCTCATTTGTTCAATAAATCTAAATAACTTTTATAGGTAGAACTGTGAAATTCACTGTTGTGGGAAAAAAAAAAAAAAAAAAAGTGACACTTCCATTTATGTTTTCTGTCAAGCAAACACTGTGTTTCTGTCCATTAGGGATAATATGTAACCTATTCCACATTTTTCCACAGAAAGCATAGTATGTAGAATGTACATGTCAGTACCTTCAGGTCTGTAGAAAGCCTTTCAAAGTGAAGCAATAAATTATTGTTCTATGCTGTTTATTCCAAGTAAGGACTAGACCAGTTAATGGCATTTCATTATCAGTATCAGCTAACACTACTAACTACTACAGATCAGTTTAGTAATAAGGTTTCCATCAGCAGTGCTATAAAGTCTAACATAGGACAAAAGGAAAAGGACAGTTTCCTAAGAAAAAGGAAAGTTCAGAGAGGAGAAAGAAAAGGAGATGGAGAGAATAAAGAGCAGTGATGGTAAGATAACAATGAGCACATTGACTTAATAACAACTCTGTGTAACCATGGGGTACTGAAGAAATAATAGTGACTAAATATTTAGTTGCTACAGTTACTATACTTGATCTTTCTGTGAACCTCCCAAAGTGACAGCAGTGAGTACTGCTGTGGATCAAGTCCAATTTTGCACTTTTGCCCATGGACAATAATTAAAATAGATTAATGAATAAGGAAATGTCTGCAGAAAGAGATCAGTCTTGCAACATTTCCCAAAGGTCATTAGATTTTTTTGAAGACAAAAGTGTAGTTTAAATCTGCCCAATTAGTGCAATTTCTTCACTTTACAACATATTTTTTCACTGCAAAGATTTTTTTTTCACTGCTAAGCATATACTCCCTTGTGATACAGACACTTACTCTTACTCGTAGTTTGGATTGCAGTAACATAGATTATATGGGCATTATTTTTTTTCAGTGGCATAAAGGATGTTTTTACTGTGTTTGTATAATGCAAATTGTTTCCCTTTAGGAACACATGTAAACAAAACTGTATATGGAAAAGATTATTATGAATTTTAGAGCTGCCCCAGTGGGTTCTTTCTATAGCTTTTCTGAGAAAATATATTTTTCTTGTGGTTTCTACCTACCAATAGCTATATAATTTCAGCTGGATTTCATCATCTCTGCCTGAATTAAATGAAAAGCCACCATATACTATTAATTAGAAGTTGGTTTTCACTTCAGATGTACTCACAGCACATGTATGAAACTGATTTAGTGGGATGAAAAGAAAAAAGAAACAATATTTTCACATCTTTCTTGTTACTCTTCTAAAGATTAAAAAAATAAAATAAAAAAGACAGGCAGAAACATCAGACTACAGCCCAAAAGTAGCAAAGTACATAGATCATGTTTTGATGCTTCTTGACTTTTTGCAGTGATATCACCTCCTATCACTTGCCAATTCTGTCTTTATATGACTGAAAGCAGATGATGCAGTCTGATTCTTATTAATTGCTGGCCTTTTCATTTAAATTTTTGAATTCTGGTTATTTTTAGATTCTTGTTACAAAACTCTTCTGTTTGTACATGAGCATGTTTTGTTTTTCAAAGAGTATAATCAACACCTCTCTGTGACTGCATAATTTCTTTATACTCTGAATTGTTCTGATGTAAAAAACAAACAAACAAACAAAACCAACAAACTACAACAACAACAAAACGAGAAAATATGTAACTTGAGTGCTTCATAAACAAACATTATACAGGACCGTATCTTGAATTGTCATGAATCTGAATAACTCCATGGACATTTATGACCTAATAACCATCCCCTAGGAACTAGCTATTGTTTTATGCTGATTTCCAAAAGAAGTAAGGAAGAGTTTTAGATATATAAAGATAATTTTATATATCATAGCCTTAGGTTTCGCTTATATGTGTTTATTTTGAAGGCCTATGGAAAGAGAGTTTTTGTTTGCCTGTGTTCCCCTGGTTCTGAAGTTAATCTAAATTATGAAAATTACTAACAATGTCTTCAATCCCAAATGGGGATCACTGATGAATGAGGTATTCCCATCAAATTCTTTTACTGGCTACTTCCACCACTACAATATTTGGGTTACCAATTACTCATTTACAACATTTTTTTGTGAACAGAAAGCCATCTGGGATGCACAATTCAATACCACCACAGAAAACATACTGGGATAGATAAGATATTTTGGGTTATAATAACGTGCAAAAAAATAGCATAGTGCTGAAGCTATAAACAACCAATCAAATCATAGTTAGCACACAGTGTTGATAAGTACTAGTAATATCAGTATCAGATAAAATATTCTACCATGACCAAAACTATTGCTTCCCAATGTAAACATGGGTTTTGAAGACTACAGTTGAACACAGAAACTCAAAGGGAGCTACAAACGATCATTTGCTCGTTTGTTTTTAATTAGATTGTTTGAAGGACGTTGTTCTAAAGCAAAACAAAAATGAGAGTGAAGTTGGGAATTTTAGGAACTTTGCAGTTCTGATGACTTTTTTTTTTTTTTTTTCCTACCTGAAAGATGATAGAATGCCACAGACACTCACAGATTTTAGTTACCATTAATTTAATAAGGTCACTCTCCTCAAATGGAAGATTTTCCTACTCTTGACACATAGATGACAAGTTAATGTTGCAGTGGTTGGAGTTGCATCTAAATAGAAGATTTTCAATGTCTATATGCTTTTTCTAGTACATTTCTACTTGTTTGTAAAATCAAATACTTGCAGCCTATATACTTCTATTGCTTAGCTTGGTTTCTGATTTCATTTTTACAATGGAAGATGCCGTGTACGTTACATAAGGGCATGCATTCAGAAATCAAAACAGTGGATGACTTTTTTTTTTTTTAATGTTTCCTGAAAATGCTCTTTTGATTTTTCCAGAAAGTAAGTAAAATTGTATATTAAATGAAACTGGTGATTACACAGACTTACACAGACATTCAAATTCTTGCTCAGACAAATGCAGGTTAAGAATTTGTCTGGAAATCTTTGTTTAGCTAAATTTTCTCATGTAACTTTTCATCCCTTCCATTTCATCATGGCTATGGCAGCCTTTCTTAGGTGATTTCAGTGTACCTAATCCTGCAATTGTGGAAAATTAGTAAAACAAATCATTTTTATCTTCCCTCCTATTTTTTGTGTAATGCTGGGATTTAATATTGTTGTGATTTAACTCGTAGGCAACTAAGCACCACACAGCAGTTTACTCATTCCCCTAAGCAGGATGGAAAAGAGAATTGGAAAGGAAAAAGTTTAGACATAGAGCAAAAGCTGCATGTATAAGCAAAACAATATAAGGAATTAATTCACTACTTCCCACCTACAGGAGGATGTTCAGCCATTTTGAGGAAAACAGGACTCCACTATGAGTAATACTTATTCGAGAAGACAAATTTCATGACTCTGAGTGCCTCCTCCTTTTCTCCCAGTTTTACTGCTCACCATGAGCTCATATGGAATGGTACATCCTTTTGGTCACTTTTGGTCCACTATCCTAGATGTGTCACCTCTTAGCTTCTTGCGCATTCCCAGCATTCTTGCTGACAGGGCAGCATGATGAACAGAAAAGTCCTTGACTCTGTGAGCACTGTTCAGCAACAACTAAAGCATCAATGTGTTATCAACACTACTTTAATTATAAATCCAAAACAGCACCATACAAGACACTATGAAGAAAATTATGCTAACAACAAACAAACAAACAAACAAAAAAAACAACAGGACAGATATTCAGACTGATTCTCATCTAATTTATCTGGATCTCTCTGAGAAATAAAATTTACTTTGATTATTTGGCTAAAGTCTGTGTGGCCTTTTGAATGTGTAATTATGGTGTGTCAACCTTGGCCGGTTGGTCTTATCAGTCAAATACAAAGTAAAAAATGACTTAGAACTTGAAGGTGGTTCTAAGCTTCATTGACTGCATGAGACATAAAGGACAATTCTAAAACTCAAAAGTGTTGGAGATCAGTGAAGTTCTAGTGCTGGTGCCTGAAATATGGTGATGTCATTGATGTTTCTGCCAAAAGCCAGAAGTGAGGTGACCAAATAATAGCACTTAATAAATTCAAATCATAAGTGGATTTCTATTGTAGAATATTAAACATTGTTTTGCTGTATGGGATATCTGTATAAGGCAAAGCATACTGTGACTGACACAAAGAACTATGATTTATAGCTTTATATGGAATTTATGAAAGTACCTGAACTCTCTGAACCAACCTATTCTTATCTGAAAACACTGTAGGTTTACACTGTAAGCTTTGGGAAAACAGCTGTTAGGTGTATTCAGGAAATTCACCAAGATGGGGATTAGGACTGATAAATGAGTGTACATGTGCATGCAAGATATAGGAGGAGGGAAGAAGAAGATCAAGGCTATAGCTGTTCCTTGTGTGGGGAAATATGAGCACAGTGGACTACAGTTTGTTTTAGCAGCAGTGATTGTATTTAGCATTTTTTCTGTCATAGAATAAGAACAGGTGTCTGCACTGACCCTCTGTATTCTTGGCCAGAAAACTTTTCCATGCTTTTGAAACCAATGGAGAGGTTAAAATTTTACTTTTGTTTCTGAGATGGTGTAATGGATAGTAGACCATTGTATAGTAGAAGTATACATGTATAATTATCTCACACTAACCAGTTGTGTCAAATTCAATAGTTTTACCCTTTGTGGTCCTCCTCAAACAAAGGAGTGTAGATACCTGAGGAAAAAAGAAATAATATATGATTCCTAATTTATCTGAGATGCAAGGTATATAAAACAATATTTGACTTACGTGTGGAAGAAACAACCAGAAAAGGTGAAGGTATTTATACAGCTGACAAGGTATGCCCACCATTTTTTTAAAAGGTTTGTAATCTTTATAGATCTTGTTGATTCTCTAAGTCCTGTCTACCCATGCTACTTTTTCTTTTTCTTTCCCCATTCAAATTTGATTATTGTTATGCGCTTTCCATGAGATAATATTCAAAAACATTGGGAAATCACATGTTATTGCATAATCCCTCAGCCCACTTCTAAGTCACTGTTACCCTCCAAACAAGTCCTTTCCTTGTTCCACTAGCTGCCCCATATAACAAATGAATCCTAAAGAAAATTTAAAGTGTTGGGTTTTATTTAAAAAAGGAAAACAAAAATCAAGAACAATGACTGAGCAGCTAGTTAATTTCATTGCACACTAGCAGCCGGAAGGCAGTGGGGAAATGAAGGATTTCCATGGCAAACCATGATCATGTAATATAGAAACAGTTACATATGGGAGTAATCATCACAATTTACTTGAAAATCTGGAAAGTGCATTCATATTATTTATGTTTGCTTCCTGAAGTATTGTATTCATCAGGATATGTTCACAAAAAGTAGATTTTGAGCCTGATTTTAAGATCTAATGTTTAAGACAGAAGAGAAGCCTTCTCTATGGCCTTTATGTACATGCACTTATATGTAAATAGGTACATAACCTATATGGCTGCATTTCAAAACTGAGCTTTCTCAACACATTATTCATAAATGCCCTGAATACAGCAAATGTTTTGATAAGAATACTCAGGTTGTTTCCAACTGAAAAGTTATTAGTTGCTAGCAGAACACTTGGGGACTGAAAGGGGAAAATCCTATATGTGTTTACTATCTACATTTATACTTGGTAAGTAAGTACTATTAAAGCCAAATTTTCTGATCAATTTTTGCATTGTTTAGCTGTGAGGGTGTCATTGGTATCACTGGGGACATTCCACCTGTTATAGAACAAAGGCTGAAAACTCAGCTGTGTCTGGATTGTTGACCACCCTCCTGGACATCTAGCCATGCACTGTTGATTCTGTGTATGGAGTTCTGGAAGTCTCCCTTACAGAATGTTCATCACAGAAAATCCCAGAATCTAATCCAAATAAAAGTTCTCTGTCTTTTCCCTCCAAGCTGCCATGAATGGCATGGCATTTCTAAAAGTCGGCAGCAGAACAAGAACAAGAAGCAGGCTTCTTGATATAAGAAAACAGACAAATTGGCATTGGGTCCACACCAGCATGGAGACTGCCATCTGGATCTTTACCTGTAGGAAGAATGTTTGCCCTCCTCTCTGTCCATAAAGGAGAGGAAGAGATAAAAGAAGATGTTTCACCACAACTATCACAAAGTGAGCTATAGACACCTTGTGACAAGCAACAAATACCTGACTCAGAGACCATAATGTCTGCAGCAATACTGCAAAAAATAAAAGAGCCTTACCTAGGGAGAACAACTTCCACAATATAATAAGGAAGAGGGTTGAAAAGAGACCTGTCTTCCAGACTAGCCTATATAGGAGGCATGTGAAAGGAATGTGCGAAGGTTGTTACTATACAGCATGCAGCAGTTTACAGTCTTCTTTGCTTTCATTAGGTTGAAAGAAAGTAAAAGACATAAAGCTGGAAATTTCCAGTCTTTTTTAGCACAACTGTATGCCTTTAATATTGGACTTAAAAAATAGTGATAATGGGTCCATTTTATTTAATATGTGGAAGAAAATTCCAGCATCTTTATTTCAGGTTTCTCTGGAAAACAGTGGAGGACAAGTCATCCTGATTTTGCTTATATTGATGTCAAATCTCCTTTTAGAAGACTAGAGGAACTGTCAGAACACAACCTGATTTTATGCTCTTCATCTATCTCTGGACACTTTGCCTAATGTTTCAGCCTGCATATGCATATAGTCTGACTAGACTTGGACAGATGGCCTGTATCAAAGTTTTTCTTGAAAGAACTGTGACTAATGTGATCTGGCCCCATTAATCAAGTGCGGTTTGTATGAAAATATTCTGTAGCCGTGAAGTGACTACACAAAAGGCAAGAGATAGAAATGACAAGTTTTGTATATGTATACGTTCTCTCTGATTTTTGTTTGTTTGTGTGTGAGCCAGACAGTATTGAAATTGTACGTTTTGTACTTGTTCTTAAGGTGTGCTCTGTAATCACAGTTTATATAAGAATTATAAAGTTGCTAACTCTTGTCAGTTGAAGTTTTTGTTGCTGTTCTGAGGTTTTTATAATTGTTTTTTTTTTTTCTTTTTTAAACAAACAAACAAAGAAACAAACAAACAAAAAAAAACACATTTCTGATCTCTATATTTAATATTCTTTGGGAAGTTCCTTAACTCTAAAACTCTATGTCTCCATTGGCAAATGGAGACATAATTGTCACTTGAGGAAAGAGAATTTTGTTGTCTACATCAGGTTTATTGAACCCCTAAAGAACAGTTTCCAGGCTAGAACACCAGAGAAAATAACATTGAAGTGAAAAACTCATAGCTTATCCTTGGTTTTATGTGCTCAAAGAACTATGGCTGCAGCATGGGAATAGATGAGAGGTTTATATATGAAGTGAAGCTGAAATATGTATCTTTTCTGTAATAGATCCCTTTTGTTTCCTTGTGGTTTTTCTTTGACACATATACAAATAATGAAAAGGTATAAAGTCTCATTGCATGGTTATATATTGATTATGCTCTCTATGTAAGTGGGAGAAGAGTAAAAACAACCTCGATTGTGAAAAATTTATATCCCTGTTTTTTTCTTGGTGGACAAAGAGCTCTGTGGGAAGATTTAATTATGTAATGGATACAGAAAAATGGTCTGGACTATGAAACAAAGATGTTATGTTGACATTGGAACAGGCTGCAGACTCTGCTTCAGGAGAGTAGGGAAGATGAAAGAGAAAGGAGGGTGGAAAGAAGAGTTTAGGAACTACAATTGGACAGTGGCAGAAACTTTCACAGTGACACTGTCTAGATAAATTATGTAAGCCATAGATGAGGAAATAACATTCTGCATTCCCCCACAGAGGCAGTGAATGATGAACCCTAGAACCCTGAGTGGTCATTTTTTTTTTGGGGCTTTGCTTGGAATGTTGTCCAGCTGTTAGTGCAGGGGTAGTGCACAGAAGGCCATCCAGATTTTGACAGTTTTGTTCATGCTATCATCAATCCACTTTTGAAAGCATTGTCAGGAGACCCTGAGACACAGATAACCAGAAGCGGATAGGAATGTATTAAAGTCCCACAGTGCTTACTTGACAATGCCACATTCAGTAGACTCGGTAATGGCAAATGGCTGCATTACAACGTGTGAGTCTGACAGAGCGGTACACATCATAGGCTGAAATGACAGCCTGGCAATGAGATTCTTGCCATTTCAGATCCTGTGCTGAGTCATTGTAAAAGATCATGAAGGCGAATTTCAGCTTTAGAAGTTATGGAACCCCAGTAGGCATCTCACATAGGTGTCTGTGATGTAATTTCAGAACTGTTGTGAGATGATGGGGACACAGTCAGCTTATCTGGAGCATCAGTGTCAAAGTCCCAGTGTAGTCAAGACTGTCTTGGCTATTTGTGTGGCTGTCATGTTTCTATTTAGGCCCTATGCCATGGTTTCAGCTAAGAATGAGATTTACACCATTCAGGAGAGTATGACTCATGAGATGAACAGGCCGCTGCTAATGGTGTGATTATTTGATACCCCAGTCTCTGTTGCACCATCTCTTGTCATTCTTCAATTACATAGACGATAACTTGGAAAAATAAGAGCTAATGACTAATGTAGACACTGAAGGACAGAAACGGTGTGGTAGTATGGGGTGCAGTGAAGCATAGCACAGAGGTGAGAAGACCTTGTTTGCAATACAAATCACATGAGATAAGTTCCACACTTGAAGGAAGACTATCTCACATGCTACTTTACTTTTACTTTGCAGGACACTTCATTCTGCAGGTTTCTGTGAAAGAGCCTCAATAGAACTTTACTACACTTAACATAATACTTTAGCATACTGTAGAAGTATTCCATGAATTTGACTCTGATACAATTGCATTGACACTAGCTCACTCCACTGATACCTTAAATACAGGGAGCTATTTGCTCAGCTCTGTTGAAAATTTATTATTAGTAATGTACAACAAGGGAAAATACAGGACTTGTTTTAAGCTCTGGTTCACTGACTTTTCAGCAACCAATTATGAAGACACAGTATCTGCATGGGGGTCTGTTTGAAAAAAGAACTCCCTTCTACTTAGAGAATGTAGCTTTTATTGCATTTCTGATAAGCTAAATGATAAGATTTAATGGATACTAAGAAGATTGCTATGATCTCTGCATTTCTGAGAAGTTCAATAGCTTCTCAGCACACTCAGTTTTCTTTCCCTAGTGGGCCCTAGTTTTCCCAAGTTCATGTTTCCCTGTGACCTACTCCTTCTTGCTACTTCCTGTTTTACTTTTCATTTGTACCCACAAAATGCTTCTTGCCAGTCTTTTTCCGGTTGGGTCCAATTCCTCTTCTATGTTCCTTATGTGATTTAATTTTCTCATAATTTAATTTTTCTGTCCATACTATAGATAAGCATCTATCATCTATAGTTTCTCAGAAACAGTTGACCACATTTTCTCTAGTTCACATATATATTCTGGCCTCCCTGCCCACCCAAGGCCAGTGACCCAGACTTCAAATCCAAAATCACTTCTGTCTAACCACTGTTTTCCCCTCCCTTTTAATGAGGTCTTCTCTCCCCTCATTGTTCCATATCTGTTTTTTTCCTAAACTGACCCTAAGGCTCTGAAACAATCCCAAGTTTCCTACCCTGCTCATCCCTCATCCAAACCTATTCCTGTTTCATCTGTAGCTTTGGTCCTCCCCTATCCCCTGCCCCCCCCCCCCCCCCCCCCCTTTTAAAATGTTTTATGTGTTGTAGTTTCTCACACCTGCCAAAAGTCCTTAAAGTCCTTTTTATTTATCTCTTTTTCAGTCTACTCTATTCTGATTTCCCTTGCTCATCTCATTCTGTGCTATAAAAGATCATGTTGAGAATCCTAATAAAGACTTCATATAAGAACTCTGCTGTCTTACTTGTATCCAAGTACAAGTATCTCTCTCTCCCTGAATTGAGATCAGATGTTTTCTATAACACTGTCACTTGTATGATTGCTGTTTAAACTTATACTTGGAGTTTTAATTTATTCCTGTCTTGTTTAAACAGCACATTGGTGAAGCTCCCATTCCTCAGAACAGACAATAAAATGTTAGTACAGGTCTCATCTTTTTCTGTTCTCTCCTCCTTATTTTCCCAATTTCTCTTTCAATGTTGTGAGAGACAGAGGCTCTAATTTAATGCCAAATATTATTAAAAATATATATATAATGGAAAAGAAGACTGTTCTGGAATTTCATTGGTTTGCTTCACAATCAGCAAAGGTGAGCACAGCACACATGACAAAGTATCAAATCATATAGCTTCTTGTTTGACATGTTGACTTTTGGCTCCATTGTGTCCGTTATAATCTCACTCTCTGTGATTTGCAGACCAACCAGTATATATTCTCTTCTTTCTTCTCTCTTTTGTCTTTTATGTCCATTAAAGCTTTTTTTTTTTTTTTTAGTTTGTTCATAGAAACATTTTCAATCAAGCAAACACTTTCAATCAAGCAAGGAGGCTAATCTCAAATGTTTAGTTTCTTTGTGAAAGATTTTTTTTTTCCTTTTTCAAACAGCTATATATCTCATTTTGTTTGTATACCATACTTATCATCTGAGATTCTCAAGGTAGTGCTTATTGGTATTGACCTGCCAGACATCCTGAGTCTTAAAGGATGAATGAATAAATAACTTTGCTGAATAGTGCTGAATATGTGATAATGTAATTAGGGCTCTTGCCCTAATTACATTATCACATATATGAGATGTTGTGTCTCCAGGGACCTACCTACCTTTCTTTCTTTTTCTTTCTTTCTTTCTTTCTTTCTTTCTTTCTTTCTTTCTTTCTTTCTTTCTTTCTTTCTTTCTTTCTTTCTTTCTTTCTTTCTTTCTTTCTTTCTTTCTTTCTTTCTTTCTTTCTTTCTTTCCTTCCTTCCTTCCTTCCTTCCTTCCTTCCTTCCTTCCTTCCTTCCTTCCTTCCTTCCTTCCTTCCTTCCTTCCTTCCTTCCTTCCTTCCTTCTTTCTCTCTCTCTCTTTCTCTCTTTCTTTTCTTTCTTTTAAATGCATTAGATACATATGAGCTAAGAAAAATTACCCACTATAAATATAAATAACATTATACTGTAGATTAGGTGGCCATTTCTGATTTGGCAGTTAATTTGCATGTCACTGCTAAAGAAAAAAAAAAAAAAAAGATACTTTTTCTAAAAATTATGAATGATAATTACTTAATTTTACATTCAGAACAATATATATTGGATGAAGTGAAACAAAGTGCATGATGTGCAGGTTACTCTACTTATTAGCACTTTCCTGAGGCAAACAAAAATGATAACTGTTTTCAATAAAAGAAGTTCATATCCTATATTTTTTGAAGACAGGATGGTATTTGGTAGAGTGGAAAGGAATCAAATAAAACTAAAAATACTAATACACTTTGCTTACAATATGTATATCCATAATCTTTGAACAGGTCAGTCACATAGAGGTGCACAGAAAATACTGCAGACGATTTTGAACACTATATTTTAGTAAAAATTAGGGGAAGACTTTCTTCACAAACCTACAAGAAGGTTGAATTTCTCCTAGGAAAATATCTTAGAAGGGATGAAACTTAAACTCAGTTTATATCACTTCCATCACCAGTGCTATAGAAAGTGACTTTAAGTTTTTGTTTGTTTGTTTGTTTGTTTGTTTTTTAGTGAATAAATCAGATATTTATGCTCATTGGGAGGGGTGAAGCTGGAGCTGATACATAAACTGAAGCTATTTGTAACAATGATGTTTTTCCTTTTTTAGTTGAAAAAAAAAATAACACAGGTGTTTCTCTACTTCAGCCTTTCTGACAATATTTTGAAGTAGTTTGTGGTTCAGAATGAAGAATAAATAAATAAATAAAAATAAATAAAAATTGATAACAGCAATGCAGAAATGCAGCATACTACTTTCTAGAACTGCAGAATGCCAGGCAGTGATCTATACAAAGCATTCAGTAAAGTTATCCCACAAGGTATGCAGATCCAGAGGAGCTGGTGATCAGGTTTAATCATACTACTGCAATACAGAGGTGACAGGTCAGTGGGTAACCCAGAAAGCAGTATTGTTTAATTGAGAGCAGTATTGTAAAATTTAGTTTATTATATTTTACTGCAGACAGCCAAAGTTAGACAAGATATAAGAAGAATATTATTTGCACTATAAATCCTTCCCACTCTTAAGGATCTAACTCTTATGCAAAGGTGCACTGGGTGACTTCCTGTCTGAACTAAACCACAACGTGCTGTTAAGGGCAGAGAAGGTTTTCAGAGTGATTGTCTGGTTACTCAGTGCAGGGATGGTGAAATAACTAAGGGACAATCATATCAAAGAGTTCGTTGTATGAACCACAGAACCTTGATTCAGAGGAGAAGCAGGACTGGATTCTCAATAGCTGTCCAGCAACATTTTCCCCTTCTTTATTTCTCTTGTTATTTTTCCCCTTGTGACATAGATGTGAACTCTATGCCATCTTCAGACCTCAGGACTTTGTTCTCTGCATGGCAATGTACTCTGGGATTGATAGATATGTAAGCTTGTCTTATCATGGGAACATGCTATTTCATTGTGAGATAAAGATGAGATGAAGATGTAACTTTGTGCCTTATACCAAAGTTTAGCCTTTATAAGCCTCACCAGTACCTTGTGGCTATGTACATAATGTATGTATGCATATATGTAACATACAGCCTCAGTATATAGTGCTTATTGTTAAGAAATATTTATGCCTTTCATTTATTTTGATAGATGGTACATTATAATTTGTTAAATTTTCTAAAAAAAAAATAGCATTTTTGTTTTCTACAGACACTGAAGAGTAACAAAAGACATTCTCTACCTCTTGCTTTAATTAAAAAAATTCTCTTCTCTTTTACATATCCTTCTGTCCCTTAGAAACCAAGGTGATACTGAATGCAGGTATAGAGAAGCATATCAAGTGTGATGTGGAGCGTGGTGGAACAACAAGGAGCTTTACAGAATAAATTCTGTAGAATACTGTATGATGTATAAAAAAATCACTGTATCCACACTCTAATTATTTTCTGAGGAAATTTTTTCTCTTGGTATCACAAAGAGGACTTCTGATGACGAGTAACAGAATGTTTAATATATTTATGGTATCTATCCAAATAGTGTATCAGAATAGCTGTAGAGATGTCAGATGTTCATCTGAAAACCATTCTAAGGGGAATAACAACTCCAAAGAGTTTCAAAAGCTTCTTGGTTTCCTTTTCTTCCTTCCTTCCTTCCTTCCTTCCTTCCTTCCTTCCTTCCTTCCTTCCTTCCTTCCTTCCTTCCTTCCTTCCTTCCTTCCTTCCTTCCTTCCTTCCTTCCTTCCTTCCTTCCTTCCTTCCTTCCTTCCTTCCTTCTTTCTCTTTCTCTTTCTCTTTCTTTCTCTTTTTCTCTTTCTCTTTCTCTTTCTCTTTCTCTTTCTCTTTCTCTTTCTCTTTCTCTTTCTCTTTCTCTTTCTCTTTCTCTTTCTCTTTCTCTTTCTCTTTCTCTCTCTTTCTCTTCTCTTTCTCTTCCTCTTTCTCTTCCTCTTTCTCTCTCTCTCTCGCTCTCTCTCTCTCGCTCTCTTTCTCTTTGACACAAGAGTTTTCTCACTGGCTCACTGGGTCTTTTTTTTAATTATTATTATATATATATATATGACTTTCTGTTTGCTGATTAAGTTTTGATTCTGAATAGATTACAGATTTACTGACTTCTAGTCAGGCACCCATAAATATACAAACTCAGTGTGTATTTGTTCTCTGTGGTATCTATAAATATACTGTAGTATATTTTGTTTTTGATTGTTTTTGATTGTTTTACGATGGAAGTTTATTTTATTTCATTTTTGCCTTCACAGTTGGCTTTGTGTTTTGTTTTATTTTGTGTGTGTGTGTTTTTTTTTCCTGCTTTATAGACCCATGTCTTTTTATTAGTTCTATGTTCCCTGTTGATTTTACGCTTTATATTCCTGCTGTCACTACCAGAATCTCACTGTAAACAAGAATGTTGTATCTCAGTGGGTTATTTTCTATTAATAACCTGTGATAAGGTATATAAATAAACCAGAGAGGAGTCCACAGGTGCAATTTATTAGAGTTGCAATGTGACTTCAGTAATGTGCTTAAGTTCTTTAAAAACTTTGGTGTGTTCTGAGTTGAGGGTGACAGCTATATATTGCAGTTCAGAAGAGAAAAATAAATATCTATGTAATGAAATATAGCTAAGTCCAACTTAATAATAATTGCAATTTCTCAGTGTCAGCGCTTGGAGACCTATGAGTACCTCATTACCTCAAGGTGGTTGGAGCTGTTTGTATTGCAACTATTTTATACTTTATATATTTATACATATATTATATATTTTTTATTTTTTATACTTTATATATATATTACTATTATATATTTTATGCTGGGGATACTAGGAATCTTTTTTTTTTTCTTTTTTCTTTTTTTGTGAAACATCCATCTGTCTTGTCTTGCTCATTTGCAGAATCTGTAAGCACCCTTTTTTGTTTATGGTGTAAGAGAGACAGCTGACTGGAAAAGGATTAATTTACTTTTGTCAGCTAGCATGGGCAGAAAAGTGACATCTGCACAGGAGTCATCTTACAGTGAGAAACTGATTTTAAAAGTCCTTTGTTAAGATTCATTTTAATTCATTTATTTATTAATACTTCATTTTAATGAATATCTTTATCTCAATGACTAGTACACCTGGCTGGTAGACACCCAACCACATCTACTTCAACTATAGGTTTTTGTGTCTGTTCCAAGGTGGGGATGCTCAGTAAGAGCCTGCTGAATGTATTGTTAGCTCATAAATAACCAATTTTTACCTTGTTAGAATAAGAATGAATCTTGTGAGATTCATGGAAATTCAAGGTTTTTTTGTAGACAGCAGGAGCTGAGGGAAGGTAACACAATGAGGGCTTAGGTCCTCCTTTAGCTCCTTTCTTGTTAAACTGTTGTAAATATTGCCATTAACAGGAGTGTTAACATTGCATATTAATAGGAGTAAAGATCAACCTTGTTTTCCCTATGTAGACACAAACATGACATCAGTAGAAAGAGCCTTCTTTGGCATTAGAGGGAATAGATCCTAGTCTTGTTCAGTGAAAGATCCAAATTAATTTATAAACAGAAAACAAAACAAAACAAAACTCCTTTAACTTAAGTAACAAATGCACTGTCTATATTACAGTTACGATAACTCTGGGCGAGTAATATAGAGTCCTATATATTTTATTAGTAGTAGTTTAATCACACATTTCAAGATTGCCTTTAAATCCTATAGAAACACTTATGTGACATCCTTTCATAATGCTCTTTGGGGCTTCAAAGAAATCAAAGAAAGAAATGATCATAGAATCACAGAATGTCTTGAGTTGGAAGGGACTCACAAGAGTTATTGAGTCCAGCTCCTGGTTCTACATATGACTATCTAAAAATTAAACTGTATGTCTGAGATCATTGTCTAAATAGTTCTTGAACTCTGGCAGTTTTGGTGCTATGACCAAGTAAATTAAATTTGCAACCCCTCAAAGAAGTATTGATATTTTCTATTTTTCCAGCTTTGCTTTCATTATCACTTTCATTACTATGTTAGATATAATAAATGTCTTTACTCATAATTTTACATGGTGATGTAGTTTTCTTTTGTATGAGATTCATGTAGCAAGTATATGCACTGGAACTCATACCAGATTATGTCTTGGAATTGACTTTACTCCTGGATGTTCTTTAAAATAAGGAGGATCCAGTGACAACAATTCATTGTTTTCCCAGATAATGTTACTTTGCTCTTTAGTACACAGGTTTAGTATACAGGTGTTTTTAATCTTTTACATCACAGTAAGTTTTTATTCTTTGTCTAGACTAATCGATATGTCTAAAATTAATCAGATCTCTGTCTCATATATTTGAGTTTTTATATAAGATCCTAACACTTTGTATATTTAAACTGCTATGAGGATACATCTAAAATGTCTGGCTGGTAATATTACACACACAAGAAATAAAAACATAACTTACTTTTACTAATAATGATTTGTGACAGCATCTTATTAGTTAAAAAATTAATCATGAACTTTTTTTTTTTTTCTCTCAGCTGTAACATAAGAAGGAACTATCAAAAATTTCCAATTACCAGTTTCAATTCAATGTTCTATGTGCTTCAAATGCATGTAGTAATGATGTCATTCTCTCAGCTGAATCTGTTCATTCTGTATAAATAATTGCATATTTGTTGGAGTGGAGCAAGAGAGTGATTCAGTTTCTTAGTTTTTTAGGCATTCACAATGGGAATTAGATGTTACAGTTCCAGTCTATGTCTGAATCAAGAAAGGATTTAGACTGATTTAGCACTGCCTGTGTAGTGTTATAACCAGTAGGTTGGCTGAAGAAGAGAGAAAAGATTTGAGCTTTTATTTTCATCTGATCATGTATTTTGTCCTGGAATCAAAACATTACTAATAAAAAAACTTTTTGAAAAAAGTTGTACAGAGAGATCTGTGTTTACCAGAAATGGTGTAGTTTTGAAAAACTAGTGTTTTCCTGTTAAATTTATTTATATGTATATTAGAAGACTTGTGCCAGATTAATGGTCCACTTCCTTACATCATTTTTTGCAGTGAAGTATAACCTTTTATTCACCAAAACTATTCTGAATTTATAATACAGTAGAAAAGTCAAGAAAGGGAGATTGGAATTTTTGAAAGGATCTGGAAGATCCTTTGGATAAAAACATGATGATGTTTTCAAGTAGCTTGAAGTGTTTCTTTAAGCTGGCAGGCTACAGACAAGGAAATGATATAGCCAGAAACATGACTGGAATATCATAGATTTAGCCAAAAACTTTGTGAGGAGCTCATTCTCTGAAAAGTGTGTTTAGTGTCTCCTTTAAGGATTTTATTTTTATTTTTATTTTTATTTTATTTTTATTTTTTAGTGTGAAAAAAGTGTCTATTTCGGTATAAACTCAAATTTTCTAAAGTTTCTGTATGAAATGTAGTTCTACTACATTTTTAAATACATGTAAGGATAAATGAATTTTATGTACATAATATAGCTACACATATTACACTAACCTTTTGGACTTAACAAAGGAATTTTTATAGAAATGAAATAAATGTTTTTCCTGGGAATTTCTTAATGCTTTATGCATGGTAACCAGAAAAAAAGAAAGAGAAAATATACAGAAAATGTATGTTCCCTTTGAAAGAGAAAATATATGGTACTTGTATAGGTTTATTTATCTATTTATTTCACATTCTGTTTTTCATATATTCACTTAGCATTCACTTAATTTCCATGCTTTAAAGTTGCAGGCAGTTACTGGATAATTTTATGTGCAAAGAGGTTAAGGCTAAATAATATATTGAAATAGCAAAGGCTTTCTCTGAGAATATATGGAGTTTGGCTCCCATGACATGGGATATAACATGTGAAGTGGATGCTTCCCTCTGAAACTTCTGCAGTGGTCTTAATATAAATAAATAAATAAAGGAAGGAAGGGGGAAGTGATGGAACTATAAAAATTACAAAGAAAGATCAGAACTGAGAATTTACTGACAGAAGCTACAATTCAAAGGTGCTAAGGCAATATGAGCTTTTTAAGGAATTTTTAAATGCCAGCAGACCAATGAAAATATTTTGTGAACGTATTCAGTGTATGAGAAATCCAATCATGAATTCCAGTCTGGTAACACTGCATTTTAGCAACAGCTCTAGTATTAAAAAAAGGCTTCAGCAGCAATCACAGAATCACAGAATTTCTAGGTTGGAAGAGACCTCAAGATCATCGAGTCCAACCTTTGACCTAACAATAACAGTCCCCACTAAACCATATCCCTAAGCTCTACATCTAAACGTCTTTTGAAGACTTCCAGGGATGGTGACTCCACCACCTCCCTGGGCAGCCTGTTCCAATGTCTAACAACTCTTTCAGTAAAGAAGTTCTTCCAACATCCAACATCCAACATCCAACCTAAAACTCCCCTGGCGCAACTTAAGCCCATTCCCCCTCGTCCTGTCACCAGGCGCGTTGGAGAACAGACCAACTCCCACCTCACTACAGCCTCCTTTGAGGTACCTGTAGAGAGCAATAAGGTCGCCCCTGAGCCTCCTCTTCTCCAGGCTGAACAAACCCAGCTCCCTCAGCCGCTCCTCATAGGACTTGTTCTCCAGACCCCTCACCAGCTTTGTCGCCCTTCTCTGGACTAGCTCGAGCACCTCGATATCCTTCTTGTAGCAAGGGGCCCAAAACTGAACACAGTACTCGAGGTGCGGCCTCACCAGAGCCGAGTACAGGGGGACAATCACTTCCCTAGCCCTGCTGGCCACACTGCTTCTTATGCAAGCCAGGATGCTGTTGGCCTTCTTGGCCACCTGAGCACACTGATGGCTCATATTCAGCTGACTATCCACCAATACTCCCAGGTCCTTCTCCACCAGGCAGATTTCCAACCATTCCTCTCTCAGCCTTTAGCTCTGCTTGGGGTTATTGCACCCCAGGCGCAGGACCCGGCACTTGGCCTTACTGAACTTCATACAGTTGATCTCAGCCGATTGGTCCTGCCTATCCAGATCATAGAATCATAGAATATCCTGAGTTGGAAGGGACCCTTAAGGATCATCAAGTCCAACTCTTGACACCGCACAGGTCTACCCAAGTTCAGACCATGTGACTAAGTGCACAGTCCAATCTCTTCTTAAATTCAGTCAGGCTCGGTGCAGTGACCACTTCCCTGGGGAGCCTGTTCCAGTGTGCAACCACTCTCTCTGTGAAGAACCCCTTCCTGATGTCCAGCCTAAACTTCCCCTGCCTCAGCTTAACTCCATTCCCGCGGGTCCTGTCGCTGGTGTTAATGGAGAAAAGGTCTCCTGCCTCTCGACACCCCCTTACGAGGAAGTTGTAGACTGCGATGAGGTCTCCCCTCAGCCTCCTCTTCTCCAGGCTGAACAGGCCCAGTGCCCTCAGCCGTTCCTCGTACGTCTTCCCCTCCAGGCCTTTCACCATCTTCGTAGCCCTCCTCTGGACACTCTCCAACAGTTTCATGTCCTTTTTATACTGTGGTGCCCAGAACTGCACACAGTACTCGAGGTGAGGCCGCACCAGCGCAGAGTAGAGCGGGACAATCACCTCCCTTGACCTACTAGCGATCCTCCTGCAGAGTCTTCTTACCCTCGAGCAGATGGACACATGCACCTAACTTGGTGTCATCTGCAAACTTACTGAGGGTGCACTTGTTGTGGTTTAACCTGGCCGGCAGCTAAACACCACACAGCCGTTCACTCCCCCTCCCCCCTCCCTCTCTGGGATGGGGGAGAGAAATGGAAAGTGAAGCCCGTGAGTTGAGATAAAGACAGTTTAATAAGACAGGAAAATAATAATAATAACAATAATAATAATAATACAATGCTGATAATAGTACTACTACTACTAATATGTACAAACAAGTGATGCACAATGCAATTGCTCACCACCCGCTGACCAATGCCCAGCCTAACCCCAGTCTGGCGCCATCGCCCGGCTAGCCACCCCTATATATTGTTTAGCATGACGTGAGATGGTATGGAATACCCCTTTGGCTAGTTTGGGTCAGCTGACCTGGGTCTGTCCCATCCCAGCTCTTACTGCACCCCCAGCCTGCCCATTGGCAGGACAGAGCAAAAAGCTGAGATGTCCTTGGCTTAGTATAAGCACTGCTCTGCAACAGTTAAAACATCAGGGTGTTATCAGCACTCTTCTCATCCTAAGCCAAAACATAGCATTCTACCAGCTACTAGGAAGAAAATTAACTCTGTTCTAACTGAAACCAGGACAGCACTGAATGCCCTCATCCAGATCATCAGTGAATATATTAAAGAGGACCGGCCCCAGCACCGAGCCCTGGGGAATGCCACTAGTGACCGGCCTCCAACTGGATTTGACTCCATTCACCACGACTCTTTGGGCCCGGCTATCCAGCCAGTTTCTAACCCAAAGAAGCGTATACCAGTCCAAGCCACAAGCAGCCAGTTTCTTGAGGAGAATGCTGTGGGAAACAGTGTCAAAAGCCTTGCTGAAGTCAAGGTAGACCACATCCACAGCCTTTCCCTCATCCACCCAGCACGTCACTTTGTCATAGAAGGAGATCAGGTTCGTCAAGCAGGACCTGCCTTTCAGAAACCCATGCTGACTGGGCCTGATCGTCTGCTTGCCCTGCAAGTGCTGCGTGATGACTCTCAAGATAATCTGCTCCATGAGTTTCCCTGGCACTGAGGTCAAACTGACAGGCCTATAGTTTCCCGGGTCTGCCCTCCAGCCCTTCTTGTAGATGGGCGTCACGTTTGCTAGCCGCCACTCAACTGGGACATCCCCCGATAGCCAGGACTGCCGATAAATGATGGAAAGCAGCTTGGCCAGCTCCTCTGCCAGTTCTCTCAGTACCCTTGGGTGGATCCCATCCAGCCCCATCGATGTCAAAAGATTCTCTAATATAGAAAGCCACACCACCACCCCTTCTGTGTTGCCTGTCCCTTCTGAAGAGCTTATGGCCAGTCATTGCAGCACTCCACTCATGAGAGTGGTCCCACCACGTCTCTGTGATGGCAACCAAGTCGTAGCCTGCCTGCCGCACGATGGCTTCCAGCTCCTCCTGTTTGTTACCCATGCTGCGTGCATTAGTGTAGATGCATTTCAGCTGGGCCATTTACTTATCCCCTAGCCTTGCCATTGTTCCCCCTGGCACAGCTCCAAAATACCTGGCACAGCTCCAAAATACTCTCAGTATCCTTGGGTGGATCCCATCTGGCCCCATCGATTTGTGCACATCCAAGTGCCGTACCAGGTCGCCAACCATTCCTTCGTGGATTGTGAGGGCCACATTTTGCTCTCCATCCCCTTCCGCCAGCTCAGGGTACTGGGTATCCAGAGAACAACCAGTATTGCCGCTAAAGACTGAGGCAAAGAAGGCATTAAGCACCTCCGCCTTATCCTCATCTTTTGTAACAAGGTTTCCCCCCGCATCCAGTAAAGGATGGAGATTCTCCTAAGTCCTCTGTTTTGTGTTGATGTATTTGTAAAAAGATTTTTTGTTATCTTTAACGGCAGTAGCCCGACTGAGTTCCAGATGAGCTTTGTTTTTTCTAATGTTGTCCCTGCACAGCCTTGCAACCTCCTTGTAGTCCTCCTCAGTGGCCTGCCCTTTTTTCCAAAGATTATAAACCCTCTTTTTTCTCCTAAGCTGAAGCTGCAACTCTCTGTTGAGCCAGGCCGTTCTTCTTCCACACTGGCTCGTCTTTGGGCACGTGGGGACAGACCGCTCCTGCGCCATTAAGATTTCCCTCTTGAAGAGCGCCCAGCCTTCCTGGACTCCTCTGCCCTCATGAACCGCCTCCCAAGGGACTTTACCAACCAGTGTCCTGAGCAGCTCAAAGTCAGTCCTCCGGAACTCCAGTACAGCGGTTTTACTGGTCCCCTTCCTGGCCTCGCCAAGAATAGAGAACTCCACCATTTTGTGGTCACTCTGCCCAAGACAGCTTCCGATAACCACATCTCCAACCAGTCTTTCTCCGTGAAGAGAAGGTCTAGCAGGGCGCCACCCCTGACACTAACCAGCTGCGTCAGGAAACTACCTTCCATGCTCTCCAGAAACCCCCTAGACTGCTTTCTCTGGGCTGTGTTGTGTTTCCAGGATATGTCAGGGAAGTTGAAGTCCCCCACTAGAACAAGCGCCAACGATTTTGCAGCTTCTGTCAGCTGCCTGTAGAACTCCTCATCAGTCAGTCTCCTCATCCTGGTTCGGCGGTCTATAACAGACCCCGACCAGGACGCTAGCCTTGTTGGCCTTCCCGCTGATCCTAACCCATAGGGACTCAACCTTGTCATTTCCAGCCTCGAGAAACGTCAAAAGTTTCTCTAATATAGAGAGCCACACCACCACCCCTTCTGTGCTGCCTGTCCCTTCTGAAGAGGTTATGGCCAGTCATTACAGCACTCCACTCATGAGAGTGGTCCCACCACGTCTCCATGATGGCAACCAAGTTGTAGCCTGCCTGCTGCACAATGGCTTCCAGCTCCTCCTGTTTGTTACCCATGCTGCGTGCACTGGTGTAGATGCACTTCAGCTGGACCATTGCCTTATCTCTCGGCCTTGCCATTGTTCCCCCTGGCACAGATCCAACAATCCTTGTTTCTGCCCCATCCCCCTTCATACCTAGTTTAAAGCCCTCTCAAACCAATAAGAAACAATGGTACTTTCTTTGTGATAAATTGACACTAAAGCAAAATCTTGGCAATCTCCTATATTGTTTAGAGGAGCAGTGATCAAAGAAAGAAGGATACAAAGAACTAGCACTCTCGTATATTCTGTACTGATGCAGAGATATTTTCAGTAATGGTGAATACAATTACTACTACTAAGTGCTGTGGAAATGGTTTTAAGACTCACAATTATAAATCTTTGCTGCAAGTTAGAATCAGCAAAGTAAAAGGAAGATAGATGATATTCATATACTTGTTACTAGTTATGGTGGTTTAATTATACTATTCCTTTTTCTAGTGTAGTAATGTCTATACATTGCTTTTTATGCAGCCACTGAATGCTCAGTCAATTTTATTACAATTATCTTGCCATTTTTAATAAAAAGTTTGTATTCTAGTTTTCAAAATAATATACTCTGCCTTCATATTAAGAATAATTTATTTATTTATTTATTTATTTATTTATTTTCAAGCACACACAAGTGGAGGTATAGGAAGTTTCCAGTTCTGCAGTTTGCCACCAGTGCATCAAAATTTCACCCCAATTCTTGTCAGCAACTGTATACCCAATAGAAAAATGTGAGTGTTTCATCTTTTTTTTTTTTTTTTTTTTTTTTTTTTTTTTCCTGGATGTAGCCTAAGCAAGACAAACTGTTATTTTCTTGGTGTCTCCCTGGGGTCTGAAGATCAGGTATAATAGTGGATGGAAAAGATGCAACACCAGTGATTGATAGACTATTACACATGGCATTGTCATTTTCTTTCCCTCTGAGCAATGCTGCAAGCACTTCCAAAATCCACCCTTCACCTTATTTCTGCGATGTGGGGGGAGAAGCTGATATTTTTATTTTTTTTATTTGTTAAGATCTCAGTAATGACTATTATTACTATTATTAACCAAAGGAACCAATCTGTATTTCACAAACTTTTTCTAAGTGCTTAAGAATAAATTTATGTGGAATCCTGAGATTCATATCATTGCAAGATACTTGCCTTTGGGCATGGCGACTTATAGGACCGACTTATAGACTTATATGTAAATGCAAGGGCATTTACACAGGAGGATCTTTAACAGTTTGAGGAAGTGACTTCATCAATCAGTTTTCATCTATCCTGGAGAACATTCTTGGCCATCATTTAAATCATGTCAAACTCTGCCACCACTTACAGCATCTGTAATAACCCTGTCCATAAACAAGAACTTCCACTGAAGTGGTACGGTTACTCCACAGACACCTTTGGGGGCTCCACAAGAATAATATTTATACACTTCACTTCTCTGCGAAGACAGACAACATTTCGCCTGGAGTTCCTTACTATTATCACTCCAGACTATCAGAATGAAACTATGTCCTTATGTGTGTCATTTCTCTAATCTTTTAGTGCCTAGTCAAGCTATCCTTCTGGCAGACATACTGACATTTTATAGTCAAATTATATGAACACATGCATCTATAGTTTTCTTTAACTAGGAAAATATGTATTTCTGATTACCGGGATTTAATGTATGTACAGTGAAAGATAATTCTTGCCTCGGTGCTTATAACCTCTCTACAGCTAGCTTGCTGCTGAAACTAGCAGAATAAGCTCAGGTAAGCTCAGGGTCCAAGTCTCCTAGTAAGCTTGGCTGCTGGTTTAATTTTGATCTAATTGAGTATTAATTCTAATTCTCACAATAGGACTCATAGTAAGAAAAATATGTGACTGATGCCCATTACGTATGATGTGTGTCTTTATTTGATAAGCATAAATTGCATTGCACTACCATAAAATTATTTACTTTTTTCAAATCTTACTAGCCTCCCCAGGCATGAAGAAATATGATGTGGTAGCAACAACTTACCCTACAAAACCAGAAATCATTAAGCAGACACAGCATTTTTTTTAATGTTATATAATCCTGTGACGATTAACGTTTGCAACATTAAGGGGAAAAATGGTTTCAAGGGTATCAACATTTATAAATAGCTCAAAATTCCATGTTTAGTATGAAAAGCTAAAATAAGATATCTTTTTCTTTATGGAAATGACTTTTGTGCTCACATAACCAGTCCTGTATCCAGGACTGAGAAAGCAAAGCTTTTCATATGTTTAAATACCTTTAAATAATGTAGGAGTGGGTAAAATGGATACTAATGAAGTCCCTGGACAGATAAGTAGGTGTAACTGCTCTTTGTTTATTTATAGCTTTTCCTACCAACAGTTCTCATGTTAGGCCTTCTTCATAGGAGGAAGGTGGAATTGTGTCCACATTCACAAACTGCAGGGGACTGGAATGAGTCTGAAATACACAGTGTTGTAGGATACCCAGACATTTTATGACAAAGTCTAGTGTCAGTTTCTGTTTTATTCAAAGAAATTTTCTCAATAGTTTTCAGCAGTGTTAATTCCTCAGATTTCAAAACCAGTAGCACTGTAAGAGAGGTAAAGAGAGGATAACAGTTTATTCAGAGCATACTGTTGAGATTCTTTTCCATCTTGTTTAATAAACACAGAAATACCGTAGAACTATGGGTGAGATCAAAAGTCTAATTCAAAATGAGTGTTTTAGTAATTCCTGTAAGTTTTGGGTGGGGCTCTAAAATATCACATTGTTGTTTGTTTGTTTGTTTGTTTGTTTTTAAAAAAAGCCTGAGTTTCTCTTAGTATCAGAAAAAAATATATATTTTTTACTCTTTACTATGAACAAATCACAGATAATTTCCACTTGGCATATATTGTCTTGATGTCTAAAACTACCTTGTAGGCAGTAAAGGAGGATAGGTTTCTGTAGTCTGTGACTGAAATATGATTTATTCATTATACTCAAGAATTTAAAAGAAAGGCTAAAGTGTAAAATTTCCTATAATTCAATAATTATACCACTTTGTCTATACTATTTTTTGACCATACAGCAATGGGTAAGGTCAAGGTAAGTTGTCAACAGCAGTGAAAAAAAAAAAAATTAGAGGTTTGTCATTTGTTAAAATCTTTCACATGCTATGCTTTTTGATGTTGAACACAGAACTGTTAGGCTCTGAAATATTTAGGTGTTAGTGGTTTTCAGAATTAGTTACCTCCTAACATATTTCTGACACTCAGAATCCCAGTTCATTTATTCTACTGGATTATCTCTTAGCATTTTCATCATTCTACTATTTGAATGCTTTACAAATACTACTAATTTAAGCTTTAATCTACTAGAAGTCTAGAGAATCTGTCACAATTCTTAAGTTTTATCAAGACTAAACACAGTAGGTTATTGTAAAACACCACTAAAACTCTACATTTCAAATGACAAAATATAAGCTGTAGTACTCCTGATAAACTTTTGGGTTTCTCGGTGAATCCTAAGTGATATATCATTTATACATGGATATATATATATGTGAGTGAGTGAATGAGTGAGTGCAAGCATGACCCCAAGAAGCAATCTTCAGCTGTAAAATGACTCTGATGAGGTCAATGCATGCATTGAAGACTCTGATTATAAAGTTATCCATTTAAAACTGTTTAGAGGTTCAGCTTCATCTGATGCAATGCAAAACAAAATGCAAGTCTTTCGAATCACATTTCTTCAAGTGTAAACTCAGATTTAGATTATCACTAAGAACTGTTGTTTCAAAAATCACTGTATTTCTGTCCCTCTTTCATTTCTATCTTGTAAATGTGTTTGAATTTGTCAGCAAAATGGTAGAGATTCTTCTTTTCACTGTAAACAAAGTGCTGAACAAGCACACAGGCAGTCACAAACTTCAATGCTCATGCTAGCTCTTCCATCATTTCATATCGTCATTGCAATCAGATGGTGATGTACATGCTCTAAAATCTCTGGAATGGTGATCATGTATTTATGAGTAATGAAGCAATGAGTATATCTGAATGGCAATAATTAAAGTATTTCAGAAATTTTTAACATTAAAGATCAACTTATAAATCATATGTTTTATGTTGAGTTTGGATTTTTGCATATTTTCCCAGAATATATGATACTCTGAACTGAAGTTCATTTGAAAATCTTATTAAACACTAATTTATTCTTTGTGCCTTTTACACAGGCACAAACACATAAACATGCACGCTAAGTGTAGGATTTCTTTTAAGTACTAAATATCAAAATGTTAAATTTGAATATTTTTCTGAATTATTTTTCTTTGGGATTCCCAGTATCTATAAAATAATAACTTTTCTCTACAGAAAAACAGAAACCTGGCTAGCAATTCATTTTCCAATGTAAAAATCAAATTGTATTTCCCCTGAATGTTAAACATTGTTTCATGATGTTTATGCAAGCAGGCAATAATGCAACTATCCCATATTAATTTAAAACTATATGTTTATAGTAATATATGTAATATATATATATATATATATTATTATTTATTTATTTTTTCCCTGCAGACCCATTTTTGGTACCATAAATGTGAACTTAGCTTTACTCATAGGAGTAATGTTTCCGATAGTTTCAGTGGGGCAGGATCAGGTCTATAAAGGACTTCTACAGAAGAAACTTGTCTAATAGAGAAGTTCAAAATCTTCCACTCTCATTTACTGATATTTCTGAGTTTTTATTTCATCTGGTTTTAAGTCATTTGGCAAATTGGTAAATTTTTGTTTTTATGATATACATATATATATATATTAGCTTATTTCCTTACATAGGACACTTTAAAGTGATATTTGATCACGTCTTGGAAGGTGAATTTTAAAATTCTCTGCTATTTTCCTATTATCCCTCCTCCCCCATGCCCCCTGAAATCCTGCTATGCACTTCCTCATTGTGTACATGAAATATCCAGAGATGCAAGGTCTTTGATAAAAGCAGAATCCACCAAGAGAGAATGACTCACTGAAGTGTTTAGTACACCAGTCGTACTCCACGATCTACACCACTGGGATGGCATTCAGGGAATGTATTTTTTTTTTGTGTGTGTGTGTGCGTCCATAATACATTAAAACTCTGGTCTTGTTTGAGAAGAAAAATCCAAATTAAGTAATTTTTGGAAAGTGGTGGTAAAGACAGCTGCCTGTTTTATTTTGAAACTGTAACTGTATAAAACATGTATACACTTCAAACATCTGTTACATCATTACATATTTTATAGTACCTGTCCTGTACCTGATGATTTTTTACCTAAAGTACTTACACATACCATACACACACAGTTAGATATTTTGGACAGTAAGGGAAAGGAACAGACATACAACATAACGAACAAGATTATTACATATCCTATGAGCTCTGGTTTTCAAAGGCTTTGTTAGGACTTCTAGTTTTAAAGGGAGTTGTGAAGAGAAAACTATGCTGTTCTTTGTTTGTTTGTTTGTTTTCATTTTGAAACTGAAATAGAACAGCAGTCCAAATAGAGAACTGAGGAGTGTTCCCATTACTTACAGACATTCTTACAGTACAGGTGAATTTTGTGAGGTAAACATTCTTTGTCATTTAAAGGTAGCAGATTATATGGATTCTTAAATGTAGTCTCATTTGCTTTGGTTTAGTCAAATTTATATACATTTATATACATATATATATATATTTTTTAAACTGTGGTTGATCGACATACCTATACAAGGAAGATTTGATTGAGTTTAAGAAGCAGCCAAATGTGACTGTTATTTAACTACGTGTTCAACTACAACAACTAAAAAAAAACAAAAACAAGCAAACAAACAAAAAAAACAAACACCAACAACAGAAACAGTGTTAAAAGGAAGATAAACTTAGCTACACCAGCTGCAATACTTTAGTATCTTGTCATGTTTGATTCCCTCATGTGAGTATATCCTCAAGCCACAACTGCAGCTACATAAATGATTTTCACTTATAGAAATTATAGCAAAGCAGTTTCCTTATGACCTGCTTAAAATATTGACATTGTCTGAGAACAACTCTTTCCATTATTTTGTTTTCACAACCATGGATTATTAAACCTATATTCTCACTGTGCTTTATACATTCTAGGGCATGGATGTGTCATAGACAGTTTTTTCCCTCTTGAGTGTCATAGAGTCACTTATGTGTTTGTATTAGAGATGTTTTCAGATAGTTTCTAATGTACTTGTACATGGATGTTCTTACTTTCATGACCCTTTTCCTCACTGGAAAGCTGTTTCTGATGCAAAGCTCTGTGCAGGTGATATCTAGCGTGATTGCAGTATGACTCATACTGTCAGCTTTGCTCAAGGAATACACCTGTAGAGGAAATAAAGAAGGGTGCTAAAAGACAGATGTTCAAAAAGGAAATATGCATAAAAAGGGAGGGATAAGACATAAAAACAGTGTATACAGTATGTATATATCATACATACATTTGTATAGTTTTGATGAATTTTTATAATTTTGATATTTTTGGGGAGTATAGTTTGATAATTTTAGGGAGACAGAGTTTGAGAACTCAAACTGGCTGGCTCTGAGCTGGGAGACTGCAACAGAAACACAGAGCTATCTAGGTTGGAAGAGACCTCCAAGATCATTGAGTCCAACCTCTGACCTAACACTAACCAGTCCTCCACTAAACCATATCACTGAGCTCTACATCTAAATGTCTTTTAAAGACACCCAGGGATGGTGACTCCACCACTTCCCTGAGCAGCCTGTTCCAATGTCTAACAACCCTTTTGGTAAAGAAGTTCTTCCTAAGATCCAACCTAAAACTCCCCTGGGGCAACTTAAGCCCATTCCCCCTCGTCCTGTCACCAGGCACGTGGGAGAACAGACCAACCCCCACCTCGCTACAGCCTCCTTTAAGGTACCTGTAGAGAGCAATAAGGTCGCCCCGAGCCTCCTCTTCTCCAGGAGGAACAAGCGGCTCCCTCAGCTGCTCTTTGTGGGATTTGTTCTCCAGACCCCTCACCAGCTTCATTGCCCTTCTCTGGACTCGCTCAAGCACCTCGATGTCCTTCTTGTAGAGAGGGGCCCAAAACTGAACACAGTACTCGAGGTGCGGCCTCACCAGAGACGAGTACAGGGGGACAATCACTTCCCTAGCCCTGCTGGCTACACTGCTTCTTATACAAGCCAGGATGCCGTTGGCTTTCTCGGCCACCTGAGCACACTGATGGCTCATATTCAGCCCACTATCAACCAATACTCCCAGGTCCTTCTCTGCCAGGCAGCTTTCCAACCATTCCTCTCCCAGTCTGTAGCTCTGCTTGGGGTTATTGCACCCCAGGTGCAGGACCCGGCACTTGGCCTTGTTGAACTTCATGCAGTTGACCTCAGCCCATCGGTGCAGCCTATCCAGATCCTCCTGCAGAGCCTTCCTACCCTTGAGCAGATTGACACACGCACCTAACTTGGTGTCATCTGCGAACTTACTGAGGGTACACTCAATGCCTTCATCCAGATCATCAATGAAGATATTAAAGAGGACCGGCCCCAGCACCGAGCCCTGGGGAACGCCACTAGTGACCGGCCTCCAACTGGATTTGACTCCATTCACCACGACTCTTTGGGCCCGGCTATCCAGCCAGTCTCTAACTCAACAAAGCATACGCTAGTCCAAGCCAAGATCAGCCAGTTTCTTGAGGAGAATGCTGTGGGAAACGGTGTCAAAAGCCTTGCTGAAGTCAAGGTAGACCACATCCACAGCCTTTCCCTCGTCCACCATGCGCGTCACTTTGTCATAGAAGGAGATCAGGTTCGTCAAGCAGGACCTGCCTTTCAGAAACCCATGCTGACTGGGCCTGATCGTCTGCTTGCCCTGCAAGTGCTGCGTGATGACTCTCAAGATAATCTGCTCCATGAGTTTCCCTGGCACTGAGGTCAAACTGACAGGCCTATAGTTTCCCGGGTCTGCCCTCCAGCCCTTCATGTAGATGGGCGTCACGTTTGCTAGCCACCAGTCAACTGGGACATCCCCCGATAGCCAAGACTGCAGATAAATGATGGAAAGCAGCTTGGCCAGCTCCTCTGCCAGTTCTCTCAGTACTCTCGGGTGGATCCCATCCGGCCCCATCGACTTGCGCACATCCAAGTGCCATAGCAGGTCGCTAACCATTCCTTCGTGGATTGTGAGGGCCACATCCTGCTCCCCATCCCCTTCCGCCAGCTCAGGGTACTGGGTATCCGGAGAACAACCAGTATTGCCTCTAAAGACTGAGGCAAAGAAGGCATTAAGCACCTCCGCCTTATCCTCATCTTTTGTAACAAGGTTTCCCCCCGCATCTAGTAAAGGATGGAGATTCTCCTTAATACTCCGTTTTGCATTGATATATTTGTAAAAAGATTTTTTGTTGTCTTTAACGGCAGCAGCCAGGTTGAGCTCCAGATGAGCTTAGGCCTTTCTAATTTTGTCCCTGCACAGCCTCGTAACATCCTTACAGTCCTCCTCAGTGTCCCACCCTTTTTTCCAAAGATTGTAAACCCCCTTTTTTCTCCTAAGCTCAGGCTGCAACTCTCTGTTGAGCCAGGCCGTTCTTCTTCCACACTGGCTCGTCTTTGGGCACGTGGGGACAGACCGCTCTTGCGCCATTAAGATTTCCCTCTTGAAGAGCGCCCAGCCTTCCTGGACTCCTCTGCCCTCATGAACCGCCTCCCAAGGGACTCTACCAACCAGTGTCCTGAGCAGCTCAAAGTCAGTCCTCTGGAACTCCAGTACAGCGGTTTTACTGGTCCCCTTCCTGGCCTCGCCAAGAATAGAGAGCTCCACCATTTCGTGGTCACTCTGCCCAAGACAGCTTCCGACCACCACATCTCCCACCAGTCCTTCTCTGTTTGTGAAGAGAAGGTCTAGCAGGGCGCCACCCCTGGTAGGCTCACTAACCAGCTGCATCAGGAAACTACCTTCCACAGAAACCCCCTAGACTGCTTTCTCTGGGCTGTGTTGTGCTTCCAGGATATGTCAGGGAAGTTGAAGTCCCCCATGAGAACAAGCGCCGATGATTTTGCAACTTCTGTCAGCTGCCTGTAGAACTCCTCATCCGTCTCCTCATCCTGGTTCGGCGGTCTATAACAGACCCCGACCAGGACGCTAGCCTTGTTGGCCTTCCCGCTGATCCTAACCCAAAGGGACTCAACCTTGCCATTCCCAGCCTCGAGTTCCACAACATCGAAAGATTCTCTAATATAGAGAGCCAAACCACCACCCCTTCTGTGCTGCCTGTCCCTTCTGAAGAGCTTATAGCCAGTCGTTGCAGCACTCCAGTCATGAGACTGGTCCTACCACGTCTCCGTGACGGCAACCAAGTCGTAGCCTGCCTGCCGCACGATGGCTTCCAGCTCCTCCTGTTTGTTACCCATGCTGTGTGCATTGGTGTAGATGCACTTCAGCTGGACCATTGCCTTATCTCTCGGCCTTGCCATTGTTCCCCCTGGCACAGCTCCAACAAGCCTTGAGCAAATGAACGGCTGTGCGAACGGCTGTGTGGTGCTTAGCTGCCGGCTAGGGGAAACCATGACAAGAGCAATGTAGTCATGTAACCAAATTGAAGCCAAAACTTTCAGCGCGGTCCTTGACCTGAACAGGGAGTGAGGATCCGTATCCTGGCATTTATACGTGATAGTTTATGTGCAGCCAAAGTAAATATTGCAGTCGGAGGTCATGGCGCTAGATTTTTAAAAGTCCGGCATAAAGAAGAGATCTCAGAAAAGCAAATTTAAGCAACATTAATGTCAAGCAAAGTCTTTCTGATTGCTATATTCTTTATCTGTCGTGACTAGACAGATGAAAATCTATGACGGCAATTCTGCCTTTTAGGTCATTTTCTTTTTTTTTTTTTATTTAAGTTTATTGATCTTATTTCAACAGGCTCTGTACTAATTTTCCTCACAGAATGACTAGCAGAAATATGAGCCTTATGTGCCTTTTGTATTTAAGTCATTAGGTCAACTCTAACCACTAAGCCAGGTTATTTCTATTAGCGATAAGGAGCAATTGAACCTTAAACACTGAAACCTAGGTTGATGAGCCTATTCCACAAGGTCTCATGACTCCGCACATGTGAAGTGAAATCTGCCAGGTGGGGATCATTTGACCTTTGCTATAAAGGAAGCATGAGGAGTATGGGAAGACTTGCCACTCTAGGGGAGTATGAGGTTCAGGTTACTTAGGGTGCTTTTCTACTGTCCTCGTGAAATGGAATCAGTGTTCCTAAGTAGGCTGCTTTTTCATCGTGTTTTCTACAATCTCTGTGGAATAGTTTGGGACACTCTATGAGCTAGTAACATCGGTGGTGACTACTCAGAATGGGAAAACCCTGGTGGTGCTACTTCCCCATGAAGTTGTTTGGTAGTAAGTAAAATTCAGAAGCTGGCAGGTAAGTGCTCCTGGGTTAAAAATTTGATATGGGTTGGAGAGCTTGAGAATTCCTTTGACCGTGTCTGTAACAGGGCCCCGAGTCCTCCAATATATTGATGTTATCAAATCTAGCATCCGCTACTAAGACTAAAGAACAATATCACAGATTATCTTCACTTAATCAAATCTGCTTTCCACAGGTAGCAATCGTTTATGGCACCAATTTGGTCAGCTAGATGTACAGAACAGGGAAAACCTTAAAACATCTAAGATATTGCTTATCTTCTCAAAACGATGTTGTGATGTGATTAACTCCTGTCCCTCAGGAGACATACAGTATGGTATAATTGCCATGCTCGTGCAGTCTGGTTTGTCAAAGATATAATCGCTTCGTGTTTTTTTTCTGAGTGTATGAAAACACAGCTTCATATAAAAGCCTGCCTCCTGGAAGTGAGATGTAAAAATGAGGTGAAGTTGGTAAAGCATAAAGAAGCTAGATAATGCTTGTCAGTTCTTGTAAAAAATTAGTTCTTATTCTTGAATGTTTACTTTGAAAAGTAAGTATGTGCTGAAAATTGCATGTTGATTGTTTGATTCTGCAAAGCTATCATATCTGTGTCTGAATTAAGTCCTAGTTACAAAGGTATGCCTCTGCACTAAGTGGGCAAAGACAGCGTAGAAGAGAATAAAGGGGATTTGTCTGATTTTATTTTTTACATATTTTTTTTGTCTGTAACTGTGGACCTTGTTTTTTTATTATTATTTCTTTTTTTTTTCCATTTCCAGCTTGGATTTCTTGAATGCTTCTCACGTTCAGCAATGGGGGATAACCAAAACACAGCTACTGAAAAAGCATATTTGCACTAAGATTTAGGATTTGTCTCTCCTGTCTTAAGTTGAGGTTCATAACCAACTATTTTAGGTTTAATGCCTTTAGGTTCTCATCCTCAGGCATATATCTTAAGAGTGCAAGGCGTAGATCTGATGCATGCCACTGTACCAGTGCCTTATTTCTCTCTGATAAATATAGACTCTAAAAGTCTCTGTAGATATTTAAAATTAAGTTGCCGTTTACAAAGAGGGGTTTATATTGACTTGATTGCATTTAAGACTATGGCTGGTCGACTTGCAACTACCTGCTAGTGGACATCTAGCTTTTAGATAGTTTTTTTTTTTTTTTTTAAATTTCAAGGAAAAATGGATGGGTAATTAGATTTTAGTATCGAAGCAGTACTATTCCACATAGCTACAGGCATCTTTAGAACTTGGGGTTTTTTAAAGTATCTGTCATGTGATGATGGATAACACATGGAACTGGTCCCCAGTTCCTGGTCCCCAGTTCCTGGTCCCCAGTTCCTGGTCCCCAGTTCCTGGTCCCCAGTTCCTGGTCCCCAGTTCCTGGTCCCCAGTTCCTGGTCCCCAGTTCCTGGTCCCCAGTTCCTGGTCCCCAGTTCCTGGTCCCCAGTTCCTGGTCCCCAGTTCCTGGTCCCCAGTTCCTGGTCCCCAGTTCCTGGTCCCCAGTTCCTGGTCCCCAGTTCCTGGTCCCCAGTTCCTGGTCCCCAGTTCCTGGTCCCCAGTTCCTGGTCCCCAGTTCCTGGTCCCCAGTTCCTGGTCCCCAGTTCCTGGTCCCCAGTTCCTGGTCCCCAGTTCCTGGTCCCCAGTTCCTGGTCCCCAGTTCCTGGTCCCCAGTTCCTGGTCCCCAGTTCCTGGTCCCCAGTTCCTGGTCCCCAGTTCCTGGTCCCCAGTTCCTGGTCCCCAGTTCCTGGTCCCCAGTTCCTGGTCCCCAGTTCCTGGTCCCCAGTTCCTGGTCCCCAGTTCCTGGTCCCCAGTTCCTGGTCCCCAGTTCCTGGTCCCCAGTTCCTGGTCCCCAGTTCCTGGTCCCCAGTTCCTGGTCCCCAGTTCCTGGTCCCCAGTTCCTGGTCCCCAGTTCCTGGTCCCCAGTTCCTGGTCCCCAGTTCCTGGTCCCCAGTTCCTGGTCCCCAGTTCCTGGTCCCCAGTTCCTGGTCCCCAGTTCCTGGTCCCCAGTTCCTGGTCCCCAGTTCCTGGTCCCCAGTTCCTGGTCCCCAGTTCCTGGTCCCCAGTTCCTGGTCCCCAGTTCCTGGTCCCCAGTTCCTGGTCCCCAGTTCCTGGTCCCCAGTTCCTGGTCCCCAGTTCCTGGTCCCCAGTTCCTGGTCCCCAGTTCCTGGTCCCCAGTTCCTGGTCCCCAGTTCCTGGTCCCCAGTTCCTGGTCCCCAGTTCCTGGTCCCCAGTTCCTGGTCCCCAGTTCCTGGTCCCCAGTTCCTGGTCCCCAGTTCCTGGTCCCCAGTTCCTGGTCCCCAGTTCCTGGTCCCCAGTTCCTGGTCCCCAGTTCCTGGTCCCCAGTTCCTGGTCCCCAGTTCCTGGTCCCCAGTTCCTGGTCCCCAGTTCCTGGTCCCCAGTTCCTGGTCCCCAGTTCCTGGTCCCCAGTTCCTGGTCCCCAGTTCCTGGTCCCCAGTTCCTGGTCCCCAGTTCCTGGTCCCCAGTTCCTGGTCCCCAGTTCCTGGTCCCCAGTTCCTGGTCCCCAGTTCCTGGTCCCCAGTTCCTGGTCCCCAGTTCCTGGTCCCCAGTTCCTGGTCCCCAGTTCCTGGTCCCCAGTTCCTGGTCCCCAGTTCCTGGTCCCCAGTTCCTGGTCCCCAGTTCCTGGTCCCCAGTTCCTGGTCCCCAGTTCCTGGTCCCCAGTTCCTGGTCCCCAGTTCCTGGTCCCCAGTTCCTGGTCCCCAGTTCCTGGTCCCCAGTTCCTGGTCCCCAGTTCCTGGTCCCCAGTTCCTGGTCCCCAGTTCCTGGTCCCCAGTTCCTGGTCCCCAGTTCCTGGTCCCCAGTTCCTGGTCCCCAGTTCCTGGTCCCCAGTTCCTGGTCCCCAGTTCCTGGTCCCCAGTTCCTGGTCCCCAGTTCCTGGTCCCCAGTTCCTGGTCCCCAGTTCCTGGTCCCCAGTTCCTGGTCCCCAGTTCCTGGTCCCCAGTTCCTGGTCCCCAGTTCCTGGTCCCCAGTTCCTGGTCCCCAGTTCCTGGTCCCCAGTTCCTGGTCCCCAGTTCCTGGTCCCCAGTTCCTGGTCCCCAGTTCCTGGTCCCCAGTTCCTGGTCCCCAGTTCCTGGTCCCCAGTTCCTGGTCCCCAGTTCCTGGTCCCCAGTTCCTGGTCCCCAGTTCCTGGTCCCCAGTTCCTGGTCCCCAGTTCCTGGTCCCCAGTTCCTGGTCCCCAGTTCCTGGTCCCCAGTTCCTGGTCCCCAGTTCCTGGTCCCCAGTTCCTGGTCCCCAGTTCCTGGTCCCCAGTTCCTGGTCCCCAGTTCCTGGTCCCCAGTTCCTGGTCCCCAGTTCCTGGTCCCCAGTTCCTGGTCCCCAGTTCCTGGTCCCCAGTTCCTGGTCCCCAGTTCCTGGTCCCCAGTTCCTGGTCCCCAGTTCCTGGTCCCCAGTTCCTGGTCCCCAGTTCCTGGTCCCCAGTTCCTGGTCCCCAGTTCCTGGTCCCCAGTTCCTGGTCCCCAGTTCCTGGTCCCCAGTTCCTGGTCCCCAGTTCCTGGTCCCCAGTTCCTGGTCCCCAGTTCCTGGTCCCCAGTTCCTGGTCCCCAGTTCCTGGTCCCCAGTTCCTGGTCCCCAGTTCCTGGTCCCCAGTTCCTGGTCCCCAGTTCCTGGTCCCCAGTTCCTGGTCCCCAGTTCCTGGTCCCCAGTTCCTGGTCCCCAGTTCCTGGTCCCCAGTTCCTGGTCCCCAGTTCCTGGTCCCCAGTTCCTGGTCCCCAGTTCCTGGTCCCCAGTTCCTGGTCCCCAGTTCCTGGTCCCCAGTTCCTGGTCCCCAGTTCCTGGTCCCCAGTTCCTGGTCCCCAGTTCCTGGTCCCCAGTTCCTGGTCCCCAGTTCCTGGTCCCCAGTTCCTGGTCCCCAGTTCCTGGTCCCCAGTTCCTGGTCCCCAGTTCCTGGTCCCCAGTTCCTGGTCCCCAGTTCCTGGTCCCCAGTTCCTGGTCCCCAGTTCCTGGTCCCCAGTTCCTGGTCCCCAGTTCCTGGTCCCCAGTTCCTGGTCCCCAGTTCCTGGTCCCCAGTTCCTGGTCCCCAGTTCCTGGTCCCCAGTTCCTGGTCCCCAGTTCCTGGTCCCCAGTTCCTGGTCCCCAGTTCCTGGTCCCCAGTTCCTGGTCCCCAGTTCCTGGTCCCCAGTTCCTGGTCCCCAGTTCCTGGTCCCCAGTTCCTGGTCCCCAGTTCCTGGTCCCCAGTTCCTGGTCCCCAGTTCCTGGTCCCCAGTTCCTGGTCCCCAGTTCCTGGTCCCCAGTTCCTGGTCCCCAGTTCCTGGTCCCCAGTTCCTGGTCCCCAGTTCCTGGTCCCCAGTTCCTGGTCCCCAGTTCCTGGTCCCCAGTTCCTGGTCCCCAGTTCCTGGTCCCCAGTTCCTGGTCCCCAGTTCCTGGTCCCCAGTTCCTGGTCCCCAGTTCCTGGTCCCCAGTTCCTGGTCCCCAGTTCCTGGTCCCCAGTTCCTGGTCCCCAGTTCCTGGTCCCCAGTTCCTGGTCCCCAGTTCCTGGTCCCCAGTTCCTGGTCCCCAGTTCCTGGTCCCCAGTTCCTGGTCCCCAGTTCCTGGTCCCCAGTTCCTGGTCCCCAGTTCCTGGTCCCCAGTTCCTGGTCCCCAGTTCCTGGTCCCCAGTTCCTGGTCCCCAGTTCCTGGTCCCCAGTTCCTGGTCCCCAGTTCCTGGTCCCCAGTTCCTGGTCCCCAGTTCCTGGTCCCCAGTTCCTGGTCCCCAGTTCCTGGTCCCCAGTTCCTGGTCCCCAGTTCCTGGTCCCCAGTTCCTGGTCCCCAGTTCCTGGTCCCCAGTTCCTGGTCCCCAGTTCCTGGTCCCCAGTTCCTGGTCCCCAGTTCCTGGTCCCCAGTTCCTGGTCCCCAGTTCCTGGTCCCCAGTTCCTGGTCCCCAGTTCCTGGTCCCCAGTTCCTGGTCCCCAGTTCCTGGTCCCCAGTTCCTGGTCCCCAGTTCCTGGTCCCCAGTTCCTGGTCCCCAGTTCCTGGTCCCCAGTTCCTGGTCCCCAGTTCCTGGTCCCCAGTTCCTGGTCCCCAGTTCCTGGTCCCCAGTTCCTGGTCCCCAGTTCCTGGTCCCCAGTTCCTGGTCCCCAGTTCCTGGTCCCCAGTTCCTGGTCCCCAGTTCCTGGTCCCCAGTTCCTGGTCCCCAGTTCCTGGTCCCCAGTTCCTGGTCCCCAGTTCCTGGTCCCCAGTTCCTGGTCCCCAGTTCCTGGTCCCCAGTTCCTGGTCCCCAGTTCCTGGTCCCCAGTTCCTGGTCCCCAGTTCCTGGTCCCCAGTTCCTGGTCCCCAGTTCCTGGTCCCCAGTTCCTGGTCCCCAGTTCCTGGTCCCCAGTTCCTGGTCCCCAGTTCCTGGTCCCCAGTTCCTGGTCCCCAGTTCCTGGTCCCCAGTTCCTGGTCCCCAGTTCCTGGTCCCCAGTTCCTGGTCCCCAGTTCCTGGTCCCCAGTTCCTGGTCCCCAGTTCCTGGTCCCCAGTTCCTGGTCCCCAGTTCCTGGTCCCCAGTTCCTGGTCCCCAGTTCCTGGTCCCCAGTTCCTGGTCCCCAGTTCCTGGTCCCCAGTTCCTGGTCCCCAGTTCCTGGTCCCCAGTTCCTGGTCCCCAGTTCCTGGTCCCCAGTTCCTGGTCCCCAGTTCCTGGTCCCCAGTTCCTGGTCCCCAGTTCCTGGTCCCCAGTTCCTGGTCCCCAGTTCCTGGTCCCCAGTTCCTGGTCCCCAGTTCCTGGTCCCCAGTTCCTGGTCCCCAGTTCCTGGTCCCCAGTTCCTGGTCCCCAGTTCCTGGTCCCCAGTTCCTGGTCCCCAGTTCCTGGTCCCCAGTTCCTGGTCCCCAGTTCCTGGTCCCCAGTTCCTGGTCCCCAGTTCCTGGTCCCCAGTTCCTGGTCCCCAGTTCCTGGTCCCCAGTTCCTGGTCCCCAGTTCCTGGTCCCCAGTTCCTGGTCCCCAGTTCCTGGTCCCCAGTTCCTGGTCCCCAGTTCCTGGTCCCCAGTTCCTGGTCCCCAGTTCCTGGTCCCCAGTTCCTGGTCCCCAGTTCCTGGTCCCCAGTTCCTGGTCCCCAGTTCCTGGTCCCCAGTTCCTGGTCCCCAGTTCCTGGTCCCCAGTTCCTGGTCCCCAGTTCCTGGTCCCCAGTTCCTGGTCCCCAGTTCCTGGTCCCCAGTTCCTGGTCCCCAGTTCCTGGTCCCCAGTTCCTGGTCCCCAGTTCCTGGTCCCCAGTTCCTGGTCCCCAGTTCCTGGTCCCCAGTTCCTGGTCCCCAGTTCCTGGTCCCCAGTTCCTGGTCCCCAGTTCCTGGTCCCCAGTTCCTGGTCCCCAGTTCCTGGTCCCCAGTTCCTGGTCCCCAGTTCCTGGTCCCCAGTTCCTGGTCCCCAGTTCCTGGTCCCCAGTTCCTGGTCCCCAGTTCCTGGTCCCCAGTTCCTGGTCCCCAGTTCCTGGTCCCCAGTTCCTGGTCCCCAGTTCCTGGTCCCCAGTTCCTGGTCCCCAGTTCCTGGTCCCCAGTTCCTGGTCCCCAGTTCCTGGTCCCCAGTTCCTGGTCCCCAGTTCCTGGTCCCCAGTTCCTGGTCCCCAGTTCCTGGTCCCCAGTTCCTGGTCCCCAACCTTTCCAGGGACACAGGTGAGACTGACCTGCAGTTTCCCAGATCCATCAGAAGGTTGTCCTCAACCCATTGTAGGAACCATTTGGACTGCTCATGCTTGTTCGAATTGCTTACCCAGCAGATGTCTGGGTAATTGAAGTCCCCCATGTGGATCAGTGCTCGTGATTGTGAGGCTACTAGCAGCTGCTCAGAGAAGGCCTCGTCGACTTCCTCCTCCTGATCTGGAGACCTGTAGTAGATCCCCACCACCATGTCTCCCATACCAGCCCACTCCTTAATTCTTACCCACAAGCTCTCCACCTGTCAATCACCCTCCCCCAGCTGGAGCTGGGTACACACTAATTGCTCCCTCACATAAGGGCAACCCCACCCCCTCACTTCCCCAGCCTGTCTCTCCTAAAGAGGACGTAGCCCTCCATGATTGGGTTCCAGTCATGTGAGCTGTCCCACCACATCTCAGTGATTGCAACAAGATCGTGGCCCCGTGTCCGAACGCAGACCTTGAGCTCATCCTGTTTATTTCCCACGCTCCGTGCACAGGCACTTTAGGGAAGCAGCAGGTACAGTTACCCCGGGGCGTTTCAAGACGAAGATACTGGACGGGGGGATTGGGAACGCTACCTTCTCTGAGGAGCCCTCAGACAATCCCATGGGAGAGCTCAGAAGTTTTTCCCTGTCTTCAACAGTGACAGTGGTGTGAAATGTGTTCATTTGATCCGTGGCAGTATGGAACAATGCTAGGGCTGCATGGTATGATGAATGTGACCTTCTGTCCTACAGACCCTTCTATAAGCACAAGTCTAAGAAAAACAGAGTGGTTAATGTACATGTATGTAGTTCTTGTACCTTGCAAAGGAATGTTTTAGCAATTTGTGTCAATAGAGAGCTTGAAGGGAAATGTATTTGTAGGCTTTTACTTGAAGTCTCTGATATCTGGGGGGGTTCAGAATAGCTGCTAGCTATTATGACTATTGTATGGGACACTATGCAAGTCTCTGGTATCTGGCCAGGAGACTAAGGAGACGGGGAAAGCTGAAGAATGACTAAAAGACAAAGCTTGCAGGGGATGCTGCACAAGTCTCTTACAGCCAAGCTGGACAAAGGAGAAGGACCAGAGGGAGGAAGACTATGAGCCTTCAGCATGAGAGACCCCCAGAGGGACCACCAGAGACTGTTACGCATGCTCCAGTAGGAGGGTTTGGATTCTGGAAACTAATTATAATAACCCTGTGTGTTTTTTTAGAAGCAGTAATGAATATGTGTTAGCCTAGGAGCATAAAAATCAGCTGCTTGATGTAACTGGTGTGCGTCTTGGTGGAGCAGAGATTCCCGGCGCGCCCAGCACTGTTTGCTTACCTCTATTCCTTTAATAAATTGTAAACTTTGATTATAGTCCTATTTTGAAGACTGAGCCATTTATAACAGTAGTGAGGACTTCCCCCAGCCCTTCTCTGTCACCTTTAGCTCCCCTCCCTTCCCCCATCAAACCTAGTTTAAAGCCCTGGTAATCAGCCCAGAGAGCTTGCTCCCCAGCACACTTGCGCCCCACTTGCCAGTCCTGGTCCCCAGATTTTTGCGCCAGGAACATGATTCCACAGAGCCTTCAAGCTTTTCTGTAACTTTAAAGATGCTGAAATGGTCCCTGGCTTAAGAAGAACTAGTTCCCCGCCTGGCACTACGAATCGTTGCTTAGGGCTAAAAGCTGAGGCTCTTGTCTGTTACGTGAACAGCCAGGGAGACTCGGCCTCCCTTCTCTGTTGAGTTCGGTGCTGCCTAGCCTTAACATTTTCAGTACTCAGTAGCGTCCCCCAGGCTCTTGTATTTTGAGAGGGACTGCACTCCCCTTACATCATATGGGAATCCCAGTTTTCTGTCTCAAGGGTAAGGCACTTCTGAATCATTGCAGATTGTCGTTGTTGTCCATTGCCATGTAAATTAAGGTCATGCAAGTACCTTCTACTGTTTCGTCTTCCCTTTCATTTGTTGTCTGGTTTCTACCAAATATTAACATATTTGGTGAAATGCCTTAAAACAACATTTCTTTTTAATTAACTTTTTTTTTTTTTTTTTCTCTCTAGGTCTGCCAGTAGCTGACAGAGTAGAAAGGTGTGCTTCTCTCTCTTTTTTGTATAGAGTTAGAGGCAAGCCTGATATCCAGCCAAGATGGACAAAGGAGAAGGACAAGGACAAAGCCTGGGAGGAAGACTATGAGCCTTCAGCACGAGAGACCCCCAGAGGGACCACTGGGGACTGATATGCATGTGCCAGTGGGAGGGTTCGGAATCCGGGAACTAATTATAATAACACTGCCTTTTCTAGAAGTAGTAATGAACATGTATTAGCCTAGGAGCAGAAAAAGCTGCCGCCTGATGTAACGTGTGTGCGTGTTGGAGGAGCCCAGACTCCTCGCGCACCCAGCGCTCTTTACTTGCCTTCTATTAACCCCATAAATAAATCTCATAAAGCTAAGTGGACTCGGAATTTATAACAGTATGATGAAAAGTGTTGCACTCCAAGTTGGGAAGGGGAGAGGAAAATGCTCATGTATACGTGAGAATTGTACTCAGACAGCTGATTACACCTTTGCATACACCTTTTAAGGGAAAACTTTAAACCCGAGAAGCAACGGGCAGTTTTCTACGTTTCTTGATATGATAACATGATACAGGTATGATATCAAAGGATGATATCATACCTGTAGTCTGCTGCAGGCTGAAAAGTAGCCTGTGCCTCAGGTACCGTTTTATGCCTTTGCTTTTGCTACTACATCCCCGTAAGCCTTCAAAAGAGAAATGAAATCATCCTACCAGAAGAAACACCGTCCAGAAGACACTTGAGTTTTTAGGGCCTGAATTCTCACTGAAACCAAAGGCAGGGATCTTACTGACCTGAAGAAAGAGGCTTTAATCTCTCCTGGCTTGTTTACTCCTGAAGGAGCGTGAAAGAGACGCGTGTCCTTGTATGTGAAGAGGAGGTGAAGGAACAGCTAGTGCAAGGAACACACAAATCCGTTGCGTCAGACTAATACGTGGCTGGCTCTGAGCTGGGAGACTGCAACAGAAACACAGAACTATCTAGGTTGGAAGAGACCTCCAAGATCATCGAGTCCAACCTCTGACCTAACACTAACCAGTCCTCCACTAAACCATATCACTGAGCTCTACATCTAAATGTCTTTTAAAGACACCCAGGGATGGTGACTCCACCACTTCCCTGAGCAGCCTGTTCCAATGTCTAACAACCCTTTCGGTAAAGAAGTTCTTCCTAAGATCCAACCTAAAACTCCCCTGGGGCAACTTAAGCCCATTCCCCCTCGTCCTGTCACCAGGCACGTGGGAGAACAGACCAACCCCCACCTCGCTACAGCCTCCTTTAAGGTACCTGTAGAGAGCGATAAGGTCGCCCCGAGCCTCCTCTTCTCCAGGAGGAACAAGCGGCTCCCTCAGCTGCTCTTTGTGGGATTTGTTCTCCAGACCCCTCACCAGCTTCATTGCCCTTCTCTGGACTCGCTCAAGCACCTCGATGTCCTTCTTGTAGAGAGGGGCCCAAAACTGAACACAGTACTCGAGGTGCGGCCTCACCAGAGACGAGTACAGGGGGACAATCACTTCCCTAGCCCTGCTGGCTACACTGCTTCTTATACAAGCCAGGATGCCGTTGGCTTTCTCGGCCACCTGAGCACACTGATGGCTTATATTCAATACTCCCAGAAGGACCAATACTCCCAGGTCCTTCTCTGCCAGGCAGCTTTCCAACCATTCCTCTCCCAGTCTGTAGCTCTGCTTGGGGTTATTGCACCCCAGGTGCAGGACCCGGCACTTGGCCTTGTTGAACTTCATGCAGTTGACCTCAGCCCATCGGTGCAGCCTATCCAGATCCTCCTGCAGAGCCTTCCTACCCTTGAGCAGATTGACACACGCACCTAACTTGGTGTCATCTGCGAACTTACTGAGGGTACACTCAATGCCTTCATCCAGATCATCAATGAAGATATTAAAGAGGACCGGCCCCAGCACCGAGCCCTGGGGAACGCCACTAGTGACCGGCCTCCAACTGGATTTGACTCCATTCACCACGACTCTTTGGGCCCGGCTATCCAGCCAGTCTCTAACTCAACGAAGCATACGCCAGTCCAAGCCAAGAGTAGCCAGTTTCTTGAGGAGAATGCTGTGGGAAACGGTGTCAAAAGCCTTGCTGAAGTCAAGGTAGACCACATCCACAGCCTTTCCCTCGTCCACCAAGCACATCACTTTGTCATAGAAGGAGATCAGGTTCGTCAAGCAGGACCTGCCTTTCAGAAACCCATGCTGACTGGGCCTGATCGTCTGCTTGCCCTGCAAGTGCTGCGTGATGACTCTCAAGATAATCTGCTCCATGAGTTTCCCTGGCACTGAGGTAAAACTGATAGGCCTATAGTTCCTTGGGTCTGCCCTCCAGCCCTTCTTGTAGATGGGCGTCACTTTTGCTAGCCGCCACTCAACTGGAACCTCCCCCGATAGCCAGGACTGCCGATAAATGATGGAAAGCAGCTTGGCCAGCTCCTCTGCCAGTTCTCTCAGTACCCTTGGGTGGATCCCATCCAGCCCCATTGATGTCAAAAGATTCTCTAATATAGAGAGCCACAGCACCACCCCTTCTGTGTTGCCTGTCCCTTCTGAAGAGCTTATGGTTAGTCCTTGCAACACTCCACTCATGAGAGTGGTCCCACCACGTCTCTGTGATGGCAACCAAGTTGTAACCTGCCTGCCGCACGATGGCTTCCAGCTCCTCCTGTTTGTTACCCATGCTGCGTGCATTAGTGTAGATGCATTTCAGCTGGGCCATTGCCTTATCCCCTAGCCTTGCCATTGTTCCCCCTGGCACAGCTCCAACAATCCTTGTTTCTGCCCCATCCCTCTTCTTACCTAGTTTAAAGCCCTCTCAATGAGCCCCGCCAGCTCCTGGCCCAGGATCCACTTTAAATTTCATTTAAATTTCATACAAAATTTAAAAATTTTACAAAACTTAAATTTCATACAAAATGTGTACAGTCTTATTTTAATGATCCTATAAAATTTTAATACAAATATAAGACATAAAATTAATCTGAAGGAAAGAGAGCATTCTCTATTTAATGTTAGTCATTGATTGCAGCCCAGCTGAATTCTATTGGGCCTTTTTCCATGAGAATATTGTCAGAGACCTTAAATGACTATATTTAAGGATGGATAAACAACATTCATCAATCATGAAAAGTGGGGTGCTCTTTAAATCCTATCCATTCACTGCCCACATAGCAGTGCAAAAGACTGTCCTTGTCCCAAAGCTGTGTTTTTTAGGGGATTATATACGTCATTGTCAGTGCCAGCTCTCCACTGAGGAGAAAAAGTAAATGCTCTTGCTGGAGGAAAATAAAGCAAAACTACAAGTCTACAGGAGTTCTTGCAGAACAACAGAAATGTGTGCTAAGAAGCAGGCAGAAAGTATATGCAAGACAAGGTCTATTTACATGACATGTAAACATGTACTCCATAGCATTCATGGGAAGGAAAACTCATTGTAGTTTACAGGCTAGTGTTGAATAAGGTTTGGATTATACCTCTAACTGAACCCTTAGTACCACAGGAGGGTAAGTTTCAGGAACTCAGTCACAAAGTTTGGTGTATTTCATTGAATTGTCATTAAGAGTCCTCAGCAATATTAATGCAATACACAATTGCATTTTAGGGAACTAGACTGACATGCTCAACAGTATAACATTTTGTATCTGTCAGGCTGAAATTATTATTATTCTATAGCTCATTTATGACTTAATCACGTCTTTTCCTAGGGACTTATGTAGTTCCCAAAACTTTGAAGCTAGATGTTTTTGGAATTAAGATAACTTTTTTTCTCACTTTGATTATAGCTAAGATAGTGCATGTTTATCTAGTTGCTGCTGAATAAGAGTATTCTTAAGAAATCTTGTAAAGACATGAAAAATATAAATCTGTATGGCCAGTGGCTTCTATACAGCTTTATTTTCAAGAAAAGAAAAAAAAAAAGACCTCCCCCCCAAAAAAAAAAACTTATTATCCGTGCTTTTATAATAATCAGGTTTATGAATGATCCAGCTTATTGCAGGTAGCATCTTAGAGAGACAGGGAAATAAAGGGCTGTAATTGTAGATATAATTATACATAATAATATGCAGACCTTAATATGCAAATCCCTCATTTTGCAAATGAAACGCAAAATACCTTTGACCCCTTTGGGATAGATAGAATTTTTTCTTGAACGAGCCCTTTGAGAAACACTTGAAAAATATATAAATAGACACTGAACAATTTATTTGGCATTGTGGACATTGCAGTTTGTTTTCCTTACCAAAATTAATGCCATAGCATAGTGTCCTTGAGAATAAGACATAGGAGAAAGAATAATTTGTCTAGTCCCAAAGGTAACTTTTCAAATATTATTAAAACAAACAAACAAACAAACAAAAACTGCTGTGGAGATAAGGAAGCATAATGAAAGAATCAGGGAAGCTAGAAGAATCTCAGCCCACATACTATGTGTTGTGTTTGATTTGGAAACTGAGCTTTCACCTTTCCTGACTGAACTTCTGCTCCTGAAAACAATGTGTTGAATTCCTGAATCTTGTCTTTCTCCGATGTGAATGCAAAAACATTAACAGGTTTTTCTCCATGACAAAATTTCCTTTGAGAAAAAAAAGAAAAAGGAAAAAAAAAAAAAGATAATATGTTCTCACACAAAGCTCACTATCTCATATTACTTTTGAAGTAAAAGGTAAATTTTGATGTTAGCTACTTGGGGATACATGGTGTTGCTACACAAGGAACTGTGGCTGCTTAAAACAGAGGGAATACCAGTAGAATCTTGTCATGATTATTTTCCTGTACAGTTAGCTTGTTCAAGATCACATTTCCAGTTAGGTTAAGAAAGGATATTGTTATCATACCTTTGATGCACAAGTTATAACGTGGAGATCCTGGGACATCTTTATAATGGCTCTAGCTAACACTTATTTGGCAGAACACTTCCTGAAATACACCACACTTATACGAATAAGTGAAAGGATAACCACTTCATGGCAGGTGATGAACCTAAGCAACTTTAATCCACTAGAACTGAAAAACAAAAGTATCTCACAGAATCCATGTCTCCCACGTGCTGTATATGATTGCACATAACATTTCTGATTGTCAGTTCATAGGATATTTTTTTTACCTATAAATAAGCAGTGAACTCAGATAAACGTAAAGCACAATATACTTTAGAAAAAAATAATGTAGTGTCCCCAAGAAACTATTTTCAAAATCTCATTATTTAACCTTCAGACAGTGTTAGACTTTCAATACTTTCAGTCAGTGTTGCACCTTGAAATGAAGATTCAATTGCCATAAAGCTTTTTAAACATTGCTGTTAAAGGATATATAGCAACAAGGTTGCAATAAATAAACCATCACACTCTTTATTAAGAAAAAAAAAAAAAAAAAAGTATTTTAGCATAGAGAGCAAATGTATTTTATTTTTGCTCCAGTTTTACTCATGTATTTTCACTTGTATCAGTTGAAAGGTATCCATTGTAAGATTACTCACTTTTTCTCTTTAAAAATAAAGACAACCTTCCCGGAAACCTGGTCTTTCAGTTGTTAAAGTGTAAAGAGATCTCCGTCAGCTGAGATGACTGGGGAAAAATCTCCATTTAGTTTGTCCTTCCAAAGTCAAGAGTGTGATTATTCCATAATTCTCTCACCTGATTAATTCTTAACTATGAACATAATTACACTCTCCAGAAGGTAAATCACCCTTATAAATCAGTTGCTGCTGACAGTTCATTCTTCTGCACTCTAGCACACTGCAGCAAAGTCAGCCTGAAACTGTAGAAACAGGAGTAGATTGTTAGAACAGATTTTGCAGAAATTCTACTTATAAATGAATTGCAGGTAACATGATGCTGCAACAAAAGCAAAAGAAAAAAAAAATCAATGAAAAAAAAAAAAAACAAAAACAAAACAAAATAAAACAAAGTGTTATAAATCTTTCAGTTCCTGCAGAAACTTTTCTGTCACCAGAAAGAGTGAATATAACAGTCCCTGGGTATACAGTTGTTCTGCTGCCAGCTGAGGAGAAAAAAAAAACACTTCATACTTATGAACTCTAACCACTATTACCTTACCAAAGGTGGGCTTGGAACTGGGATAGGCTTCAAACAATAAATCCTATGAAAGTATATCACATGAAAATGTTGTGCAATCTATACTTCTTATATCCCATCCCCTCACAAATAGATTTAGCAAGTTGTTTTTCCTAGTTCTAGCTAGTTATCAATTTGTTGCCTTAAACCATAAATTTAATAATATTGTGTGACTACAACTCCCAATGGTATGAAAAGATCTCCAGTGGGCTCATCTTCAAATGGAAGAAAGATAAATCTAATAACTTTCTTTTTTTTTTTTTTTTTTTTTTTTTTTCAGTATGTGCCCGTTATTGACAAGAACAGAGAGATTAGAGCCCAGCTATGGCTTTAAAAAAAAATAAAAATCTTTTAATCAGATTTTCTGAAACATCCAAGACAAGAAGAAAACCTACCTCCTACACCGGGAATAACATCTTCTACTGCTTAATCTTGGACAGTAGAAGACGTCTGTGATACATACGAATTCTGAGGAATATCTTTGCAAGTCACAGAGGCACAAACCAGCTTGACAGAATGATAGAGGCTGAATTGGTTCTGGACCTGATATGATTTTATTTTTTATTTCCACAAGAGAATATGTACTGACCTTTTCTGAATAACCTTGCATATTTTTTCCACAGTATCAGTGAGTTCCATGAAGTGATTCTGATAAAAGCAATATAGTTAGCCTTTGCCAAATAAATAATCTAACGTAATGATGACTCAACTTTATTATTTTAGAAAGTATATAAAAAAAAAAAATCTTTTGTATCTTAGCATTTGATGTATTGTTCACTTTATTGTAAATTCACACTGTCATTTCTTTAGAAAGCTATAGGTTTCTAATAATAGCTTTTAAAACCTCTTTGAATACAGAAGACATGATTATCATGAATGCTTTTAATTGTTTCTGATTCCTTTTTTCTGGTCCCTTTGTATGTTTCTGGTTTCCCAAGTGAAATGTCAAATTACTATGATATAATGAAACATTTGAAAAATATATTTCCAAATAACTGGTCCAGAATTAAGAAAAAGAAAAAAGAAAAAAGAAAAAAGAAAAAAGAAAAAAGAAAAAAGAAAAAAGAAAAAGAAAATAAAAATAAAAGGAAAGAAAGAAAGAAAGAAAGAAAGAAAGAAAGAAAGAGAGAGAGAAAGAATGAGAGAAAGAATGAAAGAACGAAAGAACGAAAGAACGAAAGAACAAAAGAACGAAAGAACGAAAGAAAGAAAGAAAGAAAGAAAGAAAGAAAGAAAGAAAGAAAGAAAGAAAGAAAGAAAGAAAGAAAGAAAGAAAGAAAGAAAGAAAGAAAGAAAGAAAGAAAGAAAATTCATCTTGCAAGTAAGTTGTTCTCTTTTTTCTTTTTTTTTTTTTTTTCCCCATGAAGGTCTACTTGGCTCAACTTCAATATTTTATGTGGGTGGGAGGTGTCCAGTAAATTAAAATACTTACCTCTTAACCAGGATATTACTGTAAACACAAAACAAAGAAAAAAAAAAAAAGGAAAAAAAAAAAAAAACATTACTTTTCCTTTTATTCAAAAGATGTATTATGCAAGAAAAAAAAAAAAAAAGACAGGCCCTTCGTGATCCAAGTTCCTCTTACTTAAACTTCTGTTTTCCAATCTATGAGATGTAGTCTTCCTACACAGGAAGAATTGCACAATAGCTCAAGTTAACCGATATTCTGTGAAAAAAACATGTCAATAGAAATCCACTTCTAATTTCTTAGTGCATCAATCTTCAGACAAATCTTTTTCAACTTTCTAACACTGTAAATGAAAACAAGACCTTTAATCTTTATATTATGAAGGTTTTAGGAGTGGGCTATTTGGTGTTTGTGATTTTTTTTTCTCATTTTCTGATATTAATCTAGAAAATGAAAACTTAATGAATATCCAAGTTTCCTTAAAATTGTTTGTTTCCTCTTTTCACAAACTTTCCTTATTGCCATTAAAAAGAGTATAACTGCAGCCCAAAAATGTTGTGATAAAAAGTTGGATAGCAAGCATAATTTTGACACAACTGTTATCTTTTGACTGCAGATGAAAACTACTGAAGTTAACAAATTCTTGAATCTTGCCAAGCTCTCTAAGCTCCTATGGGATTCTTCCATCTGCTCTCCTCAAAGGACTTATTTTTATTATTTTTTTTAGTGCTTAAAGACAGATTTTAGAAGTCAGTTACACATCTATGAAAAATTATGACCTTGAGTATTTTTGCTTTAAAATTATACATACTTGGATTCAAATAGATACGTTGTGTCTCTGTCTGTAAACCATCACTTATGTTTAATAGTCTTTAGTCATCTTTAATCATACTACAAATATGCCTAAATGTAATGGAGGCAAATTTTTTCAACCTTGGAGAAACTCAAATTTGCATTCACAATTTTTCTTTTTTTTTTTTTTTTTTTCTTTCAAAAGGAGGTATCTTTTTGAAAATCTGTCTTTAGAAAGCAAATCAAAGTGAGTAAATTTCTTAGCCTGCTTTTACTCTTGTACGTTGTGGTTTTGAATCATATTTTATTAGCATACTTTATTTTAAGGTCCTACAATACCGTATGTGCTACATGCACTTGACAGATGGATATTTCTTCTCATCTGCATGAACACTAGCTGAAGTATGTGCAAAACTCCTAATGATATTAACGCTGTGCCAATTAAGATCATATTCAAACATCTGATGCTACCTGACAGTATCTTTCACATGCCCCACTTCTGAATTTTTCATTGTGATTTTTGACATATCACTTGTAGATATTGTGTAGCTAATCTTAATAAAATAGATATATTTTAAAAATATATCCAGACTTTATCCATTAAAAATATTAGTTCTAAAGTATAGTCAATCCAGTAAGATAGAAAGGAGGAATATAAGAAAGAACTATAATGCAGGTATGTAGAAGTTAGAACTGAATTTGAACTTTTTCCACTTGCTGGTGTTAAGAAAGTTGTTATATTCAGAATTTGAAATCAGAGTGCCTTTCAGAGTAAATATGAGAACAAGCCAGACAGAACAAGCAGATGAAGGTTTGTGACTAAGAGGAGCTTCAAAAATAGAAGGCCAGATTAAGTCCCATACTGCCTAAAGTATTCTTCCAATGTGGGAAATAAGCGCAAAGGCATATTATACTGTTTAAATCTCAGTAACTGAGGAAGTGTGCTGTACTAGATAATCCCCTGGGGACTCACATTCTTTTCCTGACTTAGCAGCTGGGCAATGTAAGACATTTATGGGTAGTTCTGGAAAAAAAATCTAGGTATCACTCTGTAGATATAGCAGATGTGTTCTACTGTCTACTTCTCCTTTCACTAGAAATTATTACTTTTCAGCAAAATAGGTGGTATATCCACAAATCAGTGAATAAAAAGTCCATCTCAAAAGTCTAGCATCTTCATGATTAATTAATATTTTAGGATAATTTTTTTCAATTTAGTAAAATTTACTGAAATGTGGGAACTCTCCCTCCAGATGACTGCTGGAGAGACAATAATCTACAGGTGAGAACAAAACAAGCAGAGATGAGTAGTAATTCTTTTCATACATCACAACAAGAATCATCAGAACTCAAATGTCAATACCCTCACGCAAACAATATTTTCCCTCTCTCTGTTCCAGTTTACAATGAAGATAATGAAAATTTTTAGAATTATTAATCTCAAATACTGTAAAAGAATAAGATTACAGTGTTATTTCATTTAATAATAACTTTTTGTCAATTAATGGTAGTTTCTAAATCAGATACTGAAAAAGGGATGACATCTATGTCATCAGATTTAAACAAGAGCTAACAGGGACACTATGTCCCAGCAAATACATATATTATGTTCATTTAGCATATATATGCTGCAGCTGTACTACACATTGTAAAGTAGGGATGAAATCCCACATTAACTTCAGATTTCTTCTTCTTTGTTTCTGGTATCTGCTCCAGAGTTTGATTAGACTCAATGTGAGAATTCTTTTACAACATGTAATAAACACATAAATTGAAACTGTGGCTTATGTAACAGCAGAAAGTAAGGAAGACTTCCTGATATAATCTTTATCTTCAAAATTCATGGTCCTGGGTAACCTGTCCCAGGTGTCCCTACTTGAGCAGGGTGCTTGAACCAAATGATCTGCAGACGTCCCTTCCAACTATATCCATTCTGTGATTCTGTGAAATAGAAAATATCTTTGTTACTTAGAAAGAGAGAGAGACTCTAGAGATGGAGAAAAATCTAACAAAGCTTTTACTCTCGTACTGTGATCAAACTATTCAGAGAATTCCATAAACATTACAGAGTTTAGTTTTGTTCCTTGTTGTCCCTTTTGTCCTCCCTTTCCCCCATTCTTTCCCTAGCAACTTCACCCACTAAAGTGTTCTGTTCTCCTGTTTCCAACAATAAATCTTTTCCAGACAGGACACTTGGCCAAAACATAAATTCACTTATGGAAAAAATTGCATTCTAGGAAGACCTGGTAACTTCTACAAGTGTCTTAAAAATTGAACTTCATTAACAGGCTACGAAACTTGTATGTGTCTAACAAAATGATGATATTTCTTCCTATCTGTTAAATAAATTATTCTAAAGAATCCAAAAAGACTGTAACTGAAGTTCTTGTAAATATTAGTGAACAACTTTGCACAATGTTGATTTGGAAGTGTAGTTAATGTTTCCAGCATAGGCTGTGTACTGAGATTGAGAAATTAGTTCATTTTCTCATGTCAATACAGGCAATTTGTGAAACAGTAAAAGCTAACTGAAGCTTTCTTAATCCCAATGTCAGACCTTAGTTACAACGGTATCTTTTAGGATCACCAAAATACACTGAAAAAGAGGGAGAGAGGGTTAAAAGTAAAACTATCAATCTTCAGAGACTTTTGTGAGGAGAGAAAGAGGAAACAGCAAGAGAAAGCAAGAAAGAGAGGGAGACATGGAGAAAGAAGGAGAGAGAGAGGACATCTCAACAAATCTCAACAAATCTCTGTTTGATTCAATTTCTGGACAAAAATTGAGAGAAAGGAGAGAACTACACAGCTGTCACTTTATTTGATTTCTACTAGAAGAGGTTTACATCTTTATAATCTATAAATATTCTCAAATAAAATTTAAATTCAACCTTTACAGGCTTCTCAGTCTGTTTGCAGGTCTCCACACATACTGTGCTAACCTTCATTGCTTTCCCACAGCTGTATAGCCTCCCAGTGAGTGTCTATTACGACAATGCTTTGTACTGCATCTGCATGATATGTGTGACATTATACTTGAGCACATAATAGTTCACCTATAGAAGAGAAATCAGGTGGGAGAATGCTAGTCCACAATAGATTCTGAATAGATTTTGTAATTTTACATGGCTACATTTTCAAGTTCATCACAGATGAACTTAGCTGCTAAGTATTCATTGAAGAATTTTTTAACATAATAATTGGACACAACATAAAATTGTTATTCTGCCTACAAAATGTGAGATATAGATTACATTATTGTCAACACAGCTGAGTCTGTTCAGCATAAAAGTAGTTTAGAGATGGTCAAAAACATGCAATCAAACACTTTAACATATGTTACATATATGAAATACTTTACTTAAAAATCCAATATTATCTGAGCTTATTTAATTTAAAAAAATAAAAATAAAAATCAATCGATTGATTTTATCCTTGGTATTCCTGTATACCTAAAGAGTAACAATTGTAAATCTGAATATATATATTTCTTAATGTCATGATGTTTCTGAAGCTAAATCCCTTTATTATTATTGATTTCCAGCTGTCACTTTAATTAATTTATTGATTTCCAGCTGCCACATTTTTTTAATTTAAATATAAATCTTTTCGACTTTACCCTTTGAATTTAGAGCTGCATCTCTTTATATTTATCCTCTACACTGTCAAAAACTGTTTCCCTAAAGAAGGTGAATCAATAACAATTTACCCTTTTAGTATTGTGCTAGCACACATCCTTAATACATGGATTATGTCCTTTGATTTACACCTTCATCCACTTCATCCACTTGATGAAGATCAAATTGTATAAACACAAACTTAGTTTTCTGTTACATTCTTATATGTATTTAACTAAAAGTAGAAATTAATTTTACCAGGAATTCTGACTATTGTGTTTCAGTTAAAAGATTCACTAGCAGTTGGAACGATGAAGTCTAATCCATTCAACATATAGTTTTGATACCTCTCTAAATACTTAAAATACTTTTCAGCATTTGATATCTACTTTCCTGATTTTTGCTTTTTTTTTTTTTTCAGGTTCTAAAGACTTCCAGAGACCTACAAACTGTCATAGAAATCATAGAATCATGGAATTATAGAGTCACAGAATGGTTTGGGTTGGAAGGGACCATCTAATTCCAACCCCCATGCCATGGACATTGGGGCTGGATATCAGGAAGAGGTTCTTCACTGAGAGGGATGTTGCACACTGGAACAGGCTCCCCAGGGACATAGTCACAGCACCAAGCCTGTCAGAGTTTAGGAAGCATTTGGACTGTGCACTTAGTCATGTGGTCTGAATTTTTGGGTAGATCTGTGTGATGTCAGGACTTGGACTCAATGATCCTTACGGGTCCCTTCTAACTCGGATACTCTATGATTTTAAGATTCTATGACATGAGATTACCGACACTTTACACATATTGAGGCAATGTTCCTAAGCTTATGGAGATTTTCCATTTTTGTTTACAAAGACAAAACAAATAGTAGGGTCTTAGACAACAAAGCATAGAATAATTATCAAATCAATAAGTAAGATATTTTCCACAGCAACACCTTGTCTGTATAAAAACATATATAGATGTACAATCTTCAAAAACTTCTTCAACTCCTAGCTGATAAATTTAAATAACTCAATAATGTTAATTTAGCTCTTACCAATGCAAAGCCAAAAATGTAACATTATAAGTGAGCTAACTGCATGCGGAATTACAACGCTCTTAACTGGGCCATTTTTTAATATTCCATGGCTTGTTAGTACTTTTAAATATTGTTTTTCTTAGTGATATTTTTTTTAATTAAACTGAATATATCATTAATATATCAACATATTTATTTCAAGATTGTGACATGGTATATCCAATTTCTCTCACAAAGTTTGCTGAATTTCCCAGGTCTTGAGAAATGCTGTAAATGTTGTTGTTTAATGAGAAGTCTTGTTGAAAAATGTCAGTTTTCCTCAACATCTGGGATGTATTTACTGTGGTTAATATAACGTGAGTGTAATGCTCTGATTTTGAGTAGTTAACTAGCATTTTTCTTGTATTTTGAAGGAGAAAAAAACTCTAGACAAGGTAGACATAAACTTAATTTGAAGTTCTTCATATTTTCAATATGCTAACAGTACCATCACCATATATGCTGCTGTGACAATATTTCACTTGTAAGCCCTTTCATAAAAGACAAAAATGATCAAGAAAAGTATTTGTGAAAAATCTATGCCAAAATTCTATGGAGTGAGCTTTTCCAAATGCTGTTGTAAATACTATGAGAAGAAGAGGAAAATTATTATTAATGATAATAATAATGATAATAATAATAATAAGGAAATAACATAAGATGGGAAGAATGCTTTCTTTTCCCTCTTTTTTTTTTTTTTTTCAATCTTTTGAAACTTTTTTATTACATATGTAACCTGGTGCTATTAATATAATAGAATCTTATGGTCCCACCAAGGGCAACCAAAGATTTCACCTGGAATAGAATCAAGGATTACACAGATAACATTATCTTGGCTGTCATGGAAAACAATGAAGCCTACAGGATCACATGCACGTTTATAATAAATTCTGTTCCCATTTCGTTAACTTTCTTCATACAGCACTGTGTCTTTATTTGTGGCTAGAACAATATTGATAACATACAAATGTTTTGGCTATTGCCTGCACTGTCTGCACAGCATCAAGGTTTTCTCCTTTTTTCCCCTCTCTGCTCTCCTCTTAACCCATTAGGAAGTGGACTGGGAGTGACCAAGACAGGAGAGAACACAGCCAGGACAGCTTACCCAAACTGGCCAAAAGGATATTCCAAATGATATAATGTCAAACTGGGGAAGAGGAAGAACAGGGTTGTCTTCCAAGTTGGCCATTGTTCAGAGACAGGCTGGGCTTCGTTCTGCTTATTGGAGACAGTTGCCTTTGCATCACTTGCTGTTTTATTTATTGTTATTGTTGTTATTATTATTATTGTTATTATTTTTATTATTATTATTACCACCCTTGATTTATTAAACTAACTTTATATTGACCCATGATTTTTCTCACTTTTGCTCTTCCTATTCTTTTCCCCATCCCACTGAGGGCAAGGAAATGAAGGAGCAGCTGTGAGTGCTTAGCCGCTGGCTGGGGTCAATGCACTACAGCATGCAATAATTTCATCCAAATTTTAAATTACACCCCCTGAGGTTCCTACAGTTCCTGTGTGGAAAAGACCCTGCTAATACCTCTGAGAGAGGAGCTTGAAAATGATCTTATTCCTTTTGAGTTGTCAAAAAAAAATAAAAAATAAAAACACAAGTTTAAGACTCAGAAAACAAGAAACCCAAATTCCTTTATCTCTCCACTAACATTGCAACCTGTGTATATGTAGTCATTTCTCCCAATTTTTGGAGACAACAACACAGTTTTTGCTCTAGAACAGTTTCTGTTCATTTCTACGTTACAGGGCTGCAGATGGAACGAAAAATTCTGTAGAATTTTATTAGGTTCATCAGGAGTCATAGTGTGAGATGCATTACTTTACATGTCAAACTTGGGATAGTGTGCTTAGAATCGGAAAAAAACGTAACTGTTGTTTGGTACCAAGTGTCTATATCAGGGCAGAGACTCAGAGATCCCTGTTTCTCCACTGTATCCAAGAAACAGGGACAGATGCTTTTGGATCAATTTCAACAAGTTTTTCTCACACTAGTGAGAAGAGTAATAGAATCATATAGAAGAGTAACAAAACTGTATTCTTCATGAGGACAGAAAACTAAGTAATTTACCAGGGATAATGGAGAAGGACTGATTTCAGAAGAACATACATACACTATACAAACAAGATAATACATTCCCTTATTCAGCAGTTTTCTAAATTGCCTAGTAGAACATCCATTGTTGTCACTGACCCTAGTAGAAGTTGCAGCCACATGGTCAAAACCTGCATCTGACTTTGACAGAGTAGAAGCAAATGTTTAAAATGTTGCCGTATTTGTAGAAAAACTGCCATATAATTTAAAGAAAATTGACTGGAATAAGTTTTGCTACTAATATGATGGCTTCTTTTTCAAGTCTATATACTTTATCCAATGAAAAACATTGGCAGTATTATGCATCATATTGAATCATATATCATAAGAATTATCATTGATGATGATTTTATTGCTATTATATGCATAATAATTCACTGCATTTCAGAGTGTTGTGGTTTAGCCCTGGCAGGCAGCTAAGTAGCACACAGCTGCTCACTCACTCTCCCAAGATGGGATGGGGGAGAGAATTGGCAAATGTGTGAGGACTCATGGATTGAGACAAGGATAGTTTTGTAGGTAAAGCAAAAACTGTGCACACAAACAAAGCAAAATGTGGAATTCGTTTGCTACTTCCCATCAACAGATACACAGACAGCCACATCCAGAAAAGCAGGGTTCATCACGTATAAATGCCATCACTCCAAATGTACCCCCTTCCTCCTTTTTTCTCCCAGGTTTTATTACTGAGCATGATGCCATATAGCATGGGACATCCCTTTGGTCCCTCTGGGTCAGCTGTTCTGGTTCCATCCCCTCCCAGATCCTTGTGCACCACCAGCCTTGTCACTGGCAACGCAACACAGGAAGCTGAAAAGTACTTGGCTCTGTGCAAACATTGATCTGCAACAACTGAAAACATCAGTATGTTATCACCATTATTTTCATCAAAAATCCAAAACACAGCATTGTGTAAGCCTCTTTAAAAAAAAAAAAAAAAAAAAGAAAAAAAAAAAAGTTTAACCTAGTAAAAACTATGACACAAAATAAACTTGAACAGATTTTTCAAGATCCTGTATAGTAGGAGCTTCTTCAGATGCAGCCTGTGGAAACTAAAACATACCTAGATTTACTTCTCATTTGTACCATACTATGCTTTCTGCCCTAATTGTATAATCACTTGAAATAGAGATGTCAAGCTTATTCAAATAGGACAATATTTATAATTCAGTCATCTAAAATGATCTTAAGAATAGAGGGGAAATGAGCTGACCAAGAAATACAGTCTGTAAAGGGTAATAGTAACAAAAAGAAGAACACAGAGATTACTAGAATGTGATAGACTATTTGTCCATCTCTTCACCTTGCTGGACAGAAGACAGTAACATGCTGACAGTGTGTAGTTCTACATAAGATGCCAAAGAGGTTTATTTCCCAACATTCCTCAGTTAAAAGCTGACTTACACTTAGATGCCAGAATATGCATCCATTGTGAAAGCAATTTCTTCTAAATATGAAATATATTTATTTAACGATAATAGCAACAAAGTTCTGAAGGTAACTAGTTTGTACACATGTCTTCCTCACTGTTAGGCATAACACCTTGTTCTCATTTATTAAATATATATATATATATATATATTATTTTTTTTTTTTCTGGAAAAGTTATATAGCCTGTACTAGAGGAGAAGGCAAGAAAGACTCAGTATATTTAGAATATTATGCTGTAAAGGCCTAGCTAGAATAGGCTCAGAGCTTATTCAAGCTGCTTGAAAAGCTTTGATTTCAAGGCAGAATGGCTAGTCACTAAAATAAAGGAACAGAATCACAGAATCATCTAGGTTGGAAGAGACCTCCAAGATCAAACAAAATAGATTTCAGAGACAAAGAAGGTGGTATGAAAGCCAGTATAATGTGTTTGGTTTTTTTGTTTGTTTGTTTTCGTTTTTGTTTTTGTTTTGTTTTGTTTTGTTTTTATGATGTTCTCCTGTAATAGCAACATATTCTTCTACTTATAATCTGTAGTATTTCTTATCTTTTCCACTTCAACTACATCACAATTAGAAGAGGAAGAATACCTGCAGATATTCTTATATTCTTATATTTTTGTATGACCACTGTTATTTTCTCATAATTCTTACTTTAAAATGAAGTTTTGGAGGTAACAAATTTTTCTAGAACATACAAATGTCCTGAGAGGACATTTGAGAAGTTTGAATCTGAGATTTGAATCTGAGAAGTTTTATAGCCTTATCAAGCATATATACATATATATATATACTTTTATTATAATTTAATACATTACAGTAAGTATATCTTAATTTTATCAATAGAAATTAAAACTTAGGACCCTCAGAAAGAAGGATGTAAAATAAAAACTAACAGTATGAAAAACTAAGAAGAGGTACTAAAACTATCCAAGGAGTATATGGCAGAATGCTTTATAGCTTGAATTAAGAAAAGTTTTTTTCAGTCTCTATTGCAGAGGCAGAGGAGGGATATAACCAAATCTGAAGTACTGACAGTGAAAATGCTGCAGGGATGTAATGTAGCTACCTTCTGTTTACCACACAGAGTAGACCCTAAGACTCACATTAATTGGAGCAGATGACAGGAAGAAAAATTAAAAAGGGAGAAAGATCAGAAAAATAGAAAATTAAAATTGAAAGAAAAAAATTATTAAACGGAAGAAGTAATTAAAAAAAAAATCCTCAAAAATCTTTGCTCTAAGTCTACATTAGCTGTTACAAGTTTGTTTTTTTTTTTGTTTGTTTGTTTTTTATAAATGTTAATACATTATATTTTGAGAGAAAAAAATATATATTATTAACGTATAAAGTCCAATGTGTGGAGGCCACAAAAAGCCTGTGGTAGACGGGTTGGGGAAAAGATGTATTCTTATCTCTGCATCATAGTTTTCTGGGGAATAGAGGCTGCTAACAATATGAAGCAGTGTTTTATAACTTCAGAATAAAGTCAATGAAATGTAAGGAGGACATGGTAAAAGTCAATAGAAGTAACAGAGGTGCTGATTTGTCTCAGCTTCTAAATGAATGCAGGGTGCAAGAGCTTTGGAAACACAACAGATATGAGAGTTTTCTAGGGTACATCAAAGAGGTTCAATTATTTAATTATTTCTCATATATCTCATAGAATTATATTGATTTGGGGAAGAAAAAAAAAAAGGAAAGGAAAGGAAAGGAAAGGAAAGGAAAGGAAAGGAAAGGAAAGGAAAGGAAAGGAAAGGAAAGGAAAGGAAAGGAAAGGAAAGGAAAGGAAAGGAAAGGAAAGGAAAGGAAAGGAAAGGAAAGGAAAGGAAAGGAAAGGAAAGGAAAGGAAAGGAAAGGAAAGGAAAGGAAAGGAAAGGAAAGGAAAGGAAAGGAAAGGAAAGGAAAGGAAAGGAAAGGAAAGGAAAACCATTCTCAAAGTTTCTGTATCAACAAGACATATATCACCAAGATTCAGCAGAACAAAGTACATCACTCATGATATGTTCAAGCATCACTTAAAGAGAACACATTTGAAACAAGTGCAGAACATATGAACAACTATATTATAAAAGCTGTTTTTTTGTTGTTTTTGTTTTTGTTTGGTTTTGGTTTTGTTTTTTTCTTCAGTAGAAGCAACTGTTTAAAAATGATTAAGAGAAAGATCCTCTAAAGGAGACTTGGAGAATATATTCAAAATTGCAAATTAAAAATTCTGATTCAACTGCCACAGAACCTTGGATGGTACATCCAAGTGTAAATCCTAGTCTCCTTTTTCAGCTGTCTTTATCTTTTGCAGAGTTACACTTCTGAAAATTCTCAGTTGCTGTAGTTTTGACAGATAAATACCTAGTCTGGCAGAGTGCTTAATACACAGTGTCAGGTTTTGCTTCCTTACGAAGCGGTCACTTATTTCTTTTTCCAATATAATGTTCAAGGCCAGGTAATGTTTCTGTTGCTGTCTCAATATTCATTGCATTTTGTCTCAACACCAAGAAAAAATAAATAAATATGTAAACAAAAAAGTTTAAACTGAGTTAATGAAATGTGCTAACAGCATAACATCCAGACAGTTTGAAAATACATACGTGAATTCCTTTATTCAGAAATAAGCTTATGACCTGTGGACAGAAACACAGATCTGAATACTTATATAATTTGAGAATTGTTAAGGTTGTGCCTCTTTTGTTCACAGATTTTCAGTTTATTTTACTATGCATCCATGAAGAATATATTAAAATAAATTATAGTACTATTATAATATTTCACTAATCCTTGAGAATTAATGTATTATGTATTATCATTAAAGATAATACAGTTTGCTTCACTACAGAATCTGAATGTCTTCCTTAGATAAATTTTACTTTCTATCACTCTACAATAATAATTTTTTGATTTTTTATCACAGAAAGAATAAGTAGTTTCAAGATGAACTAATTAATGTTCAACCCAAGTACTATTCACTAATCCATGCTATATCCAATCATTTAAACTTTGGATACTGATAGTGTGGTGGTACAGAATAACTGGATCTCAATTTATTGCGCCCTTTGAGAGACTGCATTTGCAGGTGCAAGCTTTTAAATAAATGTTTTGTAGTGCAGTTCTACACTGTATTCATATAATTAAAATACAATATTAAAATATTATCACTTCTGAGAAAATTGTAAAAGAGTAACACTGTCAGAAGAATCTAGAAGAACTCTCTCTCTCATATGCCTAAACTAATGTTGACAACCAGTAAGTTTTGTGTAGCTAAAGGATTTTGGAAAAAAAAAAAAAAAAAAAAAAAAGAGGGAGAGAGTTAGAAGGTGAGAAAACAAATAAGTATTTCTGTAATTTTCTGTGAGTAAAATTAACAAATCCAATTTTCCAAAGTTTAGAAATAAACATTGTTTTAGAAATAAACTTTTTTGGAATAAAAGGGTTAAATGCTGCAGTACAATAGAATTATAAATTAGATGTTTGTTCTAAACTTATTCTAGGACAGAGAAGAGCGTATTCAGTAAACTAAGTACTTAACAACTAATGCTGACTAAAATGTTTGGTGAGTATGTCAGGAAAAAAATATAACTGTTATGATTTATTTTCAGTATATGTCAGATGACATTGATAAAGGCAAATAAAATCTCTCAAGTGAGGGGCATACATTGCACAAACACACACAAATATTTTATTTTTTTTTAAAAGAAAGGTAGAGAGAAAAAAATGAAAATGAAAAAAAAAAATTCAAACCAAAAATCTCATCTTCATTCAAGGCAGAAAGTCTCAAATCCAAAAGATAGTTCCAAGAATGCAGAGATGCATGAGAAAGAACCATAAATAAGCAGGTGGAAAGAATGGCACACAAAGGGCTATTAAACAGTTTTGTGATAGCTAACTTCTCAATAGGATTGAGTGAAACCAAAAGCCCTGTGGAAGCATTCATGCATAGAGAAGAGGTATTTTTGAGGGAGTTGTAGGTTGAAGGGGGTGAAGTGCATGGATGAAAGGGGACATTAATTAGAGACAGTTACCAGGCTAAATGCGTGAGGTAAATTTCCCTCTGATGCATTGAAACCGTTGTACAGAGGAAAAGTCCACTCAACTCAAAGACATATAATCCCTTTGTTTTCATGTAAATATGTGTTAGCAATGCCAGTGAAGCTGTTACACATTCTCCAGCTTTCAACAGACAAAAAAATAATCATTGCAAGAGTGATCAAGGAGAAAGGGAAGGTGGAAAAAAAAATATGGAAACACATTAACATGCCAGAATGCAAATAGTATCCTCTCTCCTGAGCCTCTTATACATATATCTAAAGTAAATGTAGTCTCTCAGTGAAGCCAGTGATCTTATCTCATGTTTTCAGCAGTCCAATGCAGCCCCAGAGGAGCATGAAAAATTAGCGCTTATTGCTGTTATCTTTTCTTACCTAAAGAAAATGCAGAACTGATGAATAAGGAAAAAAAAAAAAAAAGACATTTTGTCTCTCTGATAAGACAGAATCCCTCCCAGCATTCTGTCTCTATAAAGTGCAAATGAACACACTGGAGGAGAAAGAATTGAAAGTCTCAGTTTTGGGGTAAATTCTTTGAAATTCTGAATATAAAGAATTTGATATAAAATTAATAGAAGCCTAAAGCTACATACCTTGGAAAATCAAAGCCAAGACACCCAAAACATGAAGTGACTAACATCAGCAGTATGTTCTGAAAATTCTTAATTCCTCTATTTAATATTCATAAAGCAAAGCTAAAAACAAAGACCGACAAGGCTAGCTGTAAATCTGAAATTGTAACTTTTGTTTACTGACAAAAGCTCTATGGTCTACATTTTCAAACTGAATATTTACCTTTAGACAACAGAAAGAATAAAAGGGCTGTATTAAGAATGATTTGCAAATATGCAACTATTCTTATGAAACATGACTCATTAAAGTTGGTTGAATTACTTTAAGGTTATTTTTTATGTACAAGTTTTCAAAAAAAAAAAAAAGAAATAAGAAGAAAATAAAATGCAATCAAAACGAGAAATATTTTTTAAAGCATGTAAAAAAAAAAAAAAAAAAAAAAGTAGCCTCGCTGAAGGAAAATACAAACTGATTTTTTCTTTTCTATTCAATGTAGCTGTATTCACATTTATTTTTCAATGTTCTGTTTGTGGAAATCCATAAATTGGTGCAGAGGGATTCTAGCACACCTATGTTATATCTCAGCCAATCACTATTATTTCTCTTCAAGTCTAGCATTGAATTCAGATATGGCAAACCATAGAACAATTGCTCCACTTTACTTGTGTCAAGCACAAGTATGTGTGCTTCTTATGTATGGAAGAATTAGAGATGGGAAGTCAAGTGAAATAGAAATTTTAACTCAAACCCACTACAAGGGATCATAAAGCTGCCCTGGCCCATTAGCTTCATAAGCTAGGTGAGATGTTCCCACATTTTTTACCTGTTTTGAAGTAGAGCAAAGTGCACTGAGAAGAAACACAGGAAAATTCCTAATTCCAATCGGGAGGTGGATAAGACTTTTTCATGTTAGGTATGTCTTTCTTTCTCAAGACATAAAGAAGCATTACTTTATGAAACATCAAGATCCAGATATGAAGTGATATATCATGTTAAATACACATATAAATGTACATATAAATACATATAAATAAATGTACTATAACGTACATATAAAGTAGTTGTGACTAAATAATAATGGTCTAAGTGTATCTGAATGATGAACTGTAAAGACCAATTCAAAACTCACAACAGAATAACCTGTTTGGTGTTTTTTTATTATTATTTTATATTTTTAATTTTATTACATTTTGAAACACTGAAGGGATCAAGAAACACTTTTTTAAATTCTTCACTCCGTTTACTTGAGATGAAGGTGGAACAGTGGGTGACTTTGCTGTTACTGTAGTTTGTGATGAGTTAGTGAAATGAATTCAGTGACCCATAAGGTCATGCTGAACTCTCAAAGCACAACCAAAATGATTATTATAGTCCACATTCTATATGGCATGTTAGAATAAAAAATGCTGTAACTTTGTAACCTGCATGTTTCCCTGCAGAAAATTAATATAATAAAAGCATACCTTCCTCTACTATATATATACATATTATATATAGTAATTATGCTCTATACTGTATATAACATATTCTCATATATATAGTATTATATGTAAATATATTTAAGATTAGATTTTAAAACTTCTATAAAAAGATAGTGGAGAAAACAATGCATTTAGATGTCAACACCTAAAGACATTGGGTGAGAGAGCTTTTGGTACATATTTTAATTTACTCTACCCTGTGGTGAGGTAAGAATACAAGATTACCAGAATTTTAAGATTAGCTTTAGTTTAAAAAAATATATATATACAAAAAAAAATCTTTTTATTGGAGCTGCAACTTTGTTATTCCTATTTGCATTATTTATCTACTTTTTCTTTATTTATAGGCATTTTATTTATAGGCATTTTATAGCATTAGGCACCTCATTTTCATATTGTGTAACACTAACACATCACTTTGTTGTCAGTGTAATGTACAATGTGTTAAGGACATTAAAATGGTGCCTGAAGTACCTTTAACTGTTGGTTCAAGATCAAAAGGAAACAATTAAATTACATATCCTATACTGCATGATAATAATACATCTTTATGAAGTATTACTATGAACACAGAAAATTCTACTAATCATAAGTCTGTATTTCAGTTATAAAGTTATAGAGAAAGACACAGAAAATTTAAATATAAAATCAACTAAATTTCACCAGGTTATTTATCTTCATCTTGACCTACTTTAACTGCATTAGATCTGGAACATAAAGTTATATCAGCAAAATGCACCCTTTTCACATTTTATATCTCATTCTGCAAAAACTTCTTTGTAGCAGCAGGTAAAACAAAGCAACAATGAGAAATTGTATATTTCCCTTTGCTCTTTGGGGGTTAGCAGGTACACTGCAGAATTTCTCTTGGGCTTTCTCCTTGCCTGTGAAGAATGTGACAGATGTTATCTACCCAGTTTCTGTCCCACAGCATATGAGATATTACTTAGAAAGGATAGTATTACAAAGATTTATAATTTTTGCACTTACATGCAATGCTCTTAGCTATTCCAGTTATAATATCTGACCATACCAAATTTATGGTCCTTTTATTTTCTTTTTCCTTTGTCCAGGTTCAGTTTACTGTCACTCTAGTTGCTGTAGTGACTATACTTTAAAACAGCTTTCGTACATTAAAGTCTCATTACAAGCCAAGACCTAAACCAATGTCTGGCATCTTTCAGGACAGATCAGTCGGCTCTCCAATGCCCTCAAGGCTCTTCTGAAAGCTGTGGAAAAACTGATACTGGGAAGTGACAGTTCCTTCTGTTTCAGAGCAAAAACCAAGCACACAGTGTCTGGGATTAGAAAGAAACAATCTCTGTAGGTAGCTTGTGTTAGCATCCCCTTAGAAACATCTGGTGCTTGCCACAAAAGCAGGAAGAATTACAAATCAGAGAGGATATATGTCTGATCTACATCTGCGTTCCTTAAGAAACATGTCCCAAGCCAGCAACACGGATGGGGGCAAGCCCATAGAAATGAATACAACATTCAGAGAAGCCTGTACTGTATTTTCTGCACTCAGCATTTTCAGCAGGTATTTACCTGTTTATGATATTATGATAATCCTTCATTTCTACTTTTTATATAGCTATATTTAATTACAAATTAGGTGTCTAAATAAAACCCTGTGAACATAGATACTGACTATCTTAATGAAGAAGCAGAGATAACAGCATTCTTTATTTCCCCAAAAAGATCATGATGTGTTGAAGTTACCAGACCATATCAGGCTTAAGGGACTTTAAATGTCAAGAGAGCAGACATACCATTGAAAGCTGATGGGAGCTCAGGGATCTTTCAGTATCAAATGTTCTCCTTTATAATAATGGGTGGTGACATCAGCCTTAGGACTGCTGCTACAAATGTAAAAGAAACTCTTACAGTCAACGCAGGTTAAAGTAGTAGAGAAAAGCATGAGTCCAAATCAAAACCTTAGAATTCTGTCAATTAAACCTCAGTACTAAAAGAGTGATGTCTTGCTTATCAAAAAATAACATCTGTAGCACAGCAATCAAAGTTTCATATTTTTGATTTTTGGTGTTATTAAGAAGGTTTATATTGAGAAAAGTGTTTGTTTGTTTGTTTTTCCCTCCTCCTTTGAGTTACTATTTCACAATCTGTTCTTTTTTTTTTTCTTCCTTCCTGTTCTTTTCTAAAGAATGACGTTTACTTCGGTGCAGTTGGCTTCAAGATAGAGTAACTTGCTCTGCAAATACAGTGATGCACTAACACTTCAATGCTTGTTTGCAGCTCCCAGAGGGGACACTCACATTTGAAGAAAAATAAAACAAAACACATTTATGTTTCCATGGCTGTTCATGGATAAAAATGCCCCTCTAGTTTGGCATCAGAATTTGTAAACAATGTGATGTCATGAGGATCAGATAAGGAACCAACAGAGAAGTGGGTAAATGAAACACAAACTTAAGTTTTAGAAAGTAAGATTTGTTAGGATTTTATCAGACTGGCTAGCTCCATGTGTGTGTGTGAGAGAGAGAGAGGGCGTGAGAGAGGTGGGGGGTAGAGAGAGAGTGAAGGGTCTGCACCAGCAGCTGGAATGGGGCTGTAGACTCTAGGTTCATATGTCCAGGTGACAGCAACTGATGAGACTGGGATCCAGGGGCAGACACTGGGCAGACTGAGAGTTTGAGCCCATCTGCTGGAGGGATCCACATTGTGCTTGTGAACATAAATATTTCTAGTGGTGTACCGCCATCCTTCTCAGTCAGAGAAGGAAGGAGAATGAGGCCACTGGCACTGCTTGCATTACTGTGAGTGCTCTGTGCATCTGTTTCTGTTGATATGTACATGTATGATTGGCCATGTATATTTACATATATATTTATATGCATATGTGTGTTCTATTCTCATATGCCTACTGGGAATATATGCTCAGCTTCATTGCTGGTTGCATCTTGGGCATGGAACTGCAGCACCCTTGCCTTATTCAGGTTGTCAGAGCTGACATGATGTACTTTCTTCTAACAGATTAGTTTGAAGAATAGATAAGAAAATGCATGGCTGATATGTGGATGAGACCAGTGTTTTAGAGGGCTCATATTCTGCAAAGTGTAGATAGGTACAAGGAATAAATGATATACTGGTGATGTAGTTAATTGCCCTCCACTTAATTATTTTAAACCGAGTCCTGCATCCAGGAACTTTTCTGTTTACCATCACATTACAGAATGAGGAACTCCAGCTGCAGGGCAGAACATTAATATGTGTTTGTTAAGCCCAAAACTGAATTTTGCATCAAGAAGAGGGAGAGAAGCAACAAACTGAAAACCAGTAGCATTTGGCTGAACTACACTGAAACATGCTGAAACATGATAGGCAGCCAGGAGGCAAATGCTGAGCAAATTCTTTGATCATAAAACCTATCTGGTGCCAGACAATCCTTTTGATTATATATGAGCCATACAGCAAAACAGCAATAAGAAAAACATAACACTCGACCATGTTGCAGGGGAGGATTCAAGATTAACTTCCATTTTCTCCTCAGCTAACCCACATCATAATGCTATCCATGGAAACTCAGAAAAAGATGAATAGGAGAGAATTCTTCTGACAAGAGTTTGCTGTTTTATAACTGTTTCAGCCAGTGCAGCTTGTCCTGGTTTTGTCTGGGATAGAGATAATTTTCCTCCTAGTAGATGGTAGGGTGCTCCGTTTGGGATTTAAGGTGAGAATAATGTTGATAATACACTGATGCTTTAACTGTTGCAAAGCAGTGTTTTCACTAAGCCAAGGAATTTTCAGCTTCTCACACTTTCCTGCCAGTGAGCAGGCTAGGGTTGCATCAGGAGCTGGGAGGGGACAGAACCAGGACAACTGACCAAAACTGACCAAGGGTATATTCCATACCGTATGATGTCATGCTGAACAATTAATATGGGGTAGCTGGCCGGGCAGGGAGGGGGGAGGGAGGACACTGTTCTTTGGGGATAGGCTGGGCACAGTCAGCAGGTGGAGAGCAATTGCTTTGTGCATCACTTGTTCTGTACATATTATTAGTAGTGGTACTATTATCGTCATCATTATTGTTATTATTATTATTTTCCTTTCTTTCCTGTCCTAAAAAACTGTCTTTATCTCAACCCACAAACTTTCACCTTTTTTTTTCTGATTTTCTTCCCCATCTCATGAGGGTGGGGGGCAGGGAGGATGAGCAAACAGTTGTGTGGTGCTGAGCTACTGGATGGGTTAAACCACAACAGTAAACTTACCTGAGTTTTATTTTCACTTTGAGGCCTTCCTCCAGGGAATCCATACTAATCAAGGTCTGTCCTGAGTTTTTGATTCTTGAAATAAATCATCAGAGTAGAAAGACCACACATTTTATGTTTTCTAGAGTGTTCACAATGACTATAACTAGGAAAAGAAAATAGTTATGAATTTCAAGACATGGAATATTTTAAGCACACCATTAAGTAAGTCAGGTACTAGGCTTCTCAGTAATGATTTGCCTAGTAGATTGCCCATCTTTTATGGCAGCTCAGTGATCACAACTGTTTCAGGCTATCTGGGAGTGACTTAGAGTGTCCTGTCTTACTTAAAATAAATAAAAAAATAGGGGAGGGGGCAGGGTTTTTGAGACAATTTTGAAAGATATAATGCTTACTAACATCACTATCAACAGTTTCTGTTCTTCAGAATAGCACAAGAAACGTTGGATACAGAAAATATTTTCAATACTCTCAGAGGAAAGAACAAACAGAAGAGTCTTAAAGAAAACGGGAACATACAGACAAAGACTCCTCCGTGATGCCACTAAACCAAATGGTCTAAAGACAGAATGTCAAACACAGAAGATGACAGTCACTTCATTAAATAATTTGATTTGCTGTCAGAACATGATCACAATGTATCAAAGTAGTTGGAAAAGTAATAAATTCAGAAAAGTGGATTTCCAAACAGGTATCATATAAACACTGGCTCTTAAAATTACAAAAGTAGTTTTGAAAAACTTTATACTGCTTTCTGGAAGTTCTGGTCAACTGGACAAAAACCTTCAGAACCAACATAAATCATATATTATGTCATTAGTAAGTGGATGATGATGCAGATTTTGTTGAACAGCTCATGGGGTGTGAACAGAGTATCCTATTATCAAGAACGCAGATGAATTGAAGTTTTGCTATTTCAGTGAAGACAATTTTTCAGCTTCCTCGCTGGGTACATAGCTGAGTACATAGCATAGTGTGAGCTCTGGGAAGACCAGTTACAATTTCTATTGGGCAATGAGGCTTATCTGAATTGTGAAATGGTTTCTGAGTATGAAGAGACAGAAACTGTTTGGTACTTTTAAGTTTGGCAAAGAAAGAAATAAAAGGGTGAATATGTTAGGGCGCCTCATGAAAGTCATTTATAAAATTAATAGGAATGGTTATTCAGTATTTCCCATACTGTAAGAACAGAGAGATGTCAAATCTAATGCACTACCATTGAAACACAATATTATGTCTTGAAAGAGGAATTCAGTAAAGACAGAATTTGTTTTACGTTTACAAAAAGGGATAGAAAAAAATGTAATATATTTCCAGATAAATGTTTGCATCGTTTCTTATTTTGGAGCAGAAAGTTTTAAAAATATTCTACCTGCTTCTAAATATTAGATTAAATATAATACGTACATAAAACAGATTTTTTTTTCTGCAGCTGCGACACTTTTCTCCATGGACATGTTGGCTCTGTTCTGTATTTTTTAGAGAACCAAAAGACATAGACAAATACAAGAGTAATTCTACAATTCAGTCAATTACCTTCATTGGGGAATGATGAAAGTGCACTTGGATTCAAATCCCCAGTATTCAACACCCCCTCCAACCCCACATCTCCTTTCCCCAGTGTGAGAGTTTTGGCATTGTATTTATCTATTTATATATGTGAAAGTCTGTTTATACAACAGTGCAAACAGTGAACAGTGTGAGACTGTTTACATGTGGGGCTGTGTTTTGGAAAAATTCCTACTCAAGCTGAATAAAGTAGAATAGCAATGTATTATGAATCTTTGCTAAGTGGTTAATGCATATGCCTATTTCATAATGAGAAAGTAAAGTGCCAGGTAAGCTGTATTTAAAGATTTTTATTTATTTATTTATTACTTTTGGAGGTCAGTACACTATTCTGTATTTTCAGAGAGTGATGTTCTGATAAAATTTCAGCAATCTTGGCATAAATTATGTTATACATGATTCACATAAATTACTATTAATATATTTGCTAAATTACTTGCAATTTGTCAAAAGCTATTTCCACTTATAGTTTAAATATTGTGCAAAGAAATATGATGAAAGTAGTCATTTTGTCTCAATATTGGGGGGAGTAAATGTCAATTACCTTTTCTTTCTACAGCTGCATAATCAGAGAAAATTTTGCTGTTAAAAGAATGTTTCCTTTTCAACATCTTCTGACTACATGAATTAAACAAATAAATTTTCATTATGCATCAAATAAAGTGAACTCCTCTAAATTATCCTTATGAATTTTATAAGGTTAAAAACTATATTGTAGATTTATCTGAAAATTCATCAATATCAAGAAGAAAATCTGCATCTGTAATTGAGTCATGATAAATACATGACAAATAGAGAAAAAAAAATGACTTGTAAACAACAGACTGTAAAGGTAATGCATATATAAAGGAAGAAAAAGATACAGCTAAGAAAAAGAAAACAAAAGTAGAAAAGAAATTACAGTAAAAGTATTTATGCATGTCTCCTAGAAAATAATGAGAAAGGAATAGTTCTCTGATAGTTCTAGAGATGCATTCAAGATGTTACAGAACAGTATTAATCAGTCTTCCTTTCACAACTACAAATGGCCTGTGAAGAAGTGCTTTTGAAATACAGCTTAGTACAAAAATGTGAAAGGTTTCTTTGTAAACAGAAACACTCCACATTATAACAAAATCTTTTATATTGATTCAAATAAAGGTACGAGAATAGTAGTGTTCTCTGGCTATATGTTCTTATTATTGGACTCTTGATCCAATAGTCTGAACAGAAGTGGCTAGAAATCAAACTGTATTAAAGTTCTGTCCACCAGTCACTTCAACCTCATCTCAGGGCAACTAACCTTCAGCAAGTATGCCAGGGGGCATGGAGTCAATGTTAAAACATTGGAGCAAAAAATGTCTGACTTGCACATTTTTCATTACCTTTTCTAGAAGGCCTGTGAACAAACAGTAAAACTATGTATGTTGGTATGTAAGATCAGATACAAAAATACTACAATTCTTCTAAATGTATGTATATTCATAGCTGATATATGTGTACAATCTATCTGTATTATTACGTGCATGAGTTTATCTGAATCTCATGATGAATACCATGCTATGCTAAGAATTAACGTAGTCTCAACTGCTGTAGTGTTTTTTCTTTGTTTGTTTGTTTGTTTTTCTTTTCCAGATCTGTATAATGTAAGTGAAAAAATAAAGTGCACATCATTTCATTTTGAGAAGTACCCCTCTCACAGTGGCTTATGTTATCATATTGTTCTTTTTCCTTGTTCAATAGGAACAAGAATATTGGCATGCATTAAATGGAGGTTTTCTTTATTCAATGTTGACTAACATGGAGCATCAAATATTATGCATAAAATCTAATCAGGGTGTTGATTTCATTCACTCTCTTTGAAAAAAAAAAAAAAAAAAAAAAAAAAAACATTTCATTATAATGCTAATACAAATAGCTCGTTTCCATGCTTTCCTGACAGAATATAATATGAAGCCACTAAAAGTCAAATTTCTTCCAAATTTATAGCCTTTGCAATCCTATCTCAATCTCTGAAGTTATGCCACAGAATTTAGTGGCACTCAGATTTATACATTAGATTCTGGAAAACAAATTATGCTTGGCAATCATTTATTATGAGTAGCTTATAGATAAGGTAGACAATTAATACTTATTTTATTTTAGTTAATTTAATTTTAGTTTAGTTTAGTTAAGTTTTCTCTAGTTTATTTTATATTTTATCTTGACAAGTATTAACAATACAGATGAGTCAGCACAATTAAATATAAAATCATATAATTGTTCCATTTGGTCATATCTTGTATCAAACAATGATTAAAAGGACAAATAAAACACTTTACACTTATTTGGTGTGGTACAGGTAAAACAAAACATTATTTTTCTTTAATATATAGAGTGGAAAAAAGTGCAAAAAAAAATGTCATGTTGCTTTAGATTTCACAGTCATGCAAATTACAATGCCACCAACTAAAGGTATAATCTATATTTGATTTTGCTATTTAACTGCTGTAAGGCCTTCAGTAATAAGGCCTTTCCAGCTAGCAAAACTTGTTTTTTTTCAGCTTTCATCAACCAATCCAGCTGTCATCCATAATCTTTTTTGTTAATATATGCTGATTTAATACCCCAGGACTGGATGTGTTTTGTTTTGTTTTGTTTTTTTTTTTTTAAAGTTTGTTGAAATTCAGCCAAAAAGGCCAGTAAATAGGCCTGTATTCCTGACTGAAATAAAAACTTTATTTAACCAAAAGTTGAAGTATCTTTCCGCTATTACTTCATTTTAAGAATTATTTTTTACCTTTAGGTATGCTTGCAGTATGGTTATTTAGCACAGGGAAATTAGAACCATTATTAAAGAAACAAACAAAACAAAACCATCACACTTAACTGCATTCATCCCAATCCTATGTCCAACTCATTGTTATGTTGAAGCTTAGCTATTTCAGTTCCTGAAGCCTTCTCCCGGGGATCTTATTTCCCAAGCCATTTTCTCAGATCTATGCCTGTATTTTGAAAAGAAATCTGCTGGGATAAGAACTGAGAAAATGAAATACAAGGCAGGGGATCAGAAAGTGTGAGTATGTATAAGAGAATGAAAGATGGGAACAAAAGGGGATAAATGAACCCTGGGTGAAAGAAACAAGAAAGCACATGGCTACAAGCTAAATAATGAGATTTCTTTGCCAATTCAAAATAGATTATTGAAGATGATTACTGGATATTAATATAAGATATATAGCTTGGAATAGAAAAGATCGTTTATTAAAATTGTAATATTCAAACACATAATTTATTTAATTCTTTAATATTCTCAGTTTTCATATTGAATGAAATCAACTTTCACCTTACTTGCATCTAAGAATTGCAATATTTTATTTCTTCTGAATTGACAGATATATTTTTCTGAAGTTATAGAAAATAAATACTCTTAAAAAATGAAATGCATTGAAATATTTTAAAATAACATTTTTTTAAGAGCCTTGATGGCAATGATTATTTTCCCTGTTTTGAAAAATCATAAATTAAATGTGTCAAACACCAAAACTACTAGGAACCACAATAGAAGTGCCAAATGATTTCTTTTTCAGCATATAAACCTTCCAGTTTTAAGCCACAGTGCTCTAGTCTGGACTCAGTAACACAGTGATCTAAACTAAAAGTATAAGGGGTATATATTTTGTATCACTGATTGTGAAAGACTTCTTAGTCTTAAAAAAGGAAAGTGTAGCAGTAGGTTGATTTTATCTTGTGTTCTCAGGATGTTTTCTAGGTTTTGTCTGCCTTAAGAGAAACATGATAAACCAGGTATATAGTAGAATTCTCAAATAGGATTTCTTTCAGATAAAAGAAAGAAAGTGTTTTTTTTAGATTACTAAATTAATAGACAATAAATTAATAAACTTTAATATTCAAGTCCCAGTCTTGAAACAAATACAGACATGCAGAATAAAACTTTCCTTAATGACTCCCCTTTTTCTAATCTCTTTTTGAGACCTGTAATTTCTTACTTTGGGGAACATATGGGTAATCCCAATATACCACACAGTAATATTTTGATATATCCACCCTGATACAGCCATAAAATATGGGTAATTTTAAGAAATCCTGACAAATATTTAAAGACCAGAGATAGGTCCAAATTAGTGTCTAAATTTTGGATGTTTAGCAGAGCCAAACTGTTCGTCCTCCTCTAATTTCCACTTGGTAAATATTTCTCATTGCAATTGTCCACATAAACAGGATTATTTTTAAACTCAGGTGCCTCAGAGGTGCCAGGCATCTTTTAAGCAATAGGAACCAAAAGCAAAGATTAGGCTACTATAAACAAGTTATACCTTGCACTGAATCTGAGGGCATTGCATTAAAGATATAGTGAAACATCTCATCTACAGAAGGCAGCTGTCAAAGTCCAAAATACTAAACTGTCACTCTGTAATATGCATTTCTTATTGCTGAAGTAATTCATACATAAGGAAGTCCTGGGTTTCAATGAGAACAATAAAGCAGCTGAGTGGTTTTGAATATAAAATAGCTACGTAGAACCTTTGTAGACTTGGCTTTTTAAAAAAGTCTATGTTCCTGTAAAGGGCATGTAAGGTCAATGACATGTCGCTAGTCTCTGTCAGCAATGAAAGGATATAAAGCCACACATTTTTATTAGAAAGTTTAGAAAGAACAGAGATACCCTTTTTGAGAAACACCTTTTTTTATTTTTTATTTTTTATTTTCTATTTTGCTATCCAAATCAATGTCTAAGCCAGCCTTTTCTGTTTTAAGCATGTCAGTAATTCAACTGCATGTCAGTAATTCAACTCAAGACAAGTTTAGTGTATTTTCTACAGTACAACATGGGGGCTGAGTGGAGAAGCAAAACTAGTTTAAGCATGAGAGGTCCTCTGAGCTTTGGCTTGTCATAATTTTAATGATTTGACTAACTAGAATGTATATAAACATGATTTAAACTTGGAAGAGGAAAGAGTGAAGCTAAACCTGAAACATCACTATTATTCTTCCAGAACTACATCTAACCTGCCCTAAAGATTCTTAAGAACTGACTGAAAGTTAAAGATGAACAGAAGTTTTCTGCATCTTTTGTTCACAATCTCACTCAAAATAATATTCTTAGCACATATTAATTAACTGATGCTTTAATTCATACTGTAACAGGTACACCTGTTTATTTTCTCTGATCAAAGGATTGTCCTTTGCTTTGCCCATGTGAGGCCACACTTGGAGTGCTGCATCCACATCTAGGGTATCCAGCACAAGAAGGATGTTGGTCTGTTAAAGTGGGTCCAGAGGAGGGCCACAAAGGTGATCAGAGGACTGGAAAAACTCTCCGATGATGAAAGGCTGAGGGAGCTGGGGCTGTTCATTCTGAAGAAGAGAAGGCTCCGGGGAGACCTTATTGCAGCTTTTCATTACTTAAAGGGTGCTTATAAAAATAAATAAATAAATAAATAAAATAAAATAAAAAATAAAATAAAATAAAATAAAATAAAATAAAATAAAATAAAATAAAATAAAATAAAAAATGGAGAGCAAAATGACAAGACGAGGGGGAATGTTTTTAAACTAAAAGAGGGTAAATTAAATTAGATGTGAGGAAATTCTTCACTCAGGTTGTGGTGAGATACTGGAACAGGTTACCCAGAAAAACTGTGGATGTCCCATCCCTGGAAATGTTTAAAGCTAGTGAGGATGGGGCTCTGAGCAACCTGGTCTAGCAGAGTGAGTCACTGCCCATGGCAGGGGGGTTGGAACTACATGACCTTTAATGTCCCTTCTAACCCAAGCCATTCTATGGTTTTATGTTTCTGTGATTTCATATCCATGCATTTATTTAACCTTTGTGACTGTGTTGGGTGAATATTTGTAACCCATCAAAGCATGCAAACAGTCTCAGAAGATTATGCATTATAGTCCATTACAGAGTACAAATGTCTTTCTCACTTGCTTTTTGATTTAGCTATAAGTCATGTATAAGTCATGTAAGTGGAAAATTACTCTTTTTTCTTTTTTTTTTTTTTTGTAAAGAAATTATAACACTAAAACAGTTACCAGAGATATCAAATCAGCATTGTAAAGGTTCAAAAAATAAAATGTGACTAACCTGTGAAAGTTCCTTAAAAAATAAAATTTTCTGCTATCAATTTAAAAGTTATTACAATTGTCTAATATTCAGTTTTAAGTTTCATTTCACTTTAATATTATGTACTGATTTTGGGATGATTTAGCCTATTGAGATTGTATCTAGTCTATTGAGAATGTAACTTTGATGCAGTACAGATTTTCTTACATTCTCACATTTATAAATCTCATATTTGTAAGGGTTTCTAGCAAAGAATAAATCTGGGGAGTAAAGGTGAATTACCAGTAAAACCCTATCTGATGACAGAAGAAATACCAAATGCTGTTAAAGAGTTAGCATTAGGAGGGTGATGGAATGCCATCAGAAGGCTTTTTTAGCTGTTAGATAGTATACGAGAACACCATTATTTTTATTATTAGGACAGAAAAACACTAGAAAAACAATAAAAAAGTCTTTAAAGCTTCTCAGGTTCATGAGTACAATACACCTAATTGTCCTGTTTCAGTGCATGGCTGAAACACTTACCACACATAAAACAGTGACACACATGAACATAGCCTACCTCATGAGAAGCAAGACAGCTCAGGTACAACTCATATGTCTAAGTGCCAGCAGCACTATGAAAGCTTGCAAAATGAAATTCACAGTGTACTTACTGTCTTCATTTCTTGTGGGATATACACCAGTCTCTATAAAGTGGAAAATCTGAAAGAAAGACTGATGATATTTAAGTTTTGGAAATGTTAAAATAAACAACATAATTTTTAGAATTTTCTCCAAATCCTACTTTTCCTCCCACAAAGAACTCTTTACACTTACAAAAATTACTGACAAGTTATTTAAGTCTAGACCATTCATATTTTATCTGTTTGCTTATACTTAATCATCTGAACACACATATAACAAAGGAGTACTCTATAGTACATGCAATTGTTGTTCCAGAATGTGTGAATTTTGTTAAGACCAACATGCTCTCTAAAGCAGATTGCGGTATACAATACTGAAAGATGAGTAGGGTGATGTACTAGAGAACAATAAAGTAAAAGAGATAAGGAAAACCTACCAAGGAATACAAATGTCTCAGGTAAGAAAGTGGTGAATCCTTTATTTCTACTTGAAAACAGACAACATATGAAAACTTAACAGGGACGTTTCTTCAAATGTTTTATTATTACATACATAGAGATAAACATGATCACGATAATCTAGATTTTGATCTGAGTTTCATCAGTGTTGCTTTCTAGAAATCCAATAACTGCAATAGAGCTCATATTGATTTATTTTATTGATTTATTTTGAGTTAATTTAATATTTTATTGATTTATTTTGAGTTAATTTAGTATGTAGGATGTTGTGCTAGTATTCATGGAAAATATAGCTTTTTGTTTCTTTCTTTTAAAATTTTTTTAATGATGAATAAGGAGTTCAGGAATTAAACTAAAACTGGAGAAGATAATTTTACAACAAAATCTGAAACTGAATACAAACGCACACACACACAAAAGGAGGAACTTTTTAATTGCTATTTTCTTAAAGATTTACATGACCTTATTAAATCTGGAATGAGTGAAAAAGAATGCAGCATCTGTTAGGAGTCTGAACAGAAACCAAACAGCCTCTTAAGATCTTTATTGTTTTCTTTTTATTTTTAGAGATTTATATCATTTTATCCCATGGCAGTGTAGGAAAGAACAAGAGGAAAACATTTGCTTATGAGAATTAAAACAAGCATTAAAATTGAAAAAAGAGAAATGAAAACTCTGCTATTGTTTCATTTCTATATGATATATCTTCATGTAGAACACTGGACACCTGCCAAAGAGTAAAGAGATACTGATGAGATTCAGAGCCAGATTTTCAAAGTAGTTCTATAAACCAATGGAAGTTGATTTTCAACATTTCTGTTGTGTGAGAACTCTCCCTTATTAAAAGTGATAATAAAGATTCCCTCTCCAATATCTGTCTGTTTTCCACACATGCAAAATTTGATCATGTAAACCTTGTTACCTGAGCTAAAAAAGTTGATAGCCCTGCATTGGCATAAAACTACTGCAAATGAGAATATAAATACTGAGACAAACAAAAGCATTTTCAGGGGGATTTTGGAGATTAAGAATTGCTAGTAGGTCTGCTGCTAGAGACTTTCAGAAAAGCAAAATCACTAAGTTTGTCTGTCTTTCCATATTCATAATGAGACACACAGACAAGCTCCTGAGCACACTGTACTGAGCTCCATAGCAATTTCATTAAAATATTCATATTAGCTAGACTGGAATTTGGTAGTTAGAAGGTTGATGCTTTGAATAATATATGATCGCGTGTTATGTAACTAACCTTAGAAAAGACTGGATCCAGCCTACTGGCTGATGGCTGGCAGGTGGCTTCCAAAGTACAGACGGTGATTTGTGATTAGCAGACTGGCTGAGTGGCAGCTGGAAAGATAATTGTCTTCCTTAGATGCATTTTTTTTTCATCTTAGTCATGAATTCAATTAAAAGTACAGTATTCACAGAAATACTCATTATTTGTAACTAATATGCTAACAAATACAGTGATGTTACTCATGAATACGAATGGCAGAGGAAGTAACAACAGAGGCAGAAGGTCTTGTAATGCAAAAGAGGACATCTTGCTTAAAACAACATTCCTTATATACATGTAGATATATACACAGCAATCTATCATGTTTTCTAGGAAAAAAATAAATATTTACTAGTAAAGCTTTGGGGAACTATAGAACAAATGATTTTTCTAGTTCTGCCATGCTCATGTTGTGCTAAATGTTGGTGCAGGAAAAGTTATATCAAGGGAAGGGAAAGCAATATGTTAGAGTCACAGTAAAGTCAATACTCCTGATATTATGCTGGAAGAAACAGACTGAATTTTATCTGAGGAACAGAGCTGCCTTCTTGTTGCTCTAATTTATGCTATTTCTATGTAACTAATGGTTAAAGATCTTAACTCCTGTTAGTTATCATTGACTGTGGACTGATTCAACCTACACCACACAAAAAGAAGGCCAGAGAGCAATAACAGATGCTACCCCTTCACCATAATCCTTCTTAGCTTACAAAAGTAATCAATACTAAATTGACTAAAGGCATTTTAGAAACCAATATAAATTTAGAGAAGTTAGGACAAATAGGATTAGTAATGGAGTGAGGAATTGAAAAGTGTTTCTTGTTTGCAGTAGAAAAGTGTATGGGCTGCAAAACCTATTCACAGTACTGGAATGAAAGAGATAAAAAATAAAGATTACCGTACCAGTGTATTCATTGGGTTGACATTACCTTAATATGGCAGGAAATTCTTTCTCAAGCAGAGTGGCTGATATTGGCAATGCTACAGCAAGGCTGGCATCTTATGTTAGTTCATTTTGCTTCTATTTCTTTTGGGAATATGCACTCTGTATCTTGCCTAATTTGCTTTGCATTGATATGGCCAAAGATACAAAGCATAAAAAAGAATCCGAGCAACAAGCAGAAACAGAATATATTAATGGGCTCAGCCTTGAGGGAGACTAAACCAGAGATGATGTTGTACTGGAAACTGATACGGGCAAACTGACTAAATAAGAATATCAATCTATTTATACATTAATTCAATGACTTGAGAAGTTGGAGGTTCCTGGGAGACCACAGTTTGTTCTAATAAGTTGCATTCCAGCTGCTGGGTTAGTATGAAGCCAAAAGTTTTGATGAGGGAATATATGCATGTGGAAATATCATCTTCTGCCTCAGGAAATTTAAAGCATCTTCACTTTCTCTTTATTCTTGCTTATAGAGAAGGGAAAATCCACCCTGGTGGAAAATCCATCCTTTCCAGACTTAATCCTGGTGTTCTGGGGAATGTTATTCTTCCTATAATTTAAAGCACAAATTAAGATTTGAGGTTTATGAGATCACATCTAACACATTCCTAAATGAAACCAAGCTGTTGTAAAAGACTTACAGAGCAGAGCAGGAAGTACAACTTACACCAGGCAGTGGCACTTCAGTGTAAAAGTGTTATTTTATTCATCTCTTCAGGCACTGGTCTTCCTTTTGTAAAGCTGAATCTTCCTTATAGTAGATTCTGAAATGTGGTAACTGTGAACACCGTTCTAGCCTTTTGAACAGCAAAGAATGAACATGGAAATCACATTGCCTTAACAGAAGGATACTTAGACTTTTAAAAGTTGTAAAGCATATCATTTGGAAGATATATATAAAGAAGCCTCACAACTATTACATAGTATCCATTGAAAACAGGTACATTTTGGAATCAATCCTGAAGATTAAATATATATATATAGTATATATATATATATGAAATCATGAGAATAAAATGCAGATGATTATTGAAAAATGAGATTGACTCAAGAGCAGTTGAAATCATGATGTATCCATGCAATTTCAAATATGCACTCTGACGAGACCTCAGACTGATGTCTCTTTCAAAAGATGCCTTAGATATGAGCACAAGAATGCAAAGGGAAAGGAAAAAAAACTCCCATACAAAGTACATATATTAACAAAACATAAAAATTCCATCATACTCAGAACACAGTGAATTTTTTCATTTTGCTCTTCCAAGGCCTTCTACAGAGATCCCTTCTGTAGGATCTCTTAAAGTCATGGACCTATGCCATGACTGAATAAACACCTCATCCTTGGATGTCACCCTTTAGCAGAGAAAACTGCAATGGGTAGTCTTGAGTAGAAAGTATTCTTAATTTCCTAAAAGTGATACTTCCCTAAGTCATTCAGCCTTAAGTAAAGCTGACCATTACCAGGCTTATATGATAAAGATGGTTGCTAACCTGCATTTACCCTTGAAGCTTTTTAATCAAACTACAAACTTTTTAATCTAGCCCTGACAAACTTGATGATCTGAAGAGGAGCAGTCTTAAATACAGCCTTCTGACAGAAAGGAGAATTATCCCAGTGAGAAAAAGAGGTAGAAATGACTTAACAGCTTTTAATTGTAAATATAAGCCACCCTAAACTCTAAGAACATCAATAAATTTCACAGGACTCCTGTTCCAAAGGAAAGAAGAAAGAAGAAAGAAAAAGAACAAGGAGAAGGAGAAGAAGGAGAAGCAGCAGAAGAAACAGCAGGAGAAGAAAGAGAAAGAGAAAGAGAAAGAGAAAGAGAAAGAGAAAGAGAAAGAGAAAGAGAAAGAGAAAGAGAAAGAGAAAGAGAAAGAGAAAGAGAAAGAGAAAGAGAAAGAGAAAGAGAAAGAGAAGGAGAAAGAGGAGAAGGAAAAAGAAAGAAGAAAAGTAAAAACTAAGATTTTTATTTAAGTTTCAATTCATAAGCTGTACTGAAGTTGTCCTGCTAGAATTTGCCAAACCTTCACTTCATATTGAAAGACAGATGAGAACTTGACCTGAAATTTCTTTTGTTTTCAATAATTTGTTGTGTATTGCCAAAAAAAAAAAAAAAAACACACAAAAACAAAAACAAAAAAACTTCCTTCAGAAGGCAGAAACTCATAACTGACATTTCTGTTTTATCATTTATAACAAAGAAGTCAGATTTTCACTGATAGGGGCCTGATGCATCTAAAACTTGATTTGCTGATAGATATCATCCATGGCTTCAAATCAGATTTCCCAACACTTGATTTTTTTTGGTATTTATTTCTAGTGTATATTTCATTCTGGTTGAGTTGGTGTATGAATGACTAATAGGAACCCAAACAGATTGTAGTCTAGACAGTGTTTTGTTTAAGGTTGATTTTAAGAATATTGGAATTGAATTTAGCGAAATATTATTTCTGAAGTTATAAAGACTGAATTTTCTTATCCCATTATATGTACCAGTCATATATATGTGTGGTAGTTTTATCACTCCATCCTTACAGTATTTTAATGCTGCAAATTTTAACCTGTTTATATAGTAGTCTAATATGGAAAGAAAATGCTGCCATGCTCATTTTGTTGATGTGGGGAGAGCTGAAGCACAGGGAAATTAAATGTTTAGGTCTCACCTCACTCTGGAGAATTATCTTCTCCAAACTACTTGTAGGAGAGACAGCTGTCTCTAAAGGTGATTCATTCTACCCTGAAATAGGTTGGAGAAATTGCAAGTTTGCACTGTCCTCCAGTAGTTAGGTATACCAGATAGGTAAGTCCAGATAACATGGCCGGTCTGCCTACCTAGTTTTTGGGCCAGTATAAGCAGGCAAGAAAAATCCCACTAGGTGATTTGTTCAAGATCAGGTATATACAACATAAGAGAACTCAACCTATAGATGACATTTCTAGAGATTAGCAGTTTCATTACCACACTAAAATTCCTCTTTAAACTAAATTTCTGTTAACTTCATTGTGGAAGAAAATTTACCATCACTGCTCAAATCTTTGACAAAGGAAGAATATTGGTATAAAACCTCATCTCTCTTTCATTAGATGCTGCAATACAGAAGCCTGTGATTAATTGTCTTCACATTTGTAGTTTTAAAACAGACACTTTTTGGAAATAAAGTTCTGGAAAAAAAAACAAACATGCTGAAGAGAACATAAATATTAAAGAAAATGCCTTAAAATTCATGTGTACATTTTCTCTTAGTATTGGAACTGAGTTATATAACATCTATTAATGTTTACATGCATTCATTGTGCATGCTGGTGGGCTGAATCAGAAAAACAAGGCTCAAAGATTATAGCATAAAAAGTGTTTGCTTTAGAAAGTAATGTCTTTAAGAAGAAATCTACACAGAAGATTCTACATTACTCTCTGCTTTCTGCCTCCTTTACCACCATCCCCAAAACATCTTGCTTTCTAGCTCTTTGATCTTAAATAACAAATTCTGCTTTGTTTGCAAGTGTCAGTTTATCATTTTTCCTCTATTCACCTGTGCAATAGAAAGCAGATAATGGAGATTAACTCTTTGCCTTGATTGAGGTTGTGAATCCATTCCCTTGATTGTGTCTTCAAAACCATAAGTTCAACATTTTCAGAAGTATACCAAAAGTTTATTTCTGTATTTCAGTAATTATGCTTTGTTTTCCATAAGTTGTTTACACCATCATACAGCTTTAGTTGAAAAATACAGGGTTGATATTGGGATACTGATGAATTTGCATTTCAAAATTCCCAAGAGAGTATCCAGATTGTCCTTCAGAGATAACTCTATTTCTTTTGAAAAACATTTTAACAGTATGGATGCAGGCATTGTTTACAGATCTAGAATACAGATTTTACATTATTTACAAAAGTTTCAATCAATTATACTGTGCTTCACTGAAAGTAAAAAAAAAAAAAAAAAAAAAAGAGAGAAGAAAAAAAAAGAAAAGAAGAAATAAAAGTCAAGAGTCTCATGTTTACTTTAAAATGGAATTGACAATATGGAAGGGATTCACGTCAGACAAATTAAACACCACGGTGAAGACCTATGAATCTAACTTCAGGTATAGTCTCTGGAAAAGAAAGGCAACTACATCACAATGTTTATTGGAAATATTTTGTTTCTTCACATTATGATAATTTCCCCCAAATGCCTATTTTTCTTCAGGCTTTTTACAAGAGGTCTAGATAGCTACTCAGATATAAACTTTTTCATTATAGATGCCTACATAAGTACAAGAAATAATATTTTAATATTTGTTTTAACTCAAACACAGTCAATGTCAGTCTTGTCCTTGGCTTCAGTGGATCAGCATCTCAGACATAACAGAATATCTTTAAATGAATAGAACCTAGAATTAGATGCTAAAAAAGATCATGTTCTGACTCCTTGGAAGTCTGAAAAAATAAAGACCTAATCAGAGATATTAACTCAAAAAAAAAAAAAAAATGTTCTATGGAATATTAGAGACATAATCACCATATAATTCACTAAAAATTCTGTATTTTATCCTGGAGAACCATCCTATGGAAAAATTCAATAATTTGTAATGATTTATATATTTTCTAATACATTAACGTTTTCTCTTCTTTCCACAATTCCTGAAGAAAATGCAAGTCCCAGACAAGTAAAGCTATGTTGTAAGAATAGTAGCAGCTGGAGGACCTAGCAATCCCTCTGAAAACCGAGTACCTTAAATGTCCTGGTTCAGTGCTTTGAATATTGAACTACATATTATAGTGTTTAAAGTGTTGACTCATTCAAACGAGCTTCTTAAATGGCAGGGTCAATGCCACAGTGAGTTGACTAGGTTAAAAATAAATAAATAAATTATTATAGAATTATAGAATTCTAGTGTTACGCACAGTTTTATTATGGCAAGATGCCCAGGGCTCATAAAAGATAAATGAGGTTTGAAGTTGGAGGAGAGGAGGAGAGTGTTGTTAAATTTAATAAGTTCCTTTTTTTTTTCTTCTTTTTTTTTTTTCTTTTTTTACTGGCAAGGGAATGCAAAAGACATCAAAGCAATTTTCCTATAAATCTGTATGGAAATGAATTTCAGCAACAACTTTGCTTTTATTATGAAAGTTCTCCTAGAACCTGAAAGGGAGTATAATTCAGCACCTTTCAAATTGCTTTGGAAAAATATAATAAATCCAATATATATGGAAGTTTATGAGCCTTTTTTTATTATTTTTTGTATGGGCAAAACATGTACTGTTTCTGGATTCTTCTTCTGGTTTATTTAAATTGTTTCAAAACAAACAAACAAAACAAACAAACAAAACAAACAAGCAAAACAAAAAACATAGCAAATCCATGAGAATTTCATTGCAGAAATACTTGTTATCTTCTGGATTAGAAGCCCAACAACTCAATACATAAATTTATTTAAATAACAGTGTCATTGCTTTACCTAAAAACACGGTTAGGAGTATGAATCTGTGACCAAAGATCAGTGGAAGAATGCACAAATCTCGAGTGATATTCATGACCATTACAGCCATATGATAAACACATTATTGCCCAGCTACCCGAAAGCATCCATTACTTTGAATATGACTTCTTGATTGCAAGAAGAAAAAATGATCTGCCTAAGTTTGTGTTGTATGTAGACACAATTTACTTAATACTTCCACATGTCCTGTTTTTTTCAAGACCTTGCATAAATTCTTTTCTGTTTCCATTGTGGTCTAGTTTCTGATGGTTTTGTGCTTCCATGAGTGTAAATGCAATGAGTTAATTCATATCCACACTAATCAGTGAATGAAACCTAGAGATACGTTTGAAATACCTGCATGATCGATGTTTTGGTCTCAGACAAAATATAGATATGATAGAGTGATCCTTCTAAGGACAGGTTATCATCTGCATACCTGATTAGCCAGGTCTAGCACTGCTCTTAGATACAACTGCATTTTTTTCACCATGGCTTAATGTATTGCTTTAGCATTCGCTGTTCCTTGGGATGAAATAAGAGGTTTGCTATATAGTTCAAAAAAAATTATGGAATAAACATTTTGTATGATGGAAGTAACACACATAAGGACTGTCCAGCAGTTCTTTCCAACAAAAATTCAATGCTATTTTTCATTCACACCCAGTGTTTACTCAGCATTCCCAGACAGTTCAGTCTTCATCTTTGCTTCTTATAAGTTCTGCTTAAAAGTCCTAACATAGTGAATTAATTGTGTGGAAATTAGCATACTGGTCATACTGGCAATATTAACATGAAGGTCATGAAGTAGCTAAGAATGACACAGTCTCCTTCCCAGTCTGCTTTATCCAGCAGGGATTGCTCTTATTAAAGTAGGCCTATTCACAGTTTAATCTGTAGGTTAACATCTAAACTGTTTTCTCCAAGTAAGAGGGAGAGATTATCTATAATTCAGTTTTCAATAAGCATGAAAGCATGATTACTGTCCAGCCCTACAAGAATCAATTAATTTAGCACCACAGGAGAGAAAAAAAAAAAAAAAAAAAAAAAAAAAAAAAAAAACTTAAGCACTGCTGCAGGACTAGGGAACTGGCATTCTACAAAAATGTGAGGTACTTTGACAACAGTTCAAATGCATTGTGTGCACAGATAGCATTATAAACGCAAAGAGGATTTAGAGAGTGCAACAGCTATTGTTGCATCACTTCAGGGACTTTGCAATCTGAAAGGTCACAGGAATATTTTTCAGTGCTCCAGCTACCAAAACAAACAGGAAAAATAAATAAATAAATAAAAATAAAATAAAATAAAATAAAATAAAATAAAATAAAATAAAATAAAATAAAATAAAATAAAATAAAATAAAATAAAATAAAATAAAATAAAATAAAATAAAATAAAATAAAATAAAATAAAATAAAATAAAATAAAATGCAGTGTACCTTTGAAAATGTGTTTTGGAAAGAATGATAAAAAGCTTCCAACTATACTTTGATTACAAAAATGTGTTGGTCTTTTAGTTATGCTATACGGTGTACCCTTACTGTCAGAAATCAAATCAAAAACAGAAGGGTGGAATTATGCAGGCAGAAAAAAGGTAAATACTAAATTGTCCCATGGTATACACCATAGGTCTCTAGTGAAGGAGTCTTCTGGTTAGAATAAGGATACTTTTGTAGTTTCCAAAAAAAAAAGAGCTGGCTGTCCATCTACATTAACTTTCTTTACATCTAAGAAATACCCACAGGAGTCAGGACACTGATGAATTTGATAAAGAGAAGCTGCATGAAACAAGGACCGAGGGTAAGATTCCTTGAAAGAAAGGGAGATTGTGTTCTGAAACAAAAACTCTCACCGTTTCCCTGATGAGCAGAATTGTTGTAAACCTGTAAACCTTGCAACTAGCACTCCATAGATGGTCTAATTAACACCCTGGACAGTGTCCCCATCCTACTCTTTTCATCTCAGATGCTGCAGCAAAAGCTTTATCTTCAAGGGGATAATTAGCTACTGAAGTTATGGGAGGGTCAAGTTAACGGTACCCTGGGTGAAAATATTCTCTACCAATCAATATGAAGATTAGTATTAATCAAATCATAGCAAATCAAGTGTGTAATGGACATGGGGGCAAAAGGTACAATGAAACAGGGAGACAGCTGTATTCTATAGACTGGAGAGGATAAACATGAAGTAAAAGGTATAGGAGAACAAACAAACAAAATAAGATTCTGAATCCTGAGCTATATCTAACCACAAATTATTGATCTTTAGTTGATGAAAAGTTAGGTGCCTGTTCTGTGAAAATTGTTTGATTTCATTCTGTAATCAATGGAAGAAAACTAGCATCTGTCCTCTGTTAGTAACTCAGCCTGTCTGTGCACTCTGTTTTTGTATGAGAGGAGTTGCTGTTAGAAGACACAAGTCTCACTCCATTGTACACATCCTGCTGAGGCTAGACACCTTTTTCAAATTAATCATGAAGTTAGATTGCATAAGTCCACCACTAAAGAATTATTGAAGTATTATTATGCTTGCTTTTCAGTGTAACTAACTTTTAAGCAATAAAGAATTAAAAATTGGTTGTTATTTCCTAGGATTAAAAACTACTCAGTTGCACAAAAGCATGGTTTATAAGGATAGGATCACATGCACACACAGAATATACAGAATTTGTCTGAAGGGCCATGTTTTGCATACATAATCCTTTTATTTAAAATGCAATATCAGACTAAATCCACAGAACAAAATCCATTAAGAAACAGTTAATTTACTATCTGAAAAAATAATTATAAATGAAGAATTGACTCTACTTGAGAGATCTAATAAAGGCTGGTCTTTAGATATAAGTTACTCAAGATTCTGTAAGTAGATAAGGATTATATGTAAAAAAAAAATCACAACATTTGTAGATGGTAAAAATATTAAGAGGATGGTGCAAGGATAGAGAAAATAAGTGAAGCTTTGAACAGTATATGTCTAGGAGATAAGAACTGTGGGAACAGGACAAGGAGTAATGGTCACAAGATAGAGCACAGGAATCACAGAATCACAGAATTTCTAGGTTGGAAGAGACCTCAAGATCATCGAGTCCAACCTCTAACCTAACACGAACAGTCCCCACTAAACCATATCCCTAAGCTCTACATCTAAACATCTTTTAAAGACTTCCAGGGATGGTGACTCCACCACCTCCCTGGGCAGCCTTTTCCAGTGTCTAACAACCCTTTCAGTAAAGTTCTGCCTAACATCCAACCTAAAACTTCACCGGTGCAACTTAAGCCCATTCCCCCTCGTTCTGTCACCAGTCACATGGGAGAACAGGCCAACCCCCACCCCACTACAGCCTCCTTTAAGGTATCTGTAAAGAGCAATAAGGTCGCCCCTGAGCCTCCTCTTCTCCAGGAGGAACAAGCCCAGCTCCCTCAGCTGCTCCTTGTAGGACTTGTTCTCCAGGCCCCTCATCAGCTTCATCGCCCTTCTCTGGACCCGCTCAAGCACCTCGATGTCCTTCTTGTAGCGAGGGGCCCAAAACTGAACACAGTACTCGAGGTGCGGCCTCACCAGAGCCGAGTACAGGGGGACGATCACCTCCCCAGCCCTGCTGGTCACACTGTTTCTGATACAAGCCAGGATGCCGTTGGCCTTCTTGGCCACCTGAACACACTGCTGGCTCATATTCAGCTGACTGTCCACCATCACTCCCAGGTCCTTCTCTGCCTGGCAGCTCTCCAACCACTCATCTCCCAGTCTGTAGCTCTGCTTGGGGTTATTGCGCCACAGGTGGAGGACCTGGCACTTGGCCTTGTTGAACTTCATGCAGTTGACCTCAGCCCATCGGTGCAGCCTATCCAGATCCTCCTGCAGAGCTTTCCTACCCTTGAGCAGATCGACACACGCACCTAACTTGGTGTCATCTGCGAACTTACTGAGGGTGCACTCAATGCCCTTGTCCAGATCATCGATGAAGATATTAAAGAGGACCGGCCCCAGCACCAAGCCCTGGGGGACGTCACTAGTGACTGGCCTCCAACTGGACTTGACTCCATTCACCAGGACTCTTTGGGCTCGGCTATCCAGCCAGTTTCTAACCCAACGAAGCGTGCGCCAGTCCAAGCCAAGAGCAGCCAGTTTCTTGAGGAGAATGCTGTGGGAGACGGTGTCAAAAGCCTTGCTGAAGTCAAGGTAGACCACATCCACAGCCTTTCCCTCGTCCACCCAGCGCGTCACTTTGTCATAGAAGGAGATCAGGTTCGTCAAGCAGGACCTGCCTTTCAGAAACCCATGCTGACTGGGCCTGATCGCCTGCTTGCCCTTCAAGTGCCGCATGATGACTCCCAAGAGGATCTGCTCCATGAGCTTCCCTGGCACTGAGGTCAAACTGACAGGCCTATAGTTCCCCGGGTCTGCCCTCCAGCCCTTCATGTAGATGGGCGTCACGTTTGCTAGCCACCAGTCAACTGGGACATCCCCCGATAGCCAAGACTGCAGATAAATGATGGAAAGCAGCTTGGCCAGCTCCTCTGCCAGTTCTCTCAGTACCCTTGGGTGGATCCCATCCGGCCCCATCGATTTGTGCACATCCAAGTGCCGTAGCAGGTCACCAACCAGTTCTTCGTGGATGGTGAGGGCCACATCCTGCTCCCCATCCCCTTCCGCCAGCTCAGGGTACTGGGTATCCAGAGAACAACCAGTATTGCCTCTAAAGACTGAGGCAAAGAAGGCATTGAGCACCTCTGCCTTTTCCTCATCTCTTGTAATGAAGTTCCCCCCCGCATCCAGTAAAGGATGGAGATTCTCCTTAGTCCTCCTTTTTGTGTTGATGTATTTATAAAAACGTTTTTTGTTATCTTTAACGGCAGTAGCCAGATTGAGCTCCAGATGAGCTTTGGCCTTCCTAATTTTGTCCCTGCACAGCCTCGCTACATCAAGTAGATATTATACAAGTAGATATTGTATAATTCAGAAGAAATCAAGAAACTACCTCAGTATGATTTCTTGACAGCTGAAAATGCACAGTTGAATATGAATCTTAAAGAGCAGAATTTGTTCAGCACCCCAGAAAGAAAGACTAGAAGATGGTCTTCCATGTTCCAAAGAATATGTAAGTGTTTTTACAGCGAAAAATTACTAGGAAATAATATATTTTCTTCATTTTTTTTTCTTTTTTTTTTTTTCATGGATAGAATAATTGCAATGAGTGTTAATAATGTTAAGTCTTAACATTTAAGTAGTTGATATTTTCAGACAACTCATTTCTATTAGACATGTCAAGATACTTTACCATGTGATCCGAAATGAGGATGCACAAGTCTTCAGGAAGAGGTAAAAGCATAAGCCATGTGTACTGGTTTGGGCTGGGACAGGGTTAATTTTCTTCATAGACACTTCTTTTGGTGTTATGTCTTGGATTTGTGGCTAAAGTAACATTGATAATGTACTGACATTTTGTCTACCACTGAGCAGTGCATGCACAGTGTCAAGCTCTTCATCATTTCTCACTCTATCTCCCCCACACTGTGGTTGCACACGAGGCTGGGAAGGGACGCAGCTGAAACAGTTGACCCAAAGGGATAATACACACCATATGACATTGAACTCAACAAAGGGAAATCTGTGGTTAAGATGGAGGTAGGGGGAACATTTGAAGTACTGGCATGCCTCTTCCCAAGTAACTGTTAAGTGTGTTGGCTTTCCTGGAAATAGCTAAACATCTGCCTGCAGATAGGAAGTAGTGAATAAATTCCTTGTTTTACTTTGTTTGCTCATGTGGCTTTTGCTTTACCTGTTAAGCTGTCTTTATCTCAACCTATGAGCTTTCCCACATTTGCTCTTCCAGTTCTTTCTTTCATCCCACTAGATGCACAAGTGGCTGTGTGAGGCTTGACTGCTTGCCTGGGTTAAATCAAAACAACGTGCAAGACCACATACAACTTTTGTGGAGTACTTAGGTCCCTCCCCCTCCCTCCCTGCCTCCCTCCCCCCATTCCAAGCAAAGGAAAAAATTGGTGTCTACTTTAAATACTTAATACTAAACTGAAACAAAACAATTCCTTTTAATTCTAACCTTTTCATTTGATTTAATTTTCAAGAATGATAATTTGGAACTATTTTGAACTTTACAGATGCAATATCTCTAATATGATATTGCATGTTTCAATCATCATTTAGTGAATTGATAGAAATTATCATTTCACAACTTAGTGAAACTGTAGTTAATTTAAATTAATGCAGTTAAGTTTATGTTTCCTTGTTATCCTCTTAAATTACACAGCACTCATTTATATTGATTTTCAATGTGCATCAAAAAATGTGAGGGAACAGATTAACTCAAGAAATTCACTTGACTTCCAAGTTCACAGCTAAGTCATTTCAACTGTTCAGTTCAGTATAATTCTCCAGTGAGGTATGGGTTATTTTTGTATCACTAAAATGATCTCATGTCAAAAGCAGAACCTGGAGATTGAAATCCTTTTTTTAAAAAATATGTAACTAGACAAAAAAATATAAGGTACTAAATATTGAATAGAAATATAATTCCACCAATAAAACTCAAAATTGCACTTATAACCCTGCTCTACCTTTTCTCCTAGTGAGGAAGGTATTTTCTACTCAATACACATTTAATTATCAGCATTAATGACAATTCACAATCATACATTCATGCACAGGGAGACTTGATCATCTGTTAGAGCACTTTGATTAACTTCCTTCTGCAAAAGTTGCTCAGCAGTTTTGTAAAGGTTGAACTACTATGAATCAAAAGTATGACAAGGTTTTAGAAGTTAGTCACAAATGAGCAAATATTGTAAATGGCTTTCTAAACAAATTATAATATCAGCTCTGTTTACTGTTACACAAACAGTTTGAATGCATTTGCAAATTCAATGCATTGGAATTTATTCTTATCAAATGATTTGTAGACATGAGCAAATTAATTTCATCACTGCTTCAGAAGGTTTACTCAAAAAAAAAAAAAAAAAGAACAAAAAATAAAGAAGCCATCACTTCTGATGCTTTTTAGAAGACTAAGAAGTAAATATGTGATCATTAAATGAAGAATTATATTTTTCTCCATTTTGATATTAATGAAATTTCTGCTTTACAAAGGTACCTTGTTTCTTTGAAGCAAAGGAACAGATGTCTGTGAAGTCACTTGATCAACTTGTGGTGTTTGTTCCTTCTTTGACAAGTTGCTAAATTTTACTGTTATAAGGAGGGCAGATTTCTTCATTGTCTTTGAGAAAGCAAGGAATATACCTAAGAATTACAATCGTGAACAAGTATGTTTCCTTTATCAGGAAACTGGTGGCACAAGTACAGAAGAAAAGACTACAAGTATTTACATAGACAGTAAACTCAGAGATTTTCATCAGTAATGAAAAAGTGAATTTTACAGGATACTGGCTACAGATAAAACTATAAGGAAGCTAGACTTTGTAACATGCAAGTCAGAGGTCTCTGGATATTTTGATAGATGAGAGCTCTCAGTAACAGTTTCATGTACAGAAGGTCCAACGGTTAGCTGCTGCAGGTTGCAAGCTGAAAAAAAACTAAGGAATTAGATTATATATAACACAAATTATCTCTTTTTACATGAAGAAATTTAGGAAAACTACTATTCATTCCCTGGGCTAACCTAAACTTTGTGAATTCACAAATCATAAGATTTTAGTGCCCATTTGTCATTTGTCACTTGACATTTGTCTCCTTTCCAGACATATACAGAGAGAAACCTGAGATAGCAGTCAATTAATGCTCGAGTTTTCTGAAAAACCTCCTTGCTGTAGAGGGATTTTATCCTCATTGTTTAAAATAAAATATTTTATGATAAACATTTTATTTTATTTTAAAATAAAATAAAATAAATTTATTTTAAAATAAATTATAAAATAATTTATTTTAAAATAAAATAAAATAAAGTGTTTCAAAAATGAGAGGCTAACATGCTTGAGAAAACATCCTTTTGAAAGAGATAGTAGGACTAATATCAACATTAAACCATGTTGTCTGGCTGGAATGTTAACTTTCCCTGCAGCAGCCCATACAGTGCTGTGTTCTGCACTTGTAGCTAGAAAAGCAGTGGTATCACACCAGTGTTGTGTCTACTGCTGAGCAGTGCTGGCACAGCATTGGGACTCTCTAACCCTCCTAGGGGATGGGCAAAAAGTGAGAAGAGAAACATCACCAGGGCAGCTGACCTAAACCAACCAAAGGGATATTCCATACCATATGATGTCACACTCAGCAATAAAAGGTGGAAACAGGAAGAAGAGGGGAGGGGTGGGCTCTCATTGTGAAAATATAGGTCCTCCTCCCAAACACCGGCTACGTGCGTTGAGGCCCTGCTTCAAGGATGTGGTCAATCATCACTCATTTGTGGGAAGTAGAGGGTAATTTATTTCCTCTGCACTTCCACATAGTCTTCACTTGTTTTATTTGTTTGTTTTCCTCCTTTTCCTTCCTTTCCCCCTCCCTTTTCCCCTTTCCTTTTTTTTTTTCCACTTTAGTTAAATTGTTTAGTTCATAATAATCTTTTATTATTATTATTATTATTATTATTATTATTATTATTATTATTATTATTATTATTATTATTATTATCCTTTAATTAAATTATCCTTATCTCAGCCCATGAGTTGTTCTTTGCTTTACTTCTCCCCCTCCTCATCTAAGGAGGGGGAGTGAGAGAGCGGTTGTGGTGTTTAGCTGCCCAGCATGGTAAAACCACCACACATGTACTCCTATTTGAAGTGAACTCCAAGCAAATAAATAAAGTAGAATAAGAAAATATATATATATTAAAGGACACAGAGGTGAACTGGAGGTGAAAGCTGTGAATTTCAAACTACTACATTTTTTAACACTCACACGATATTTCCAAAATGTCATTCTGCTTCAAGACCTTTGATCCTGACTCTGATCAACTAAGTGTTGTTTTGATGTCAAGAGATTTAATTTGGATACCATCACTGCTGAATACATAGAGTTCTTGGGAAAACTGAAGCCTATATGTCATACAAGATTCAGGTCAACTTGATAGGAAGTAGTATAGCCCACTTTCAAGCCAGAGAAGTCAGGGAGGTTGTTCTAAAATTGATGCAAAGACTGCCATGAAAAGGGAACTTAGGAAAATTGTTCTAAAAATCAAAGAATATACAATGCTCCTTTTCAGTTTAGAGTATAATAACCTCAACACTAGCATTAAAAGATTTTAGCAAAAGTCCTAGCTCTTCAGCTTGGAATATTGTTAATGCATTGAAATTTATTTTTCCAAGATAAAAGAAAAGAAAGTAGGCTTTCTTCAGATAACAGTAAAATCAAGTATTTTATATTGAATCAAGGGAATTTTTTTTCCAGATCTTCTTGCTTTGAAACCAGATTTATAAAATTCTGTAATTAGGCCAGTGCAAAAAGGGTATTGTACATTTATTTCAGTGAGCATTTCTAGGATTGTAAAAAGACATTTTCATTAGAATTTTTACTTATTTGATTGAATCATAGAATCATTAAGATTGGAAAAGACCTTCAAGATCATCTGGTCCAACCATCACCCTACTACCAATGTCACCTACTAAACCATGCCCTAAGCACTAGGTCAAACTTTTCCTTGAACACTCCCAGGGACAGTGATACTATCACTTCCCTGGGCAACCTGTTCCAATGCCTGACTATTCTTTCTAAGAAATGTCTCCGAATTTCCAACCTAAACCTCCCCTAGTGCAACTTGAGGCTATTCCCTCTAGTCCCATCACTAGCTACCTGTGAGAAGAGGTCAACCCCCAGCTCCCCACAACTTCCCTCTTTTCGGGTAGCCATAAAGAGCAATAAAGTCTCCACTGAGCCTCCTCTTCTCCAGACTAGTGGTTCATGTTCAGTACTGCCGGCTCATGTTCAGGTGAGCATCAATCAGCACTCTCAGAACCTTTTCCTCTGCACAGCTTTTGCAACACTGCCCCAAACCTGTAGCACTGCATGGGATTGTTATGGCCAAAGTGCAGGACCCAGCACTTAGCCATGTTGAACCTCATCCCATTGGCCTCTGCCCATCAACTCATCTTGTCCAGGTCCCTCTGAAGGACCTTCCTACCATCTGGCAGATCAACATCTCCCCCCAGCTTGGTGTCATCTGCAAACTTACTGAGGGTACACTCAATTCCCTTGTCCAAATCTTCAGTAAAGATATTAAAGAGGATGGGCCCCAACACCGACCCCTGGGGAACACCACTTGTGACTGGTCACTTTCTCTATACTAAAAAAAAAAAAAAAAAAAAAAAGAATTTTCATCAATAATATTTTTAGTATTATTTTATTTCTTCATTTAGTTCTTTGATAATCAAAGGCTGAAAAAAAGGTTTTCATTGCTTAATATTCTACCAGTCATATTTATACTAGATATTGATTATTTATTGATTTAAATATGGAAGATCAAAACATCGCTTAAGAAAAACAAGACTTTAAGTAAGTATTTTCATTTCATAATCTCTTAGAGGAACTATACTTACTTAAATTTAATATAGTTACAAATCTAAGTATCAAGCCTGAGAAGCCAAAGAGTTTCTTTATTCTGTATCCTGAGAGCGAAAGATTTGCCACATTTTTTTTTTTAACATGGTAATTATTACTTACTTTCTTACTGTGCTATTTTGATACTTAATTCTACTCTCTAGCTGTTAAACATTATTCAAAAGAACTTGAACACGTGGTATTCCTTGCTTATCCTTCAAAACCTTCAAGAGGAAGGTATGATTTACTGTGCAGAGTGGAAATTCAGGATTTCACTCTGCTGATTTAGAAATAATAAATGCCTTTGTGGAACTCACCCATTTGCCTCACTACTCTCCATAGCTCCTGAAAGGTCACCCTGCCCCAGGCAGCTCAGAGCTGAAACATAGAGACAACTACATAAAATGTTCCCTCTGGCCATGGCACACGAAGTTCTTCCCTCATCGGATCCAGACCCGTACCAGAAGCCAGTTCCCAAATGCCTTCAGATTCAAGAGGAGAATAGGGGGAGTGCTTTTATTCACCAAAAGATTAAATGGGTTGGATAAGGAGTAAAGGGACAGATTTGGGGCACAGTAATGGTAATGTTTAGAGCAGAGAATAATCATGCGACTAAATATTAAACAGAAAATGAATGATTTCATTTTCTATAATGCAATATATATATTAAACGGGTTCAGTCTCAATACCATTGTGTGTACGACCAATTGTGCCCAATGATGTTTTATATAGACTGTTTTATAGACTCATTTTTTTTATAGACAGACTTCCAAAAAAAGTTGTACTATTTGTCATAGGCAGTAAACACATGTAACGAAGATACTATTCTTATGAACTGTAACTAATATCTGCAGAACCAACCAAGTAAGTACATGATTTTAATTTATTTATTTATTTGTGTATTTAAAGAAAACACAAATAATAATTGTTTTCATGAAGACCTTTTTTAATATTTCATGAAAGGGTTGGTGGATGCTTGTGCCAGGTCTTTCAAAAGTTACAGCTATGTCATACTCTCAGCAGGCACTCGCAATATATTCCCTCTTTATCTGCAATTTGTCTCAAATGAAGAACCCTAACAGCACTGTTTATTTATTTATTTATTTTTAATGAATGTGGAATACAGTGCAACAACATTTTATTTTCTCACAATTTTGATTTATTGATTTTTCCCAATATCAAGCATACAGTCTGTAAGTGGAGAATAAAGATACAGAAACAGAGAGAAAGAAAAAAGTTGTACATTTGGAGAAATACTCATTTCAACACGTCTTAAGTTTCAGTTTCAATCTTCCTGAAAGTTTGAATGTTGGGCACTCAGAAGAAACAAAACAGATGGATGTTTATGTATTTTGGCAACCATCAGAACTTGAAAAATGCTTAGAAATGTTTTTAAGTGAAATAACGAAATTAATATAGGATTCTTGTTAATTTTTATCTTTTTATACCTTTCTACAACAATATGGCTAGAAAAACTTGATATTCATATATGAACAAAGGTGGCCACTTCCCCTCAGAATTCACTTTTATTTCTCTATCCTAATTATAACAATTAATGACCTTAGCATTATTATTTATTATATTATATATTACTATTGTATAATTGTAGCATATAATGACCTTAGCCAAATGAAAAAATCAACTTTATTTTAATAATTTTAGCAGATGAGGCTAAATTAGAGTTGATAGAATTTATTCTATAAACTTTGAACCCTGGAATTTCACCCTTGCTTTATTTATTATTATTATTATTACATATATATATATATAACATATTATATGTTATATATAGCATATATATGTTATATATATATATATATAACATATAATAATATGTTATATATATTATATATAATGTAAATTGTAATGTATACATTAGATATATATATATTATTATTAATATATATGGGAAGACTGCTTAACTTTCTGAGGTGTACATTCTCTCAGCTTGCTGTCCAGGAGTTAGTTGAAATATGAATCTGTACCCTATATAAAGTCTCTCTACTAATTGTTAATAATAATAAAGATTATTTCCTATCTTTTTCTTGATATCAGTTCCCATAATATAGTTATGTTCAAGGAAAGTGCTCATACACTAAAAAATACAGAAAAAGATATCATACTTCCCCTTGTAATGAGCTCCAATAATCCTTGTCTGGACACCTCCTCACTGTGCTGTGATTTGATATCCAGATGATGATGTGCCCACTCCAGTTTAAAATCACAACATCTCTTTTTCTTACACTCACATACTCACTCTCTGTCTTTCTTACAAACATATTAGAGTGAACACACACAGCTTTTAAAGGTGACAATTCTTCTTCCCAGCATACAAAATTTGCACTAACTGTTTTTGATTTGATGCTCTATTACAGCTAGAACCCCAAATTCTGTAAGAATCTAATTTCTGGACAAGATTATGAATTAATCTATGTAATGAAATTTATCCTTCTTAAATTCAGTGCTTAGTATTTTGCATATTTTCTTTTAAGGCAATGAATTTTCTGAATGCAAATCAGAATATTTTAATCAATCATATGTTGTAAGGAAAAAAAAAAAAAAGAAAGTGACAAATCCAGTCTCAATATTTTCAGAAGGCAGAATGTTCAAAACCCATAGTGAAAATTTTCCAAATATTAAAATATTCTCAAAAATTTACAGCACTTCTGTGCTCTGAATAAACATTTTATTTTCTATTCCAAATATCTTTAGCTCCTCTCTGGCGACTAGGAAAAAAAATCATGGCAACTGGGATAAAGTTTTATTTTGAAGTCAAAGACATGAAATAAACACTTTGAATACAATTGTTTACCAGTTTTCAAAAGTAAAAAGGCATCTCATATGTACTTTGCTTTGGAAAATTGGGCCAAGGATCATATTTCAGAGATCCAATAGCTTATGATTCTATTCCTGATGTTCTATGTTCTATGCCTAATTGGACTGAGTTACATTAGCATAAGCATGGTGCTTCATGATTAATGTATAAGTCACAGCACGGAGCCCTGAAGAATTTCATCCACAGTTCCTTCTCCCCACCCCTACTAATGCAAATAACCAGTGTGCCTAAATGGCAGTCCATTACATTTGTAAATATGACTATGCATCAAAAGTCAAAGTGTATAAACTTTGGTATAGAGTCTAACTGTCTTACAAACCATTTTTATCTTCAAATTATAATAACAATAAAATGTTAGATCTTACAAAGCCCCTGGTATTTATACTTCCTGTGATTCACTGCAGATTTTTTATTGTTCTTCTGCTTGATTTGTTTTCTTTGTTTTCATGTTAAAATTGAGCATTAAATCTATGACTTTATTCTCAAAATTGAAGCAGCTTACATTAAAAAATGAAGACTTTGTTAAATTAATAACCTAAAAATTACTTTTGCTCTATTACTCTTGGGTTAATGTTAACCTAGAGTGAACAAAAACTTGCTGTTCAAAAAGAGCAACATGTTTATAATTCAATAACACATCCGCTCACAGCCAAATAAGAAAACTCCTGAAAATGTTAGCAAATGTTTGATGAATAACAGCCAGAGGATGCCACAGCAATGGTGCCAGAAAAAACTAAGTCCAATCTTTGACTGTTAAACAGTACAGACATCTTGAGAGACTACAAGCTGATACATGTTCCTTTTACTGCAATTCCTTGCAGTAACATGATGACTGATCTTATGGGATCTTCCAGTCAAGCTTAATTTATTTTAGTCACAAAGACAAAAATTCTACTGCTATTATTTAAAGACTTCTTCCTAATGCCACACAGAGCACACACTTACTGGTTTATTTTGATATATTAACATTATCATTATCTCGGCCTAGCAGAGAAAGCTATCAAAAAATATTATTAGCAACATCTCAATATTTATGGGGTTAAATCCATGACAGATTTTCTTTGCTCTTTTCAATTCTTTGCTCTTAAAGTTAAATCCCTTTTTAACAAACATTATCCGAAGATTCTATAAGTAACATTGAAAGTCTGTTTTATTTTATTTTTTCTAATCAGTAAGGCATAAAAACATATGACAAAGGTTACATTGTAATACATCTTCAGATTATACAATAAAGTAGATCTCAATCTTGATAACACTGATGTCTAGCAAACACTGACTGAACTGACTTTGCCATGCATTATAACAATAGAAGAGGCAGCCTACATTTTTCCACTTTGAGTTTTGAGATAAAATTTCCCACAGCATGTAATGGGACATTAATGGCAAAACTGATAGGGTTGTGACATCAGGCAAATGTGAAAAATTAATGTGTAATTACCTGGGTATTATGTTTTAGTTTTCCCATATTCACTGACAGTTTATTGTTTTAGTATCTACATTAAGTTAAAGTTACACCATTTTAAGGGTGATGTTAGAGATTTCACTTTTACAACAAACTTCTAAGTAAATGGGAAATTCGATCCCAACAACAGGTTCAAATGACACATTTTTTTTCCGTAAGATCACTGAAAGTAATCTCTAGAATGATTTCTACTCCCTTTGTTATAGGAGTCCATTTTTCTCAAGTCTCTATAGAGAATGCAGTCAAAAACATAGTATATTCACAGGAATTATTATGTGACACATAATAAGAAAAGATTACAGAAAATATTAAGACATTTTAAAGCCATTTGATACAGATCAATCAATATAAATATATTCAGTACCTATGTCAGGATTCAGTATAGAAAACATAAAGAGATAAATGTTTCAAGTTTATTTGTAAAACATGTTCACACTTGACACTCAGAAATGTTTCAGCAGCAAACAAAATCTTACCTATTTTCCTATTATTACTTTAAAAATAAATAATAGTAGAATTTGAAGCATGGGTGGGTTATCTGTCAATCTATTCCCCTAATTTCAATAATATACACCAGAAATACTTGGAACTGTAAGTAGCTTTCCAGAATTATATACATCTCTAACAACATGGCAACCTATGTATTAGAAAATAAAAAGAACCAAGTAACTGAAGGCCCTTGTATTAGATATGTGTTCTCATATGATTTTTAAATGATTTTCTCAGTAGAAAAAAATGTTATTACGCCCTTAAGTCAGGTTTATAGAAGCTTCAACTATGTTGATTTTGAGAATGTAGATACTTTGATATTTTGTAGTATATTTGAAATATATCATAATTTTCTGCTGTTGGCTCACCACAGGTTCTCAGTTGTTTCTCTTACTGCCTCAACAGGATTTTTTCTACTACTGCTTGGCCAGCTATGCAGCCAGGGTCCATGAATCTCATGTGTCTCCTTTTGTCAGTTTAGTATGGTACTGGGGCTAAATTAAACAAACATCGGTCACTCTACTATATACCATATACTATATATCACATCTAAAAATATGTACAAATAAAATATTCTTTTGCAGCCAGAGGAAGAGAACTGTTCATAAAATTGAATCCTGGGAATTAGTCATGTTCACACAGACACTAAGTTTCAGTTAAAATTATCTGAACAGATAATTCACCACTAAGAAGTAGTAGAGAATAGCTTCCTTATCCACACACCTGCTCAAATTAGTTAGGGAGCAATTAAACTGCATTCAGCAGTGCTTAGACAGGAATCTGTCAAGGAATTACTATAATTCTATCCAAGATGTTCTTTAAAAAATAAATAAGTGATCGAAATGTAATACTTTCTTCCAAGGAACCTAACTCAGGGATTTACATCTAGCCAGAGTTTTTCCTTATGTGTCTCATACATCTCCTATGTAAGCTAACTGGTGATTGTATTTATACCTCACAGCGATTAAAGAAAGCAACTCAAAGAAAAGTTGATGTAACCTACAAGTGGGCATACTGTACAGAGTTCTTTTTTCTCGCTGGCTGTGGACCACAGGGCCTTAAAATTATGCCTGGGCAAGTTTAGATTTATTGTAAACCTAATGTGCCATTGTTGGAACCTATATGACTTCACTCAAATTAAATTGAAGTGGATGTTTTCTTCATGTATCCTTCTTTTCTTCATTTCAGATGGCTATATTTTACTGGATAGGGTCATGAGCTAACATATCATGTCAAACAACTGTAATACAGATTTTTATTGCTTTTCAAGTTTGTTAACCTTCTAATTGGAAAAACTAGGGAAAATGAAACTATTTTGTTTACTCCACCAACGTTTTCATCCTGTACTCTATTAAAGTTCTAAATGTGTCACTGCACCCATGCACATTTTATGTTTCTGACAAAGAAACTCTAGGCTCTTTCAGGAAAAATAAATAAATATAAAATTAAATAAATAAAAAGCATTGTCTTATGCACTTGTCTGATATTCCAGAAAAATAAATTAATAAATATATAATATTAAAATAAAATAAAATAAAATAAAATAAAATAAAATAAAATAAAATAATAAAAATTTTCCATTATGAGTGGAAATATTCTGGTGACCTTTTGGCTGCCTTCTGTCTTCTTTTCCATGACAGTCTTTACGGCCAGTAAGAAACAAAACGTTCCCCTAGAATATGAAGCAAATAGAAGCATCAGGAAAAAACATATAATACAAGAAAGATTTTTTAGATGAATGGTATTTTTTTTATGAAACTGAAATTCCTAGGAATTCTTGGGGATTCCATTCTTCCTCTCAATTCCTTGAACAACCCCATTTCACATCCACCCTAACCCTCCCCCATGAAACCCCACAAAAAAAATAGAAATATAAGTATTATGCAAACTGTGCTCTGCTTTAAGCCCCACTAGCTGTCTGCAATTGTTTGATTTAGTAACTACTGAGTCTACCAGAAGCAGAAACAAACACATAGCTCGTTTCTCACTTTCCCAAAATTTCTCTACTTTCCAGATACATCCAAAAGACATAGGTAGATGTTGTATATGTGTCACTATAAAACTGCACAATGTATAGTTCACTTTCCCATGCTAGTTACCAGGTTTAAATCAATCCAAACAGCTATATTCATGTTATTTCATCACATATTAAATATTCATCGTCAGTATTTTCAGCACAAAGCAGGTTGTCATGTTTACTTATTTATGTCTGTATTCTCTTCTACACGACTGTCTGATTGATAGGCACTGAAAAAGCCTATGTCTTTTGAATACACATAGGATTTATTCCTGAGACAGGTGATATTTCTTCTCCATTTGAATATACCTGTTGTCAGCAGTCAGGATTTCACAGGAAGAGATAATCCCAAAGATAGCTTAGACCAGACCACAGAGCGGTCTGAAGATGCAGTTCTAATTCCTGAAAGATCTCAGTGAGCCTTTGAATTGAGTAGAAATGTGATTGCAGGCTTTGATTGTTAAGACAGACAGTTCTGCTTGGAACAAACTGTATTACATAATGAACAGTGCTTCATGCCTACACAGAGACAGCTAAAGCAAGATACCTAACAAACAAATAATTAGCAAAACAATTATATAAAACAAATTGTATTCAAAACAATTGTATTATAACACCTAAACACAAACTTAGTGAAAGAGGACAATCTTCTCACCTAATAATCATAAAGAAGATTTCCATGCACAGCCATGTTTCATGGTATCCAGAATAGCAAGGACTGCAAGGCAATCTGATGCTGAGATTTTGGAGACAATACTTAAGGAAATTGTCCAGTTAGGAAGAAGGAAAATACTTCAAAATCCATCCTAGAAGTTTCATTCTTTTAAAAGAAACACTTAGGAATGCAAAGAACAGTGCGTATTAATAATTATTTATATGACTTTATAGCTGAAAATTAATCTTTATAGAAGTAATCTATGTACACCATGAAGTAAGTTGAAATTTATTAAGGAGTAAATTATTAAAAAATATATTTTTGTATTAATATGACTACCCTTTGTTTTATATAGTTATATTACTGGTTTAAGAACTGACAGTTTTTAGTGATGAAAGATTAAGACAGTCTTTTGAGTTTGCTTTTGTAACAGTAAACTTTGGAGGATTGTTAAGATGGTAGCAAAGCTCTTTTAAACCTCAGAGTTCTTGGTCACATCTTACCTTTTCTAGTTTCTTGGCATTAGAATGGGTTCTTCTTTTCTGCACTCTACTTATGCTTAAGCACCTTTGCATGGGAAAGGAATGCAAGAATAGGTTAACAATAGTTTTGAAGTAAATATGTTTACGGGTAAAAATAAAAAACAATAAAAATGTAAAACGATTCTAGCTCAAAAAATGTTTCAGCAACATCAGTATAAATTAAGCATGAGTTTCATCTCATTACTGTGAAGGTAGCTGAAGCATTCTAAGTTAGAGGACATGATACAATGGATGTTGCCATGTAATGCTCTGAAGTTCATGTACAGTAAAACATGCAACATGAGGAATGAAAGCAGTGTGTTAGACCTGCGTGCAGTTGCAGGGCTGCAATCTTGTTGGGATCATGGAGACATGGTGGGATGGCTCCCATGACAGGAGTGTTGTCATGGGGAGATACAAGTTCTTTAGAAAAGACAAACAGAGGGGGAGTTGCCCCTTATGTGAGAACTGCTGGGATATATGGAGCTCTGCCTGGGGATGGGTGATGAGCCAGCTGAGAGCTTATGTATGAGGGCTAAAGAGAACACATGTAAGGGTGATATTGTAGTGGGTATCTTCTGCAGATCACCTGACCAGGAAGAACAAACAGGCAAGAAGGCCATCTACACACAGATAGGAGTATGTTCACAGGCCCTGATCTTCACAGGGAACTTCAACTAACCTCCTATCTGCTGGCTGGATAACACAACAAGGCATAAGCAATGCTTATGTTGAGGTTCCTGGAGTGTGTCAATGACAAATTCATCACTCAAATGGTAGAGGAGCCACTGAGGAGAGGTGTTTTGCTGAATCTCATGCTCACCAACGAGACATTCATTGAGGATGTGAAAGTAAAAGGAAACCTTGGCTGAAGTGCCCATGGGGTGGTGGAGTTCAGGATCCTGAGGGGAGGAATGAGTCTAAAAAGCAAGCTCAAAACACCGGATTTCAGGAAGTAAGATTTTAACATCTTCATGTATCTGCTTGGAAGAGTTTTAGTTGATAAGGCCCTGGAGGAAAGAGAGACCTAAAAATGATGGTTAAGATTTAAGGATCACCACATCTAAACGCAAGAGAGGTCCATCCTGATGAATATAAAGTCAAGAAATACTAGGGAAAATGTGGAGAAAAAAATATGGCAGAAGAGGACTTGGGGGTCCTGGTGGGTGCCAAGTTGAACATGAGCCAACAATGAGTCCTCTCAACAAATAAGGTTGATAGTATCAAGGGCTGCATTAGGAATAAAGTTGCTGGCAGGTCAAGGGAGGTGATCCTTCTCCTGTGCTCAGCACTGGTGAGACCACATGTGGAGTATTGCATCCAGTTCTGTGATCCTATAAGAGAGAGATGGAGCTACTGGAGAAAATCCACTGAGGGTCACTAAAATAATTAAGGGTCTAGAGCACCTCATATGAGGAAAGGTTGAGAGATCTGGCACTGGTTACCCTGGAGAAGAGAAGGTTTAGGGGTGAAATGTACAAAATACCTGAATGGAGGGTGCAAAAAGGAGAGAACCAGGCTCCTTTCTGTGGTGTCCAGTGACAGCTCAAGAGGCAAAGGGCACAAACTGGAACACAGGAAGGTTCTGTCTGAACATCAAGAAACACTTTTTTACTGTGCAGGTGACTGAGCCCTGGCACAGGTGCCTGGAGAGGCTGAGGAGTCTCCCTCCTTGGAGATCTTCAAAAGGTGCCTAGACATCATCCTTGGCAATGGGACCATGCTTGATCAAGGGAGGGGGACAAAGTGACCTCCAGAGATCCCTTCCAACCTCAAACAACCTGTGAACACAGGGAATATGCCACACTTTATTTCTTTCTGCAAAGCATACACAGATCAGTGATAAACCTTACACAAGAATGTACAACTTAACTGAAGTGAACGGGCTAAATCAATTTTCTTTGGCCCTGAATCACTGAAGAGTTAAATTATGTGCACTTCACTTCTGAACTCAAATTTCTTTCAGTCAAATAGAAAGACTGTATGTGTGAAAAACACTTAAATTATGTATTTGAATCAATGTTAAGATTTAATGATGTAAATGTTAAGTGCAAAATTATGCATGGTAAAAGAATAGTGTCAATGAATTGAAATGATCATTTGTTATAGCATAGTCAACAACCAGTGCATTTGAACCTTATGAGTCTTATAATATTCCAATTATACCTTAAAAAGGCCATCTGAAACTGAGAGGACAAGCTGACTTTTCTGAGGACATAATGTAAAATTCATATGAAATGATTCATATGAAACTAGCCCTCAGACTTTACTGCAATTAGTATTTTAATGCTAGGAATGAATGAGCTGGTTGCGTTCGCCATCCCTGAGAATGTTAGGGTTACTCAAATATTTCTATATTCTGCACCAAACAGCTTTCTATTTAATGTTATCATAAAGAGCTCATGTGTATCAGAAACTGGAATAACTTGTTCTATACATAATGTGTGAGTATGGAACATATTACAGGAATAAACTTGTCAATGTGAAAAATATAATTATTCCCATCTCCTAAATCTGAAATGGCCAGTATTAGGTATTTGGTGGAGTAGAATTATCAGAGGCAAGACTGGTTCTGTAGTGTACCCAGAAGTATACTTTCCAGCTTCTACTATAACACCTAATCACTTATAAAACTTTCTGAAATGTTGTCATTCACAATATTTTGTACTAATGATTTCTGTGTTTTAGACAAGCATTTCATGAAAAGTACCTTTAGTTTGCATTGGGCTAGAGCCTGATCATTCTATCTAATGTCTGTAGCTGTTGCAATTAAGAGAAAGACTGAGTAATCTAATGCAACTCCAATCTCTGGCTAAAGATCAAAGACTCATTAAAACATAGATTACTTGATTACTTCAGGGAGGAGCAAAATACCTCTTGCCTTTTTTTTTTTTTTTTTTTTTTTGAGGAACATACAACACTCTTGAAGGCCATTCAATAGATCAAGTTTGTTGATCTTGTGTTTAATTACTTGGTAAGGAAAGCCAAGGACAGAAGCATCTGAGCACATCCGTGTGCATGAGTTTTAATTGTGTCATATGGCTAGGTTCTTCCTTATAAACAAAGAGAGAAAAATATGTTCTAAAGTTGAAGAACTCTCGACTATTTACTGAGTTCCTGACTTTAAAAACAAAAAGAGAACTGAGCGTCTCTGCGTCTCTTTACAAAGATGGCTTTGAGGACTTCTAGAATCTGTTTTCCAAGACTGAGACTACTTCTCAAAAAGCCTACTACTTCCAGTAAATAAGAGGGAAAATTTTTTTTTTATGGTATTAATTAGCCTATAGTATGGAGGCTACTAACAGGAAATTAATGTAACCAGCTCTTCCGTGTTGCAAAAGAATGGGAGAATGGGCTAAAGTAGAACTACTGTTTGTAAATAGACAGTGATACTGTGTGATGTTTTGCAAAGATTAAATATGATCTGGAAATAAAACTCTAGGCTAGATGGTACAATTAAATAAATCAAGTCAGTCTGTTACCATAATCCTGACATAACTCACGTACTATGCAACAAACAGTTGCAGGGTTATTAGTTGCAGAGTAGTTATTTCACAGAATCACAGAATCACAGAATCTCTAGGTTGGAAGAGACCTCAAGATCATCGAGTCCAACCTCTGACCTAACACTAACAGTCCCCACTAAACCATATCCCTAAGTTCTACATCTAAACGTCTTTTGAAGACTTCCAGGGATGGTGACTCAACCACCTCCCTGGGCAGCCTGTTCCAATGTCTAACAACCCTTTCAGTAAAGAAATTCTTCCTAACATCTAACCTAAAACTCCCCTGGCGCAACTTTAGCCCATTCCCCCTCGTCCTGTCACCAGGCACATGGGAGAACAGGCCAACCCCCATCTCGCTAGAGCCTCCTTTAATATACTTATACAGAGTGATAAGGTCACCCCTGAGCCTCCTTTTCTCTAGGCTGAACAAGCCCAGCTCCTTCAGCCGCTCCTCATAGGACTTGCTCTCCAGGCCCCTCACCAGCTTCGTCGCCCTTCTCTGGACCCGCTCAAGCACCTCGATGTCCTTCTTGTAGCAAGGGGCCCAGAACTGAACACAGTACTCGAGGTGCGGCCTCACCAGAGCCGAGTACAGGGGGACGATCACCTCCCCAGCCCTGCTGGTCACAGCACATTTGTTAATATTCTCTTTTTAACGGGGTTACTAACAAAGAAATTCACTAAAGGTGTTGCTAGTTGATTTTTAAAGATTGTCAAAATAAATGCATTGAAGTTTTAGAAAGCTTCTGTCCAAACTTTTCATAATGAAAAATTTTCCATGTTAAAATTTGATTTCTGCCACAGAAGTTCACATTTGTTTTAGTGAATTCTGAATAAAATATTTTATTTTGGGACAATTAAATTTGACTTGACATTTTGATTTGTAAAAATTAAATTTAAAAAGTTTCAGGTTTTCTATATTTGTTTGGGCCTGCTTTAGCAGGCTTATAGGCAGAGGCTTCGAGTTGTTTTAGTTTGTATGGCTCATAGTTCTCATTTATTGGGATCAATCACTGACTCATCTTTATCTCCCATAAGATTCTTTGTTTTCCCCTCTAGTTGAATGCATAACTAAAACACCTAGAGTAGACTATACTGTGACAGAGTTAGCTTACCCAGCATAATAGTGTGTGTGTAGTTATAATAAATTCTTATGTTATTCAGATTTGTACCAAACTGAGAGGATAGCAAGTATCCAAAAGCCAGCTGATGAATAAAATAGAAACATTATAATAATATAATTCATATCCATGAACTTTCCCACTATTGATATGGCATTACTGTTTTTATACATCCTCTCTCTCTTTACTGGATTTTTTTTTAAAGCTTTTTCCCAGATAATGACACCTCTGATGGAACCATGACAGTCACTGAGACAAAGCAGCTGAACAGCCAGAAACACCAATTAAATAGCTGTTACTGCTACACACATCAGTTTACATGCATGCACCCTTCTGTACAGTATATGTAGTTCGTTGGCCCACAAGTAATTTGATTGCAATATGTTAACAAATATGGATATAAAAAGTAATCTTAGTATGTTAATAAGAGGACTGTCTTATAAACTTCCAATGCAGGAAGAAAGTTTGTTACTTAGTTTGTTCTAATTCAAGCTGAAAGGAAGATTTGAAATAATTATTTCCTTGGGGAAAAAAAAGACTCTGTATCACAATACCTATAGGATATCTATTTTATTTAAGGAAGATGAAAAACTTCATAGATCAGTTGTCCTTAATTATGAAAAATCCCCTAAAGGTTCAGTTTCTAGGAAGGTAGGATTTTTGCAGTTCTTGCACAATTGAGTAAGCAAATTTGCAGTAGTGTAGGAAGTTTTGTATAAGATGAAGCAAAGACATGAAGAAAAAAAATAAAGGGAGAAAGGAGGAGAAGCAGGGACGTTTCTCCAATTTATCTACTTCAGGCTGACCAGGGATTTAAAAGCAGATTTCTGACATCACTGAAAATTGACAGGTTTTAGGCAGGATTATACCTTGGTTTCTCCTCTGCTTTATATTTGGTCCCTATACCAAATATAATATAGTGCACCCTTCAGGACTAGGATCAGATTGTTCAGGTGTAAGAGCATTAAGAACACTTCATTTGAGAAAAATACTTGGGCTTTAGGCAGTTCTACAAGCCTAGCATCCAGGTGAGCTTCCACTGCCAGCAGTCCCAGGCATCACTTGACTGTTCGAAGATGACAGGACTGTCTTAGTAATGGAGGTGCCCATATAATGTCATACAAGAAGCATATAAAAGAGTTATCTTTTCTAAAACTCGGATTAACATCTTAACAGGCTTTCTACTTGTGGTTCTTTACCTGCTTTTTTATTATTTTATTTTTTTTTTTAATAGATAGATTTTTGGTCACTGCATTAAAAGAAATGTTGTGGCAATATCCTAGGAGAACATCATCAACAACAAAGATGTAAAATCTGTATTCAGTGCAAGAGAAAGAGGGACCACAGACCACACAGATGTAGAGAATGATAGCCAGAGTGGAGAGAAGGGATGCTATAATAACAAACATAATTATATTCTATAAAACCCTGCCAAGAAACAGCTCTGAAAATGGGGGATACTTGAATTATCCCCCCAAACAAGTGAAGTACAAAGTACTATAACAGTGTTTGAGAGTCAAACACAGAAATGTTTAACAGGAAAGGCCATTATATACTTGTGGAAGTTGAAATGGCCAAAAAATAGCTATCTTAACATTACATTAAATAACATAGAAAGAAATTTCTTACCCTTCACTCACACTCAGCAAATATTGCTCCTAATAAAGGAGAGAGAGACATGGAAAAGGCAAACATGTCAAGTCTGCATAATTGTAACGTTTCCCAGATCCAGCAGGAAGAGAGAGAAAGGGCAAGGATTTTTGATAAGTTTTACTACTGTTAAATCTGTTCTTCAGTACCAGTACTTAGATGATTGTAATTTAGTGATTTGGTCACCATCAGCTATGAGGATTTCACTGAGCTTGATAATTGGATATTTCTATACATTTTGAGTGCTGCACCAAAGCCAGCCCTCCAGCCTTCGTTCAGTGAGCCTTCATGTACTGCCCTGGGTCCTGTGCTTATGAGCCATATGTGCCTTTGTTTTGCATGGTGACTTAATCTGTAAGGTGCCCCTGAGACATTCATGTGGTTATTTGGCAGCTTGATTATGAAGTAGATCATGGCCAGCTATTTTCAATGCTTGTATCAATTGTGAAGCAGAAATAAACATAGTGATTACAAAAGACAAATATTTGTTTTATTGCCCAAGTGAAGGTGAAATTGGGGACAATAGCGGACTAGCTTTTCACATTTGGAAGCTCTAACAGAGACTTAAGCATTTGTGTGTCCATTTGTAAAAATTGTCTTGGCTATTTGTGCCACAGCCCTGTAGCTGCCAGAGTCTGCATGCTCTTTATGCTTGGAAGAGTGCCAACTTGCCTATATATGCTAGATAATCAAAGGCAGTGAACATATTTATGGTAATGGCCAGGGAAAAGGTGTTTTCTTTTATTTGCTGTTAATATTGAAAAGCAACAAGAAATGAAATACATACACTGCCACAAACATGAGAAGGATGGTACCCTGGGAATATTATTCAGCAGCAAGCAAAAATTGTTACCAGTCTCATGCTTCTAATATTATGTGCTAATTTTCAAAGTAATGTCTTTCTCCTACCCCCCCCCCTGTAATATTATATCTTATAATAATCTATTATTTAATCTTACAATTATATTGAAACTTCCTCAATTAAAATGTCTTACTTCCACAATTAAGTCCCTGATATGACCCTTACAGTTCTGTTTTCATTATGGCATGCAAAAAGATGAGGAATTTATTTAAGATTCTGTTAGAGCTCCCTCTATATGACTGCATTTGGATTTCTTCTCAGTCCATTAGTATTGATAGATGTATTAATAATTGTTGTTTCCCTCATGACATATTTCAGTCTCTATCTGGTCCATTTGCATTAGTCTCTTGGATTTCTTCTGGCCAGCAGGAAAAAAAAAAAAAAAAAAAAAAAAAAGTATTGAATTTCGTATTTGATTTGAATGTATATAGTACCATAGTATATAGCACATCTAAATTCTAAACATAAGCCAGCAAGATAGTTTCAAATGTGTCATGAATTAATTATGAACTGGGTAATATCTATCACAGAACATCTTCTGACCTAGAGCACTGAACATACCTTGAGTGGCTTCAGACTCTTAGCCACAGTTAAATAAAATTACCAGACTGTGAGTAAAAATGGAAAAGCAAACACAGTTGTATTTTAACCTAGGTCTCGAAGCACTTCTCACTTTATGTGCTTTGTACCCCTTTGTCTTCTTTGCTGTTGACACCAAACTTTCTTTCCTTTCTGAATAACTTATTTGCCTACTACCTGTACTGCTACTTCTACCAAAGACCTGGAAAAATATTTGCTGAAAGTGTATGTGTACACTCTTCTATAACCCAGCTGAATGCTTATTTTAATCACTTCACAACATGAAATAGTCCCTGAACAAAAAAGTTTCTAAGTATATACATATATATATATATAGCAAAAAAAGTGTATACATATATATATATATATATGTATATACTTAGAAACTTTTTTGTTATATATATATATATATATATATATATATATATATATATATGGCCAGATAATAAAGCAGTAAGGAGGAAATATATGAGAAAAAAAATAAATAAATTAAAAAATCACACAAGATTTATAAACAGATCTATGCTCATTTTACATTTTCAAGAAATTTAAGTTTCTTTCTCCCCAAAGGTCACATAACAACTCTTTCACACTGAGAGATATTATTAGTAGTGGTATTACTAACAGTAAACACAATAACTGAAATTATTATTAAAATCTCTGCAATAAGTCGACTAGATATTATGAAATGAATTTAATGAAATTATTATCTGGCTTAAATATAAAACTGCTTTAAAAGCATGTAAGGATTGAGGCATATGAAGTTTGCAAACAGAAGACATAGAAAAAAAAAAATAAGGACATACCATAGAAAATTTTTACTAATAGAAGTAAATCACTCAGAAGCAAAAACAAATGCATTATCTCCTCTCCACAATGATGCACTAAACAACTTGTGAAATAAATGTTTCAGAGGGAATAGCTCTGAGCAGATTCAACGTAGCTTTGCTTAATTCTGACAAGAGACAAGACACCTTGAAAAGTTAGGTACCACTAAACTTTCACAAGCTACATTCATAACTCCCTTAGAAATCCTTACCTAAATACATATCTTTGAATATTGTATACTATAAAACATTCATGAACAATCTATGCACAGCTGTATTGCTTAATTGTGATTTATCATTGGTATTATTCTCAAGTTTTGAAATCGGGCAAGCGTACAGATCACCAGTAATATATAATAATGATGACGATGATAATAAAAATCCTGGTTAATTCCCCACTCTTACACATTTTGACAATTACATTTTAATCACACTTACCAAAGCAAGTTAACTACTCAAAAATTTTTGAAGTCACTAATATTTTTGTTTCTAAATATAATATTAAATATAGTATACTAAACATAATGTACAAAAATATAAAACTTGAATATGTTTTGATTTTAGACTAAGTATTCTAAAATCAGGCTCTAATGGATACATATTTCAAAAACAGTTGTTCACAAGACTCAATTTGTAGTGTTTCTGAGAATTCCAAGCCCTTGGCGCCTCTGGAAAAATATTAGAAAAAATAAATATTAGAAAAAATAAATTATTTTTTCACATGGGAATCTACTGGAAACTGAAAAACAAACAAACAAATGAACAAAAAGTTGTTTGCAAAGATATGAAAAGACAGAGAACTAGCAATAACAGAGTGTCATGATTATTATACATTAACATCTTATTCCAATCCTATAAATTCCCCATCATGAATTTCAAAAGCATTTAACAATATAGACTGCTTATATAATAGTGTCATCATAGTGATATTATTTTCCTACCAAATAATCAGCTTGGTCTTCTTCTTCTTCTCTATCTTTTTCTTTTTTATTTCTTTTTTCCTGCTTGGACATTTATTTGTATTTTGGAAGACTATCATTTTGAAAGTGCAGCACACAAGTAAAGAGTGAAGCTTTTATTTATTTGGACAAACAAGCTTGGATTAACCCTAAATCAGAGCAATTCGCTAACAAGGTAAATGAATTTAACTTAATTTAATTAACCTGAGATAACCTTATCACTAACTTAAGATCTTCTTTTGTAAACAGGGACCTTCCTCCACTTGGCAATGAAAACATGTAGAGATAAAACACAGTTCCAAGACAGGGATTTTAACTGCATTTTAATGGGTTTAAATTCATTATCACTCAGCAACATGAGTAAGATTTTCACAGTCTGATCCAATACAAATAAAATTTAGTTGGGAACTAAATTATAAAAAAAAAAAAAAATCACAGACAATCCCATCAGCCATATGCACATTGATGGAAATAAAATGCTGGTAAATCTCTAGATTTTTTTTTTTTTTTTTTTTTTTGGCACATATGCAATGATTCACTAGATAGCAAAAGCCACTAGGTGGCATTTGTGATTTATTGGGTTAGAAGCAGTGGCTTAAAAAGATTTTGTCTAAGCCTTGATTTCAAGAGAACAGGTCATTTAACATTCCAAGATATTTAATTCAAGAAAAACACCCCGTAATTGGATAAATGCACAGAATTTTCACTTATGATATATCATTTGGAAATCCAGTTTCTGAAGTTTCCATTCAAATCCTAGTAATTCTCAGGCATGTGTTCCCTGACCCTAAAGCACCAGTTTACATAAGTAATTATTTGTCTACAATTAAGCTGTAAATAATGCAATCACTCCATTCTTGTCCTGTCACTCTAGTCCCAACCACAACAAAAAGGGCTAATCACATACTTATTCAAGTGTGTAATTATTCACAGTTAAACTTCTGTCACTTTCACCCTGTTTGGAAACAGTAGAACACAACCTGTAATTAGCAAACATTGCTGCAGGCACTTTCACTTGGAAATCCGCCATGGATTCAGCACCTATGTGAGCAAAGAACTAAACCCTTTGATCTAGGAGCCTGGCATAGATTCTTCCCCTTGGGCTATTCTATTATCAGCTCTCAATAAGTCAGACAGAACAATGAATTATTACTATATCAAATAAGCCTAATAAAAATCACTCATGTCCCCTTGTTAGAGACTTTTTATGCACTTCTATCATGCATATATGCATGTATATATATATCAGTGTATATACACATGACAATAAATATGTATTAATGTATCTCTGAATATCTATGACTCATGTATTTGTACGCCTCTTTTGGATTTTCATTGAAATGTCAGTAAAAATCTCGGTCTTCACAAATTAGGTGGATGAGTATAGGTCAGGAGATGTCATTTGTTTCAAATGATGTTGCCTTAGAATCTCAGACTGTGAAAAAGATTACTCTTGCTTGAAATGAAAGCTTTCAAAGCATTATATTCAACAAAACACAATCATACTAGCAGGTACAGAAACAAACAGTATGTAGGCTTGCCACTAAAAAGGCTAGTAATACAGTAAACATCTTTAAGACATTCCAGTTTGTAACACTGGTATTACATCTAAAATTATTGTCTCATAATAAATCGAGTACATTGCATATGTAACACCGAATCAGGCATACCCCCATTTCATAATGAGTCAGATTCTGTCACATGTCTTCAGTTTATGTTATTTCTTCCTGTATCCCTAAGGGTAGTAAAGAACTGCTCATACTGAACAAGAAGGCAGAATCTGTCCCAGGGAGAAGACTGGAAAATTAGAAAGAACTCATTTGCCACCTGCCCTAACATTAATTCTGGAAGCAGATAAACCAATCTTCGCCCCCCACCCCTCCCCCCCCACCCCCCCAAATTTTTCTCTCCACAGATCATTTAGAAGAAATGCTGAGTAAAAACAAGCACAGAAAGTAATTATCATAACACTTGTTTTCACTTTATCAAAGAAAGTGGACAAATAATTCCTTCCTCCTCTTATCTCTTGTTCTGTTTCTTGCTCCCTCATTGACATGACCATGTCTCATTTTTAACTGTTCTCATGATCTGAAGTTGTTTTACATAGTTGTTTTTCAGAGTTGGCTGACTAAAGTTTACGCAGATTGAAAATGAGTCTTCTTTGTTGGAAGACAGTCTTTGAAATTCTTCATTATATTATTCAACATATATGTTGGGCAGTATCAGAGGAGAAATAGCTGCCCATATGACATCCTGTATGTTTTGAATCCTGCAGGTAATTTTACTGCTGCATTTTAGGATGCAGAGAGAAGGGGATTAACTACATTTCAGTAGACTTTGAATGCAAGGAACAAGGACAGTCAGAAAAGCAAGCTACCAACCTACTTTTGTGACCAAGTCAGAATCATATACTATGAAAGCAGAATTGATGAAAGTTAGCTATTCCAACATACTGGCACTGGTCAATCTGGTGATCATCTGGTCAATCAAGAAAAAGGCTAAGGAAAAGGAATAGTCCTTAATGTTCTCTGGCAAACAGCTTTTAACTGGTGGGTTTCAATAAAGTGTCCGAGTATCTAATTGCCATGGAAACTGTAATACTGGATGGACTCTGTAGCACTTAGTTAGTTAGTTGCTGTTGAATTACAATGATATGAAATTGCTGTAGTCTCAAGATACTTATTGAAATAGCAGTAGCTGCCTCCCAGTATAATGATTCATTTGAACAGTCTATATCAGCCAGAACAAAATGCTCCGTAAATGTTTCCAAGATGACAGATATTCTGTTAGGGACCTATTATTTGCTGTCAATATGATGCAGGGAAAATGCAGACATGCTGGCCTTTGTTTACATTTTTAGATGCCTGCAAAGACCATGACTTTTTGCTGTTGATGATATACATATGTTGAACATTTGTTTAAACTGCCTTCCCACCACTGATAAACACAACCCTCCAGATTACATTATGCAGATGAGTTGCAAGGGAAATAGAATTTCACATTTTCCTACCTAGCAGTGCTTCCCACAGCTTTGTATTTATGACACTTAAAAAATATGTAATCCTTGGAGGAAAGTGAACGATTCATATAGTTATAACATATAATTCTTCCACAGCACCAGCAAATCTGTCAAACTGTCACTGCAAGCTGCCATCTGAGAAGCTGCCCTTCAGAGTCTTAATTTCCTTTTCCTTCCCCCGCACACCCTACTAAGATTATTTACAAGACTGGCAACCACATCTCAAATCACATCTTGTCAGATTACTCAAGATTTGTAAACTGCATGAGAAGAGTATGCTACAAGATATGCTGGTAAGGACTTGGCTATATCTGGCAATGAACCTACCCAGTTTTGAGGGTAATGTATGCTTCATCTATACCCATTGATTGGGCAATCAAGAATCTGCATACACAGTAAATTAAATTCCCAGGTAAATCAGCTGTTGATCCCATTATCTTTCTACGTTATATTACATATGTCCTCATGACACCAGAAAGAAAAGGAAATAAAGCACGTTAGGATTTTGGTTTTTATTATTCACTATCTTGTGTAGGAAACAGAAATATGCCTCAGCTGCATTAAGGTATCAACATTATAAAATATATACCATAAATATGCATTATATTAACTAGCTTTTTACTCTCCTTAGCCTTGTGTTTATGGAGAAAGAAGCAAAACCCTGTGTTCACATTCCATTAAGAAAGAGTATGTTTTCTTTTTGTTCACTGAGATGCAAGTTTTTGGAACCTTGAAGCTGAAGCTTGTTTACAAATCCACATAATTTTTCTGTCTTAAAGCATGTGAAATTGAAGTGATTACATCATTATGGCTGCAATCCATCACACTGGAAACTAAATCTAAGAAAACCAGAACTCTAGGTTACAAGAAAAATGCTGAATGGCTCAACAATGTAAATTTTCTGCTTCTTCCATATCCAGAGATTTGGAGTGCCTTGTTAGAAACTGTCAAGAATTACAGAACTTCCATATAAATCTAGAGGACTGTCACAATATTTGAGTTTTTTTTGAGCTATAAAGTTTCCAGAATATGGGTTTGTTCTTTACAGCTGAAGCTAAGAATAGTGGATATGGTTTTAGGATTAAGGAAATAAATTATGCAATGGTATTAAGCTGAAAATTTGGAAATCCCTATCACAATTGCGCTTGTTAAATAGTATTTCAAGGTGAAGTTGAAATGTTAACTCAAATTTACAACCTATAAGTTTTGTTGGTAAAGGGAGACACATACAATCTACATCCTGTCTATTCCTCTTCATTTCTTGAAAAGGTGAGACGCCTGACCATTAACTCAGTTGGAAATGGGTAAGGCAAGTGCACCCAATCTATACTTCTTTGTAATATAAGAAATTCCATAGCAAAATATTTTTTTTAATTTTTTTTTTTCCATCAGTTTTAGGAAATAGATTGGCTAATCCTGCATTATCCATGTGAGTCCTTACATTATCTATGTGAGTCCATTTCTACAAAATCAAGTTCACCCCGTAAATTAACGTAATCACAAAGATCTCAGCATTTGGTAACATCTGGATGCTTGGCCTTTGCCCAAGCATTGCATAAGGTTTCTGGAGTTGTGACTTGAAATTTTAGGAAGTTAGTTCATCTCTGACTAAGACACTGAATCCCAGGTAACACTAAACAGAACGACTACGTAAAAAATAAGATACTGTTGCAAGGATTTCAGAAACTGCTTCAGAATCTCAAAATTTAGTCAACTGAAGGTGATCTTTAGAAGACAAAAGCTGTTGGAGAACAACAAACACAAAACCAACCAACCAAACAGAAAACAACAATGACAAAACAGACAGAAGGAAGGAGAAGATGATTCTAAAGTGATTGGAAAGTCATAAAAAATATTCTCTGAAAAGCTGGATCACATTAAGCTTCAATAGAGTAAAATTGGTTCGATTGAACTCGTTTGCAAAACTCTAAACAACATGGATGGAGAGAGAAATGGAAGAGAATTTTATTGTAAGCCCAAAACCCAAGGAAAACGGCATTAAGTAAATTTATATAAACTAATAAATAGGCTTGATTTTACTCTGTCTTTTGATACCAGTGCTACTGTACTTGATATCATTATTCACACACATATATATGTATCTTGCATATATTACATATGTATATGTATATATTATATGTGTGGATATAATATGAGAAAGTTAAACTGTAGTTAAAAATACCACTAATAAATTAAGATCATATTACATAACAGTTGCTACATAATCTGGAAAAATGATAAATGACAAAATGATCAATTTTAAAAAAGGGTGTGTGGGGGGGAATTTGCTTGTCTTTTATGATGTTTCTCTTAAATTATTATTAATAGTCACTTCTGAAAAAAAAAAATAATATGTGTGAGAACAGAAAACAAATTCTGATGGGTATGTTTCCCATGGTACAAGACTACATGTATATATTTCCTATACCCTATTTATACGCAGTGAATGTGTCACCTCTTAAAGGTGAACAAATAAAGTACTCATCAGTTTGTTATCTTATTGTACAATTTATGACTGTCATGTAAGATTTCAGTTTTTTATTTTGATATTAAAAAAAAAAACAAAACAGTTATTCATTTAAATAGGCTCTCATGAAATGCAGAAGAAATTAAATGTTCTATCCACTTTCACACTAAAAGAATTAATTCTGATTAATGTTACTCAAATGAATACAAAAGGAATTAATCATCATTAGAAAGATACCAGAAATTGTTGCCCTGACTTTTTAAGCTTTAATGTATTGCTAGGTTGCTTGACATTAGATATGAGACCACAGCTAAACCCCTAGATGCAAGGATTTGGGGAATGTTGGGAGGAGCCTACATCTGAAACTAGACTGGGAATTTTGCTCCCATCTCTTTTTGAAAGTGATACTTATTATGCATGCTCTTCTGAGTTCTTAATTTGGTTTGTAATTGGTTTATGTTTTCTAGTAGCTTTTAGCCACTCCCTTGAGTCAGAAAGAAGCTATATATCTGCATAAGCTTGTTTGGATATATACAAGCTTGTATGAATAAAGCATTACAATTCAGAAGTTACACAGTGGGGAAAAGAAGAGGATAGTTAGGGGAGATATGGATACTGTGTTCTCCTTTGACTTAATCTTCCTTCCATAAGTAAAATAAAAAAACTGATCAGTAATGTTTCTGACAGGATTTCCATACTGTGCTCTATGTAAATTAACTATATTCTTAAATTCTTAGCCACAGTATTTTTGCTGGAAAAGGCATGTCATACTGAGGTTTGAGTGGATCCTTTAATAGACTATTTGGCTGCAGCTGTTATTCTGCCTGTCTCACAAAGATAATTTTTCCATCTAGTTCTTCATCTAATCTAAGTTTTTGGATTCCAAGCTCCAATAAGATAGTTAATGATATGACCCCAGATTGAGAGTTTAATTTGAGCTCTTCTTAATACTTCTGTTAATGAATTAAAATTCTATTGTGAATTAGAAATCTCTAATAGAATTGCAGAATTCTATTATCATGTAATGTAATTCTATTGTAATATAAAGTTGAACAAATGAGGTAAAATTGCCACTGAAGAATGACGAAAAGGGAGTAATTGAAAAGGATAGTTGCCATATGATCATAAAAAAATTTAGGAAAATTCTCTATCATTTTCAGTAAACTGTTCCAGCCTTTTGGGAAGCAAAATGAAGAGGAGAGCAGTAATACTAGCAAAACTGAAATAACTCTGTATGATCTGACCTGTGACACTATTTTGCATTTGTATAGTCAGAATAGTGACATCATACATATGCTTTCCACACGTAGCTTTAATAAGGACCTGCTAGGCCTTGCTTACCACAAAATAGTAAGTGAGTACCGCTTTGAAATGGTCCTTTTGGTTCTAGTATCTACTTAAAACTTCTGACATTTAAGAATGTCCTAGCAACTAGATGTCTTCAACACATGATCTGCTCTGCATAACATAGTCATCATGAGAAACAGTTGAATACCGATTTGCCTGCAGCTTTGCTGAAAGGTTTATAACACTGTGAGTGGTAATCACATTAGCTGCCTTTATCACTTGCACATTAACATAATACAATTTTATAGCTTTAAGAAATATTAAACAGAAATGAAAGCAAGCAGGGCTTCACTAATGGATTTACAATATCTCTTATCCCTCCTCAGCTACAATGTCTATAATCACAGAGAACATTATTTGCACTTCTTTAGAGAGAGCTGTTCATTTCAAACACTGTGTTAGTCTGCTAAATATTTATCATCTAATCGGTTTGTTGAGAGATGCAGAAACTGCTTTGGTCATTAATCCTGATTTGAATTTATGATTTGAAATTATTATAAACTTTTTTATTTTTTTCATATGTATACATAACAGAGACACATATGCATACATGAAACCTTCTTCTTTAAGAGATTAAGAGATGGAAAAGTCTCTTTATGAGCACAGCACTGAAATTCAGTAGAAAATGAATAACTAATTTCTCTTTTTTATCTATGATTTTTTTCTAAGTATCGGAAGTTGTTTTGTTTGCCTGGGAAAATCAATAAAGTAAATAAACAACAAAATAAATATATTTCATCATCTTCTTGCCCAAATTATCTCCTTGAAGTATGGGACAAGGACACTGTAAACAAAATCAACAGTTCTTGCTCTAAAGGGAATTTGAATGACTAATGTTAAAAACATATTTTCTATGTTTCCAGACTCTGACAGAAATATGAAAATTGAAGATAAGTACAAAAAACATTATTGGAACAATTCTCCTATATTTAATTTCTTATTCAATGTAAGCTGGTTTCTAATCCAAATGAAAATAATTATTAGTACTATCTAGACTGAAAGTGTTCTGTGCAAGTTGTTCATAAGAAGATCTGTATTTCATGTCATAGTTGTTGAGTAGTGTGTATGAGGACTATCAATGTTCCCAAGCTTTCATTTATAATTGTATTCAAGCTCTTATTCAATAAAGATCTGATCCACTGCCCATTAACACTGATGAAAACACAGAAGGAATCTAGAGTCTGCTATAATTCTCTTATCTCCTACCATCCTCAGAACAGTATTGCTTTTTTGGAGCATGGAATGCAGTTGTAGTCACAAGCCCTAAGTAATAAGGTCAAATGTTGAGAGATTGACTCCAAATTTGGAACCAGGGTCTGACACTGGAAGAGTTACCTACATTGAAACTTCATGCTAGATATCCTTAGAAGTCAGTGAGTTTTGCATGAGACATAGGAGCAGGAATGGCTTCAAAGCTTTTGAATAATTAAGTGATTTTTTTCCCCTCTTCATTAGCAAATATTTTACTGCAGCTGGCTTCTATGAAACAGATAATAATCATGCTTTTTAAATGTTTATTCTTTGGCCTTTATATTTCGCTGTTCCATGTTGCTTTTTTATACGAGAATCATCACTTGCATTTTTGCAGTTAAAAAAAAAAAAAAAAAAAAAAAAAAAAAGATATTTTGTGGAGTTACACTAAGGAAGAAAGAAAGAAATTATATCATTACTTCACCAAACTGTTCATGATAATAGTGTTACTTAACGTAACTTGTGTAGGAGAATTGTCACCCAGGAATAGGCCACACAAGAGTATATTTATCAGTAAGCTGATACACCAACCAAATTTGTGGCTGTCTCAAAGGGTGAATCTGTATTTCCAAAGAAATCATACAAAAGACAGAGATAAGTTAACAGCCCCACTTGAATGGTATTCAAAGATGTCAGATGAACTTTAAGGTTTCTCTTAAGCTTTAAACATCTCTCAAGTATGGGGCCGGTTTTTTATTTCACTCTGTCCATGGTTGGTTGGAATTTTTCAGTAAGCTATTTTCACTTTCCATTCTCTTTCTACCTTTGGTGTTTGTTTATTAAGGTGAGAGAAAAGTCCCTGTGTTGAAAAAGTCTCCTAAGAATGGAGCAAGGTTAATATAAAAATATCCTCATCTTTTCTTCAGGTGAACCAGTGGAGCTACACTCTGCTGTTTTGGAGGTTTTGTTTTTGATTTTTTGATTTATTTTATTTTGTGTGTGTGTGTTTCCAGTATGTATTTAGCATTGTTGTGTTTAAAGAAAACATACGGTCTCCAGTCTAAAATTAAATGTAAGAATAAGCCTCAATTTATAGCGGGTTCCTGTTCAGATTCTGACAGCATCAAAAGTGTGTTGCAGTTTCCCTGTGCCTCAGCTTATCTAGGTAGGATATAGAAATGAAGGATTGTTAAACTTGCATCTTGGGGATGTACAGAGTCTTATCTTGAGTGTATAGGCAACAGATGCACCAGAAGTAAGCATTATTATCAGAATTAAAACAAATCTACTATCTAATTAGATGCAAAGTGTATAGGGAAATCTTCAGTTCAGTGATTCTGGAGAAAAAAAGGATACATTCTTTGAAGAACTTCTGCCTGGACTTTGCAGGAAAATGGGTGGTTATGTTTTGTAACTTCCAGAACCTACTTTCTAGCACCAGAAATCAGCAACTGAAAGCTGTGACTCATTGCACACAATGACGCTGATCTGCTATAACAGACTGCCTGCTCCCCTTTGTTCTCTGAAGGGGAGACATGGTGTGGCACTGAAGAGTTTTGAGGGTTAATGAAACTTAAAAACAATTTGGACATTAAAAAGAATCTTCATGTAACAGATTTCATTCATCTGTGCAACACAGTATGCTTTGATTTAGGCAATCAAGATTTTCTTTATATTTAATTGTGTACACTATTTTTCATTCAGTCAATGAGTTGTCAGCTTTTCATGTATTTTTTAAAGTCTCATGAGTAGATGATCTGAAGTGCTGTTAATTATCAATTAAATTTTCTCAGAGTGGATTGTAAAAAGTTCAGATGAACCCAATTAGGAAGAATACAGCTTCCTCCTGCACCTCTAGGCTTAATTTTTTTTAAGTATATGATACCACAGAAACATAATCAAACCTTTCCTATAAATAATAAATGTGTTTCTAAAATTAGATGCTAACAATAAATAAATAAATTAATTAATTAATAAGAAATACTTAATTTAAAAAAAATGAAAATAATAGCAATGCATTATTCTTTGGCTTTTTAGTGCCTGCATGGTAAAATGGTAATTTCACAAAAGAGATGACTTTGTAGATATTTAGACCTTTTTTGTCTGGGAACATTTCTAGAAATCCTTCTACTACTAAAGGTTTGCTAATAATGTCGGATTTCAGTGAGCCAGTGGTAATCATTACTAAATAAATTTGAATATTTATTTTACTAGTGAAATACCTAGGTATTTCAGTTTCTTAAGAACCTGCAATGTTTTGACAATCTCATAATGGCCTCAAATTTATCTTGATCAATAGAACTTGATCAATAGAACACTGCTGACCTGTGCTTATTATCTCAACACATTACTGAAATAATACAGTGGAAGAAAGGTGTTGAGGAGAATTTTAAAGCAATGAAGGAAGGATGCATGGTGATCAAGAAAGCTGTTTTGCTTTTGCTGGGAGACATGAGATAGGGATCTAGTCAAGACTGGTTTAGATCCACATTTTTTCTGGATGCCCAAGAAATGCACAAACACTTTGGACTGGAGTGAATCACCCCAATTACCAAGTTTATATCAGAAAAAGCTGAATGTTATTTTCAGGGGTCTTGATCAAAACACACAGCTATCTTATACCTATAGTTTTGTCCTTGCTGCCTGTACTAAGACTCTATAAGTAACACTCTGGTGGGTTAAAACTTTTCACTGTTCAGATGGTGTATTAAAGAGCAGTTTGCAATCATTTGTTCTTTAGTTTAAATAACTCCTTTGACTTCTTTTGTTTACTTTTGTATTTACAAATAACACTCTTTTCTTTGTATCCCAGTAGCACTTACCTTTATATGTGCTTATGAAATAGCCTATTTTTTTTCTTTTTTTTTCTTTTTTTTTTTTTTTTTTCTTGTAATATGGAGTGAAACCATACTCCAGAGATGTATTGTGTGGAGTGATACCAATATAACAGTATTTCTACTGGAAGTATTTCTCCCTGCATATTCTAGAGTCACACTTACCTCTCAGATGTTTTCTGTTGGTGACTTGGTGTCATCTTCTGATCCAGTGATAAGGTCACTTTCTTATTAACTTTCTCCCAGTTGATGATCTTCAGATTATAACAAATTCTTTAAATCTTACTGTACACCACAGTGGACACTGTGCTGTTACATTCCATGATATTCTATTACTCTAGTCTTCATAATTAACTGTTTCTTGCATGTTTCCAGGAAACAGGCAAGGAAAAGAATCATCAGTTTCCTTTGAAGTTCTAGTGGGTTTTGTTTAATTTTCAACCTGCATCAGATTTATCTTTTAGTGATAATCATGTCTTTACCATCTTTTGTATTTTGTTCCCAAGGTCCTACCTCATGTAATCTTGCTATCTCTCTCTCTCTCTCTCTCTCTCTCTCTCTCTCTCTCTGTTTCTGTCTCTTTTTAAATGTAGATGCTTTTGCATAAAACATGTGTTTTATTTCTAGAGAAACATTACTTTTGCTGACTTTAGCTATTTGGATCAGTTTTCACCTTAATGTTTGTAAAGCATCATGCAGAATAAACTTCTACTCAGAACAGGAGTTTATGTGAAAATAGGAATAAATAACAAAAATATGGTATACATATTTTGTATATATGTATATGTATATATATTATGTATATGTATATATATATATTATATGTGTATATTATATATAATATATATGTATATTATATATATGTATATGTATATATATATATATATTTGTATATATATATGTATATTTGTATAAAATATGGTATACATATTTGCATACACATGCAAAAAACCTTGAGTATAAGATAGCAAGGTATGAAGCCTGAACTGTGCACAACACACTTGTCTCATTTTAAATAAGTACGCTTAAACAAATTGATTCAACACAAAGAGGAGAAATCTTGGCAGGTGTGTCAAATTGAGAAACTAGATATTTTAATACTCAATGTCTATAGTCACAGTATCAAAGAAAAGTGGCTTTACTGGAGTGGTGGCTGATCTCAGCTTTAGATTCATGTTCATTTTCATCATCATAATATTCAAACTTTTCATATATTTTAAAACCTTTAAATAGTGGTGGCAACTGAGATTGTGACGATAGTGGTGGTTTTCCTGTGAGTTTTCCTATTAGCATCACTCTTCAGCATGACACTGAAACATTCCCCTTTGACTAGTGCTTTTAACAGGTCTATATTGGCACATGTATCTGTAGGTCAAATTTGAATGTACTTCCTGTCATCAAAATATATCTCAAAGTTTTCTAAGATGTAATTCCTGAGGCATAGAAAACAGGAAGCCATGGCAATTCACCCTTCCTTGCAAACTCAGTCTCATTTCTCAAAAAAATGACCATAAGGCAACAAATACTAAAGTCAGCTACAATCTTTTGCTCATCTCAGAGAAGAGAAAAGAAAAAGGAAAAAAAAAAAAAAAAAAAAGAAAAAGAAAAGGGAAAAAAAAAAAAAAAGAAAAAAAAAAGAGAAAAGGGAAAAGGGAAAAGAAAAAAAAGGGTGGGGGGGGAAGAAAAAAAAAAGAAAAAAAAACACATGGGTGACATGGATGATTTGTTTTGAAAGTGATCACTCATTCTTTTGCCTTCATATGTCCAGGTTAAAATGTTTAGTTTTCCATTTCCTTTAGAGATCAATTTCTCCCAACCTTATTCCTTTCCAACCATCAACTTCTCTTACTATCCACCCAAGAAACAGCTGCAAATTAATGCATGAAAGCATGTTCTCTAAAGTGGACAGTTATCTTGGATATCTGGTTCGTGTGGCTGACCTCAGACATCTTCTGACATTAAGAAAGGTAATATTTTCACAACAGTTGTTTTTGAAAGTCTATCTCATGTTTCCCCGTAAAGGAAATCAAAATAACAACAAAATGGTGTCTGCTGCTTGATTTAGTTATTAATTTAGTTTGTTAGGTATCCCCAGTTTATTTTATCTGCTTTCTTGAGTTTGTACTTTTCAGAATCACGTTACTGATAAAAAGTTCACCTTTCATTTCTAGTCCTTATATTTGTAGAGAAATACCATATCAAAGTCATTGAATACAGAGAACAAAATGCTCCCAAAATTAGGTTTTAAAACCTATCCTGTTGTTTTTAGACCTGATTTATGAGGCTTGAATACCAATGGTTTGAGATCATTTGGAACAAAATATTAAGTACAGCTAATAATGTTAAATAAACATTGTGTCTAAGTGGACTATTTCATTATTTCCATGTTTAGTTTATTGTTTTAGCTAGCACTTGGAACAGAAGTATAATCCAAACATCTGTGTTTTTACCTATAAATTATAAAACTGCATTTTTCTAAAATTAAATAAAAAGCCTGAAGAATGGTTAGTCCACAGTGAAACCTCCAATACTATTAACCACAGATACCCAAACTGATATATATAAATATATATCATCTATCAACTGATATATATATAATACCGCAAACTTATATATATATATATATATATATATATATATATATATATATATAAGTTTGCGGTATTAAATACATATATATATATTTAACCAAAGGAGTTGCCCTCATTCTGTCATTCTGTAGTTGCTTCTGTAAGCTATGCAAGTTAATGTATGTGCTGAGCAAATTGTCTCTACAGCTTCACTTTTGCTATCCCTAGACAATATCATCATAGCAATTATCTCTTTGTGCTGCCCTCAGTTACTTGTCTCCTAAAATTCCTTCTTACTTGGATATCTTTCCTATCTACTGAAGCTATACAGTTTTCACAGTGACAATTCATTCCTACTACATTTGTACCGATGTGTGGAAAGGAGATCCAATCTCAGCAAAGATTGCCTTTCTACAACCACATGATAAAGTAAATCATATTGTTGTGCAATGGTAGATCAGAATTAGACCTACTGCCTTCAGAAATGTGAATGTTAATATATGTGGAATAATATCTTGCATTTCTCTACTTTAAATTCAGCTTTACTTTGTCTTTCAGTAATCAGCTTAAATGCATACAAATATTTAACCACTTCAATAAATTTTAGACATTTAGTACTGAAGCCTAAAGTTTAAATTCTGAAAGTGTTTTATTTTTTAGTATCTTCTGAGACCTAGAGTTTGTTAATTTCTAGACATGTTTGTTTATTTGTATTTTTAAGTTCTGTAGACATTTAGATTTTTTATTTTGGCCAATTGTTTCTCAGCTGCACCTCTTTTTGCATCTAAGTGTATACTCCAGGAGTTGCTGTTGTTGCTGTTTCTCTAATGTGCGGCTCATATCAGCTTAGTTGTAGCTTCCTTTATCTCACATACTTCTCTGAATATTGCTTTGTGAAAGTACAGCTATGTCCAAAAAGAGTGCAGAAAATGAGACTATATTTAGTCTCATTTTTCCGTTAGTCTCCTTTTTCAATTAACTCTACAGTAAATGGACTCAGCCAAGCTGTAGAAGATTTAGGTTCCATTTTATACTCTGCCTGCTCTGTTGTAGCTCTCTGCATGTCTTTACATGATTCTGTTAGTCATTAAGATATAGCTAAAGCTACTAGAGAAAGGTATTTTAAACTCCTTTTGAAGGTGCACTACTTTGCACAGTCTAATTAAATGCTTGCTGGTAAAAGAAAAATGTAAGTAAAGAAAAGACTAAGGAGTGAGGTAAAAATTTAATTTTAGTTTCAATGAATACCTTAGAAAATAACTGAAAATACTAAATAGAACAGGGAAGTTCCCATCCTAGAATATTCACTGTCCTAGTATTTAGTAGTATTTACTTAGCAAGTGGATAACGTTTCAAATCTCATCAAGCACCGATTACACTATGTGTTGTAATTCCTATGTACATGTATACTGAATAAAAAAGTATGAGTGTAAGAAAGTAGGTGATATGCTTGAAAGCTCTTTATCAGACAAGATCAGGACAAGTGAAAAGCTTCTGGAAGTAGTTGAAATTATGAAAGGGACTAAAGGTGGGCAACTGAGCACTGTGGGACTGAAAGTACACTCTTCTATTTGTGCTCTCTTTCTGGATACCCTAAGCAGGCCCCAGACATACATTCTGGATTCTGCAGAATTTGTTCTGAAAAAGCTATGTTTATAATGTAAATACAAACTAGGTATTTAACTTCAGGCTATCAAAGTTGACAAAACAGCCTTTATTGTAGTATACAAAACAACAGAAGTATTAGAAGACTGTTTATTCCTTTGTAACACCTGATTTGAATTATGCTGGTAATTTGAAAAGCACAAAGAGGAGGGGAGGGGAGGGAAGGGGAATAAAAATCCAGTTTGGATTATGATATTCACTTTTTTCTGTTTTCTAAGCAAAAGTGTTAACAATTCTGCAGTCATTATTATTAAGATAGAGAACATTTAAGCTGTAGAAGATACTGTTTTCTTATTAGTAGTGCAATTTTGTTTCACAGACATTAATTTCCTTCTAAATCTGAGCTTCTGTCATACACTGTTAATGTCCATATAAATATTGCTTATAACACAACAATAAAAATGAGTGTCTGGCATTAAATATATAGTTTAAAAATGTTTTTTGTCTTTATATTTCATATTAAAATTTTGCTACAAGTTCAATTATTATTCCTAGAAAAATGATTATTAGAGTTAAATGCCCACATATTATCACATTTAGATATAGCAAAATGTATACAAAAAAAAAAAAAAAAAAAAAGATAATATAGTTGCAGAGATAATGAACTGCAATACTAAGAGGTGAAATCACCCCTTGGGAAGAAAAATAAATAAATAAATAAAAATACTTCATTAAATCTTTTATTTCAGTATGTTACTGAATGAAAGGCACCAATATACGGCAGGAATTTAACTACGATAAGGGACTTCCTTATTCATTCAGGCTGAATCAATCAGGGTTGCCCAACAAACATATCACAATACAGAGCCAGACTAAAAATGTATATGTGAGTCAAACATTGCAGAATATTTTGAAGCAAAACACCCCTCTGGGTGACCAACACAATCCCAGACCTGGGTAAAACCATGGTTTTCCTAAAAGGATTATTTGAGTACAATCAAAAACTAATATCCCCATCAATATTTAGTAGTTCAAGCTCTTGAATCCTTCTGCCAATATAGAGCAATGAAGAGAGCACTAGAGCACTAGAGCACTTTCTGTGTGCCAAGTTTATAAAAAGAAGCAAAACACTTTATTAGAAACTAAAATTTCTGCTGATTTTCCTGTTTTATGAGAGGGTTGAATCAGACAGTGGTATGTGCTTGCCATTTATGTTTTGTATATCTTTCCCTCTTCTTCCTGTTTTAGACAGGTGATATTGGTTGGTATTGTAAGTTTTATAAGAATGGCTTTCAGCTGAAACCCTCAAAAGCTGGTTTCAAAGGCCAAATGAAGCTGAAAGAGTACATACCCTTCTTAAAAGGGGAAGTGTTAAAGGACTTCATTAATACACACTGTGCATTTTAAAATAAAGGAAAGGGAAAAATGACTGTCAAGAAAGCTAACCAATGTGTACATATGATGAAGACGAAGGCGACAACAAAGCAAAATCAGCCCCCTTATTTGGGTATTCTAATCCCAGCTTGTTCAAATTATGCTGTTTGTTCAGGCAGTAGTAGTTTTTGAAAGAGAACACCATGAGGCCTAGGGATTGGGGACTAAACTATGATGGACTGTCCCACAAAGTAATGTAAAATGAAGTTTGTGGAAACAACAAGTGTGCAGTTCCTTCTGCCTTTCAGAATGTTTTTCCAGAGGCAAAGATTTTAACAAATGTATTTTATGCAAGTTTAATGTTCTGTATAATGTAATATTTTAATGGAATTGAGTTTTGTTGCTGTCATTAAATTGCAATGTGCCTTGTCATGATAGGGACAAGCAATACAAATGTAACTGAAAAATACTGAAAATTGAAACAGGTGGGGGTGTGATTATTTCCTGGAACCTGTGAAGTTGTTTTTTTTTTACATCAATAGATATTACCAGCTGACCTGTTGACCATTTAGTTGACCATTTAATTGACCATTTAGTTTTAGTTTATTTTGATTTGAAGACATTTAGCATCTTCCAGCAATTAGTGTCAATTACCCTGGCAGAAGCTGAGAAATCAAGCTTTTAGCCTGACTCTTTTCCAAATTTCTTTTTAGTCCTGACATTCAGATCAGCATCTGGTGACTGTGGTTCAAGAGAGAAGCAACCAGCTCATGCTCATGGGGATAAAAATGACAATACATTCCTTTTAGTATCTAGGAATATGGGAAATTGTTTAATTGGGGCATATCTATGTCTTTCCGGTTGTTACAGGTACAGCAGTCCACGCAACTAAGAGGTGGATAGATTAGGCAAGCAAAGGATCTAAAGTGGTGTGAACAGAAGAAACATAAACATCAATAAAACAAGCCTGAAGGGGGATCACCAGCAGCATAGACATAGGCATTCCTCCTTATGGGGAATCAGCACATTTGAGTGCCTCTCTGAAATGCCTAAACCTTAATCCACACAGAATGGAAAACAAACAGCAGGAACTAGAAGCTTGTGAGTGGTTACAGGGCTATTGCCTCATTGGGCAAATGGAAATATAATGGGGTGGAATACTGTTATGAAGAGATATAGGCCCCTTGGGAAGGACAAGATGGGAATGTGAGAACAGGACGTTGCTGTTTATGTGTGTGAGCAGCTCTGCCTTAGGATGCTTAGAGATGATGGGTCAGGATCGGTGGGCAGATCAACATGGGTTATTCCTGATAAGGAAGAAGTAGTTGAGGGCCTTCTTCAGACAACTGAAAGAAACTTTGTGTTTACAGATGATGGTATTCACGAGGGCCTTTAATCATCTTGACATCTACTGGAAAATATCACAGCAGAACAAAAGCAGACTAAAAGATTGTTGGAGTACATTGATGACAGCTTTCTGACACAGGTAATTCAGGATCTAACAAGGAGAGGTGCTCTTTTGGCACTGATATTACAAACAAGAAAGAACTGGTTGGGAAGTGGAAGTCAGTGGCAGCTTTGGCTGCAATGACAAAGTGATTATAGAGCTCAGGATCCTAAGAAGCTAGAGAAGCAGAAAAGTCAGGATCTTCACTCTGGAATTCAGGAAAGTAGATTTTGGCTTGTTCCTTTGTTCAACAGAGGCAAGTATAAAATGCTGTACCTAGGGAGGAATACTCCCATATAACAGTATGTGTTTGAGTGAACTGTCTGGGAAATGATTTTGTACGAAAGGACCTGGAGGTCCTGTGGGGTGCTAAGTTCAATATGAGCAAGTGATGTATGCTTGCAGCAAAGAAGGTTAATGGTATCATGGGCTGCATTAGGAACAGATTTGCTGGCAGTTCAAGGGAGGTGATCCTTCTCCTGTGCTCGGCACTGGTAAGACCACATGCAGAGTATTGCATCCAGTTCTGGGATCCTCAGTACAAGAAAGCCATGGAGCTACTGGAAAGAGTCCCACAAAGACCGCTAAAATGCTTAAGAGACTAGAGCATCTCTCCCATAAGAAAATGCTGGGAGAGCTTGGAGTTTGGTCTGGTGAAGAGAAGACTTTGGGAGGATTTAATCAATGTATAATATACCTGAAGGGAGGGTGCAAAAAGGAGAGACCCAGGCTCCTTTCTGTGGTGTCCAGTGACAGCTCAAGAGGCAATGGGCACAAAATGAAATATGGGAAGTTTCTGTCTGAACGTCAAGAAACACTTTTTTACTGTGCAGGTGACTGAGCTCTGGCACAGGTGCCTGGAGAGGCTGAGGAGTCTCCCTCATTGGAGGGAGTCTCCCTCCTTCAAAAGGTGCCTGGACATTGTCCTGGGCAACCCACTCTATGGGACCATGCTTGATCAAGGGAGTGGGACAAGGTGACCTCCAGAGGTCCCTTCCAACCTTAACCATTCTCTGATCTTGTAAGAAAGACTTGGAAGAATCTCATGGAGTATGATCCTGGAGAGAAGATGAATTCATGAGCACTGATTGCTATTTTAGAAATACCTTCTCCAATCTCAAGAATCCCAACAAGCACAAAGTCAAAACTGAGGAGCATACTTCTACATACAATTGCCCAGAAACCTTTTAAACTAGAGCCCAAAACTGTGAAAACTGGCTCACAAAACAAGCAGCACTCACTGCTCCTGAGTCAGACTATAATTGAAAATTACAGTCACTTATACTAATTCTACAATATTCCCACCCTTCAGATGGCTTGTAGACTTTGGCTAGAAAAAGCAGAAACTTGATTTTTCATTTGTGAATGTAAAATAAATATAAAATCTATTTACCTTTTGTCTGTTACATGGATGGCCTTAAATTCTCAACCAAATCAGAAAAGAATCAGCAAAAATTTGGGATGCCTACTTCTAGATAAATACTGACTAGTTTAGCTGAATTGGCTCTTAAAACACATAATTTGATTAAGACAATGCAATATGTAAATATGAGCCATCAAAAGTGTTTACCTTATTTTAACTCTGAAACCAATGATTTGTGTCTATCCTAGCTGATCCCTTCCACATGGGAGAGACATAAGCCTACACATGGTTACCAAGATATTTAGAACCTTTTAACCATAGGAAAATCTTAGGGAATTGCAATGGAAAATATTCTAAGAGAACAGGCTTTTTACTTTTTGAATTAAATTTGTATCTTATTTTCCCAAATGTGTGCACATGTTTCTGGGGAACAAATACACATGTTCACATGAGACTGAGTTGCAATCAACTTAATGGAAGTGTGTTCTATATGTGGTGTGTCTTCTTGAAGTTCTCATCAACTACCAATGAGAATTATTCATTTATATGAATAACAAAACAAATAATTTATTTCTTTTCTTTCTTTCTTTCTTTCCCTCCTTTCTCTCCCTCTTTCACCTCCCCCCCCCCCCCATTACTCCCCATTACTGAACTTTGTTGAACTTGTTTCTGATTGGTTTGTACTGAAATCTGAAAGCATTTGTTCATTTTCTTATTTTCAAGTAACCACTGAGAGAACAACCTATAATATTTGGTTGACTTCAATGAAATCAACAAGGAAAGTTTAATGTGGGTATCATGAACAATGACTGACTACAAGACTTAAAGGATGGCCTCCCAGAGGAAGCCATAAAGAGTCTTAATCTAGAGACATGCAAAATTAAACCCTATAAAATATTAACAAGTCAGCATCAGGGAACAAGGCAGGCTACTAGGTTTACAGCAAGGCACTTGCTTTGCAATATATTCCTGACCAAGGAGACTCAGAGTAAACACAATTCACCCTTTAAAAATTTAATAGATAATGTTGTGGGGTAACAATGCTGATACTCATCATTTACATTATATGTATGTGTAATGTACTTGTCTATGAAGTCAGTAAAACAAAGGGTTTAAGCCCATGTTTTCTAGACTATATTCCACATCAGGAGGCCTCCTCTAGGTGGGAAAATATTTTTTTCATATCACAAATTAAAAATGCAGGATTCATGACTGTGGAGAGGAAGAAAGAAATTAAAGATTTCTGTTTTCTATTGGCTTGGAAGATGGAGGGTAGGAAAGTCTTAGATCTGGGTCTCCTCAAAGAATGCATTTTCTTGAGTGACAGCGTTGTTACTATTAATTCTGTAACACACTTTTAGTGCAATCTCCTGACAGCAGTCTGATGGTTCTTATAATATGATATACATTTGGCCTCCTCAAGAATGAAGGAAAAAGCGTTATATCCATCCCTTCTGCTTTCTGAATGACTACATCCATTTGTCAGTTTTTAGGAGAACCATCTCCTTTTCAGATTACAACCGAAGCTGCAACAAGACTTTCTAAGGTGTTCAGACTAGAACACCCAGTCTTAACAGATGTGTGACACACTAGCCTCCAATGATAACTGGGTTTCTAGGGTTTTACAAAACTCTAGGTATTCTTTTTGTTTTGTTTTGTTATTTCTACTTAAGTAGTTTTATTTTTTAGGATCCTTGGTCTCATTGTACCTAGCCCAAAACACATGCACTACCCTAACCTTCAGCTCTTTTATGACAAACTATACCCAAATTCTTTTCTTCTGTAACCATTCTAGCTGTTCTAACCATTCTAACCATTCTGAGAAAGCTTTAGATCAGATTTATCTGACTGTTGGTGCCTTATTGGTAAGTTTGATTCAACTTCTGTATACCCTAAATATATTTTGCATACACCCTGAGAAAATCCAGAATTAGTTCTAACAGAGGGTGTTAGACAGGGTGACAAATCCAAGACTTCATCAGCTAGGTCATTTTCTACTCTCAGAATTCAGGAAGAGAAGTAAGAAAAGAAGAAAAAAAAAAAAAAAAAAAAAAAGAGAGAGAGAAGAAAAAAAAAGGAAGAGTAAAATAATTTATTTAGTTTTTTAATAAACTTCATACCTTTATGTCTCTACCCTCATGAATTTGAGGGTTTCTAATTTATTTTCATGTAAAGTGACAACCTAAACTAATGCAAGTTAGGAATGGCAGAACATGTAATTACTATGGCTTAATGTAACCTGAGGTTTCAAATCTAAATATATTTGGTAATTATTTAGTTCCAGGAAAACAAAACAAAACACAAACAAACAAAAACAAAACAAAACAGAAATAAATGAACAAAAACAATCAAACAAAAAAGAAACAGAAGTCTCCATTCCTTGTTCTGAAAAGAAAGCCTACTCAAGTGAAATCTTCAAAGGCAGATACTGAATAGAATCTCGTTTATATGAATGATAAAAATTTAGCAGCCTAAAAGGTCCAGAGAAGATCTCTACCCTGGCAACTATGCCATGTTACATGCAATATTACTGAATGTAAAAAGGAACTGAATACTAACTCAGTTCTTCTAAGACAAGTTATTTTTTCACATTATTGCACTCACTGCTTCTTCCCTTCTTCTAATAAATTAATATCCCATGGATCACTTAAAATTTTATGATTATTTTAGAGTTCAAAAGTTCTTAATGTATTTTAAAAATGTTGGTTAGAGACAAAATTAATGTAATTTTCCTTACTTTTCTTGTTGTGATTTTTTATTTTATTTTATCTATCTTATCTTACTTTTGCAATTGATTTTATGTCATTCTGCTAGAACTATAAACAGCATAGGTTTACCAATTACTTAGATTGTATCAATATTATATGTCTTATCATCCCTTCAGAGCTTACTGCTAGGAGTTTAGCAGACAATGTTTTTTTACTCTGCATTGTACTTGCTGAGAGATCCTGTCACTGGGGGTTGGTCTGTTCTCCCACGTGCCTGGTGACAGGACGAGGGGGAATGGGCTTAAGTTGCGCCAGGGGAGTTTTAGGTTGGATGTTAGGAAGAACTTCTTTACTGAAAGGGTTGTTAGACATTGGAACCGGCTGCCCAGGGAAGTGGTGTTGTCGCCATCCCTGGAAGTCTTTAAAAGACGTTTAGATGTTGAGCTTAGGGATATGGTTTAGTGGGGACTGTTAGTGTTAGGTCAGAGGTTGGACTCTATGATATTGAGGTCTCTTCCAATCTAGAGATTCTGTGATTCTGTGATTATTTGCATCTGGTATAATGACTGTTGGCAATGGACATGTTCTGACTGTCTTCCTAACAGTTCTGCCTAGGACTAACTTGGGGGTACAGTAATGTGGTTTATGGGTTTTTGTGTGTGTGTTGTTGGATTTTTTCTCCTTCGGTAGAAAAAGGTATAAAGTATGCAGTGGTGGTGGTGATTCCTGTAAACCTCTGAAGCAATTACACAATTGCAGATTAAAATAATTTCTGGTCTACTGGAAGTGCTCTAAACTGAGAGTACTTTATTAAACATAGTTTTTGATAATTTTGTATCATGCTAGTAACATTTATTGAGAAATTATATAGTATAATGTCATCAAAACTTTATTATTTTTCAGTTGCATAGATCTATTCTAAAAATATTGTGAGTAAGAAAGCATGCAACAATCCTGGCAATGAAGGTGAGAACTACTATGTTATTGAAGTATTACTTCAGCAATAAAAAAAATGAAAATGAAAAGGAGAGTAGCTTTAGTATTCACAGAGGGAAATGTAATGATATATTTATAAATAACGATAGACTGTCATACAAAACCATCTGATGGTGGCTAAATGCAAGGGATACGCCTCATTTTAAACTATATATAATTGATGCAGGCAGCCTCAAGCTCAGGGAGCAGGTACAAGGACTGGATTCTAGACTTGTCTTTCACATGGGAAAGAACAGAGACAGAAATAAGAGCATTTCCTGTATAAGGTGTCAAAGTATTGCCTTTATAAAAGCTACCTGTACAATTCAAAATATCATAATATTTGGGATTTTGATAAATAAGGCTTTTAAACAGGAGCTAGAAACAATTTCTGCAACTCAAACAAAACATTAGACTGCTCATCCAAGCCCACCTCCAATTGCAGCCTATTTCCTTGTAATGTGACCACTTTTTTCTAATTACAGTTTGCTCTTTCAGACTGAATGGCATTTGTATCAATTAACTTATTCAAATTGATTATGGAGTACAGTACTCAAATTATATTGACTCTCACATGTTTTTTTTCAACATGCCTTAGTCTTCTACTTTGATCTCTAAAGTTTCTCACTGAATGCCAAACTCCACTCACCTATCTGAGACAAGTTACAGACTGCAATGTATTGTCTGTGTGAAAAGTACATTGCACAGTATGGGCACTACTGCAAAAACCAATACTCATAGAGTTAACAGTTCCAATTTTATATTTTTCCTTGTATAGGGCCAAATTGTACCGAGGTATTTTTAACCTCAGTAGAATTGACTTATGTAAGAACAGTATTTTTAAAATTATTTCTGAAAATGACATTTACAATTTTATGTAAGCAAAGCAACAGCTTTTTTACACTGAATAACTTATCAAGATAAGTGGTTCAATCCCATTAGTATTCATTTCATTGAAGCCTATGTAACAACTTTACATGTTAAAAAATATTCACCATGAGTCTTAGTTAGAACAGTAAGAATAATTTCATATTCTTCAAGGAGGGACTTATACATGGAAAGTCTTCATTTTCTTCAGATCTTACCTTCATATAATTTTCTTCCTTCTAATCCACACTATTTTCAGAGGGGGTAGTTACCTGATAGTTTCTTTTCTACAAGCACTCCTTTATAGTGATGAACTGCTCTGTAACTATGATGTAACTTAACATTGAATTATAAACCTAATAATTGTTATATTATAAACCTAATAATTGTTGACTTATGCCTACTAAAATACACATCTTAATTCATACAGTATTTACACTTATTTTCTCATCTTTCTCTTTCCAAAACTACTTCAGTTTCATGCTGATTATTTGAGATTACTAATAAGACTGTCCAGGCTGTGATATAAAAAACATTGTTGCCCAACACCTAGAAGTCAAGTTTTGCAAAAATAAATGCCAGAGTTCAGATTAATGCCTGGTGTACATGGGAGAAAGCTTTTCACATGTGCTCTTCTTTGCACCATGTCAAGAAAAAACAACCATGACAACCATGGAACCTAAACTGCTAGTATTCTAGCACTGTGTTTCTGTGGCATTTTCGCCTTTCTAAGATCATTACATACTTTTTTTTTTTTTTTTTTAATTTGACCAGGGAAGAGGAGATCAATAGGTGGAATTTGGAATGGGAGTGGTTATGTAGCAATGTGGCTGCAATTGTTTGTGATGAAGTGCATAGAGCATACAAGTAATGCAAGAAAAGGGATGCAACAGCCTTCTCTGTAAGTCTGTCATGCATAGCATGGGTGTGCATACAAGGAGTAGAATTAGCTGGATGATAATATGCAGTATTAGTTGCCATCATATCAGATATATAACCTTAAAGAATGTAGATTGCATAAAACAAGTAGTGTTACGTCAGGATATTCTAATGTCTATTTAGATGTCTGGAATAAATAATAATAATAATAAAATCAGCAGAAACTCTTGTACTCACAGGTAAGTCTTCACTTCTTGAAATCTTATCTATACAAAGACCACCTTAAATATAAGAAAAATCATCTCTTTGCTGCTTCTCTGAAGTTGGATGTGGGAAACGTTAACTTACCCTACATCAATTCCAGTTTTCAGAATACCATTGTAGAAAGTGCATTATTATTCCACGTGAGCTAGACAGAAAAATTATAATAAAACAAAGCTGTGCCAAAATGCTATTCATTAAGTCAGAAGTTTGTTTGTTTATTTATTTATTTATTTGTGAAATCCAGGGAAGAGGTTTCTGATAAAGCCTTAAAAGTATAAAAGCATATGCACACAAACTATAAACAACATCTACCTGTTTTTTTGACCTGCTCTACAGCTCACAAGCCTGTATGGTATTTTACTGGCTAAATGTGCTTTTTTTCTGTCAGATAAAACAGATAAACTACTATTTAGTAAAACAGGACCTATTTGATTTTTTCCTTTGCTTTGTTTCCTTCTTTATCCACTTTGATATTAAGCAAATATATTTTTGAGAACTGCAGAAATGGATGGACAGCTTGAAGATACATACGTCTCTCTTATAATAATAATGTACATATTGGCAAATTAGGTTATTTCATTTCCTACAATACCATCTTAAGAACGATGCAACCTTGCAAACTCACCTTCATCATATTAAATTACTTGCTCCTTTTTGGCTACAGAAGCTAAAAGTGGAAAACAGATTAGATCAATCAGTTTATCTCACATTAAAGGCAAGATAAATTGGGATGATGTCATTACAGAACAAAGTTAGGACTACTAATACTATGGTGTATGTATTCAATGCTCTAACAGTATTTATAAAAGCATTCCTAGAGCATGGTCATTTTATTTTTCTTTAATTCAAAGGAATAAAATACAAAATGCAATACAAAACAAACAAACAAACAAAAACAACAAAAAAAAACTGCTTAAGAGGAAATATATATTTATTAAAAATTAAAAATGCTGCAAATGTCCCTTATTTCTCCAGCTTATTACTACTGCCTTTGAGAGTTGGAAGTGAGTTTTTTATAGAAGAAAAATCATTAACTTTTGCTCAATGGCTTGGCTGCACCATATTTAAAAGATATAAATCTAAACTTAAGTGGCAACCATTTTTGAATCGTTTTTAATGAAAAAGCTAGTAATCATCTTATTCATTTATTACAGTAGGTTTTTGATTTTGAAAAAAATGTTTTTTTTTTTTTTTTTTTTGGAAGATGCCCTCCTACACCCCTTCAAAACAAAATTGTCTCCTTTGAAGTCTTATCCTTCATACCTCTCTCTAAGGTTACCCTATTGAGTATCTAAGGTTACCCTATTGAGTAATGCCCATCTATGAACTTGCAACAGGATTGGTTGAAACATTGTGTTCTAAATTAGTATTCTCAATTTTAAACATTAATGAAAGCAGATTGCAATTTCAACAATAATAGTTCAATTTAACAAAATAAAACCTCATTGTTGTTAGAAGTCATTGTTTTCTTAACAGTGTTTCCACTAGTGCAAAAATTCCCATGTTTCACAAGACGTCAAATCAAATTAAAGCTGAGGATTTTATCTCCCTTAGCTCTTCAGCTGCTACCATTTTCTTCATTAGCTTTGGTCACCACTACAAACTATCTTAGTTTCTTGAAAACTGTGATTCTGCACCACAATAAGCTTGTGTGAGCTTTATGCTTAGCCTGTGAATAGTATTATTGACTAACATGCAAATCTGCAGTGTTAAAAGTGATATAGCTGCCTATCTGTGCACAAATTTGGACTACTGGTTTAGTGGAGTCATTTTTTATTCTACTTCTGATTTGTTTAAACACATGAATTAAATAGTGGACTTTTTTTTTAACAGATTTTTTTAATAGAGAGAAATATGCATGTTCAGTTAAAATTGGAATTAGTGTTTTTCATTAGTTCTGCTTGAATGTAACGTAGTCAAAAACATCAAGCAAAAGAACAGACACCTGAACAAACCCATGGATTCCATGAACCCTAGCACTCCCGATGATGCTGGGAGCAAAAATTAATCCAATTTCTGACTTAAAATTATTTTCAGTGATGTCACGCCATTGCTTGTCTTGTTGACCTAGGATAATAATAAAAATTAATGCATTAGTAGCATGCAATCAAATTGACTCCCAGTAAGAAATGAAGACCCATGAGGAACCTCCTTCTTTCTGAACTTTTCACTGTAAAGCATGGGATATCTGTTGATTGGAAGGAAAACAAACAAACAAACAAACATAAAACTGAAAGGGGTAGGGGAAAAATAATTATAAAAAGAAACCTCAACATTCATTAATTTATTTATTTATTCAGCATAATAAATTTCTTTGAGGCTTGAGTTTACTGACAAGGCCTGAGTAAGAATTCAGTAAAAATACACTTGTTTTTTGAAGCACTGGGATCAAAGGTAAAATGTTTTTCCCTTATTGTAAACCTGTCTCTATAACATATTTTTGCAGTCTTCAGGCTTTTATAAAATCACAGTTATTGCTTCTTCATTCTTTTCCTCCATATATTACATTCTGCAACTGTTTAGATATGCAGCTATATTAAGTTTGAAGAGAAACATCAGGACACTATTTTAGATCAAATGCAGCAAAATTGCAAATTTGATCACTTTATACAAATTGGAAATTGATTATTTAGTACGTTTAGCCATACTAGCTTACAGAGATGTGTAAAGTTAAAAACATTTACATGTACAGACACTGAGAATAGTAAACAATATCACAGATATTTCTGTCATGCAGTTTCTCAAATATGGCTTTTTTTTTTTTTTTGCTTACATTTTCTGTTTTTAAGCTAAGTAATACTCAAATCTTAAATCTGAATTTAAAAGTAGTATGCAGTGTAGAAATTATAGTGTTTCAGTGATAAGTGTTACATTCTCTAGGTGCTGAAAGAGGAATAGTATCTTGTGCCAGCAACAGCTGGTGCTACGTAAGACTATTACAAAATTCCATTGGGCTTCAAAAAAAGGTTGGAATGTAATACATTACCGAGTGAGATTTTAGAGAATAAAAAGATAAAGCACACAATTAATTTTACTTTTTAAGTGATGTTTACTTTCTATTCATACATTAATATAATAATAAAAATTATTATTATTATGAATTATTATTATTAATAATAACAATAATAATAATAATTTTTATTATTAATTAATATTATATATTAAGAATTGAGATACAAAATGGCATTTTTTCAAAGATGTTAATATTATACCCAATTATCCTGCTCTGCTTACTGTCATCCTAGTATCTTTAGTGACGTGGGCTTCTTGATATACGTTGTAGAAATGAATGAAACATCAGAAAATATAATCATATCCTTTATATTAATTTATGCATCCAAATAACATATTAGTTAATTAGACTGTAAAGCTCTATATTTTCAGAGCAGTCTATTAGTCTATTAAAAATGAAAACCAAATTCCCAGTCTAATACATAAATGTATTTTTTTTTCTCCAAAGATTTTTTTTCTGCTGAAGTTGTGTTCAGAAGATCAAAACAAAGAAACAAACAAACAAACAACAACAACATAAAAAACTGTTACTAGACCTTTCTTCAACACCAAAAACCTATAACAGGAAGATGTCCTCTAATTTCAGTGGGAGTTTTGAAGAGTTTTGAAAGGATCCTCTTTTTTTGCATACTTTTTTTTTTTCTGTTAAATGATGCTGCAGTTGATATAGTTTCAAGTTATACATTTATTAAAATTATTATAAAGATTAGAACCAAAACAAATCCAATTTTCTTGAATAGTCATATACTCTGATTCCTTGAAACACTAGACAAATGTTTTTATTCCATCTACCAATTTTCTGTTGAATTCTAGTATCGTTGAAACAATATCCGTAGTCCCAAAGTAACTTTCCTGTACTATATCCACTATTTAACAGTAATTACAGACTGTAAATAAAGGGTTTAAAAAAAGAGAGGATATGCAAAAATTGGAGAATAAGCTTTCTAAATGAACTGTATGAGAAAGAAGTACAGCTCATAGCTAAACAAAATAATTGTGGGAGAATTTTAAGAGAAAATGCACTCTGAAATAAAATGCATTGAAAAAAAATTTTGTAATTTAGCTTTTATTGTTTTGTGTTTTTTTTGTTTTTGTTTTTTTTTTAAACATGTTATCATATTATTGATATGTAGGGCACAACACTAACTGTGATGATCATATAATCGCATCCTTGAAGCGTTGTAAGTTCTCATGATAAGCCTGACTGCTGGAAATATTTTGCATGGAGGAGCAGAGACACCTACAGAAAGGACAATAAAGGTGATTAATCTGGCAGCTAAACTACTGAACAGTAGGTTTCAACAGCTTCATGTTACTCTAAAATTGCCTTGTTGATTTAGAGGAGTAACTACCTGCTTATCATATTTCCTTTACCAAGAAAGGATAACAGTTAATACACCACAAACAGAATCAATATTAAAGCATGGTTTAATACACAGAAAGTCATACAAATTATTACTGCTTGAAGTACTGTATAAAACCAGCACCACCAAACACAACTGGATTACATGTTTAATTTCCCTCCTCAACCAAATGATAAATGAATTCAGGGTAGTGTGTTAAGACATTCAGAATTTTAAATGGCAGTTATTTTAAAACAATATGTAGCATGAAATAGAAACAACAAATATGATTATACTATTATATGGAAAAAAAAAAAGTAACAAACAAGTCTCAATTTTTAGAGTTAGCTAACAAATGGTTTTTATAACCCTCCTGACATTTAGGGTACTCTTCACGTATAGTCAGGCAGATCTGCAAAAACGAAGTTACTAAAACAAATACAAAACAGGGAAACTTTTTTTTTTTTCATTTCCTTTGCCTGAGGAGGCTTCTTTCACATATACTGGTGACTGGCAGCTTTTGTGCTTTGATTAAGCATCTCAAAAGCCGTAAGTCATTGTTTTGCAATGTTAGCATTGTATTTGTGTGATGATTTGCTATACTGTAAACCACTCTCTCCAATTCTCAGAGATTAACATAAGACAAGTGAGTTTCATTGACTCAGTGTATGTGAGATATTTTTCTATTTTGCTGTTTTCTTTTGTGACCTTGCATAGCAGTGAAACAGACTGCTTCTTCATCCTGCTAGATAGTTATCCATTCATGCTTGCATTTTTTAAAAAATTAATATAATTGTAAAAAATACGTAGACCTACCTTTGTTATTCCCCACTATCATCCTCTATTAGTTTTCACGAAACATTTTTTTCATAAAATGAAAAGGCAAAACAGGTGTTAGATTATTTACGTTTGACAAATTCATATCATTTAAATAATTAAAACTAATTTGTGTTGAGAGCTACAGTTGCATTTTTATTAGAGAAACAAGTACAAATAGACATCACTACAGAGCTGTTTATTTAATAATGAGATAAAATAAAATAAAATTTGTAGTCTCAGTTCTTTCTGATTGATTTGGTAAGCAGAACTTTAACTTCTGTAGTTGTGAAAATGTGAAAACAGCTGCTCACCTGCTATAATTCCATAAAACTTTTTTCTTTAAAGCTACATATTTAAATTTATCCCTAAAAAAAAAAAAAATAAGTAAAATAGCAAAAGCTTCCATTTTAAACAATATCTGAAATATAAAAGTGAAATTATACTACTTTTTAACTTTAATTGCAGAAGAGAAAGTTTCATTTACAAATAACAGTATGTACATTTATATGCAACATAAATGTCTCTGTATATCTTTCTGCATATATAACAGAGGTTGAGGGTATAGTATTAATCTGCATAGAAAAAATATTGTACTTTTAAAATAATAATAAAACCTAAATGAATTAGCCTATAATATTTAAGTGCAATAAGATATGAATACAGTTACAAGCAATATGTGCTGGATATAAAATTGTTGGCTAAGAACCAGTTAAAGCAGCACAGTACTTACCCTTTAAACAAAAGGCATCAACATATCTTTGCAGCAATTATATTCCATTAAGCGTTTAAGGAAAAAACAAAGAAGCAAACTTCTAGAGACAACTTATTTATATAACTACACTAGAATATATTTTTCTCTTGTTCAGTAGACTTTCCAAGCATTTTTAGTAAAGATGCAGCATATTATATGTACAGGGACTGCATTGCACCAGATAGTGACATGCTAAGCCATAATAGCCTTGGATTTAAGAGACACCCTTTGAATCTCTATCACCTATAGAATAAACCAGCCTCAGTTTGTGAATCTGTGGTAAACAGTAACACTCAACTTTTTTTTTTTTTTTTCTCCCATATCTGCATCAGAACATTTAAAATTTGGAGTATGTAGACAATACATCTGTGTTGAAATTAACAACAATACTCTCTTAGGAGTCAGCAGATGGACTGAAGGGTGTCCAGACAGCACTGTGTGAGTATTGTCAATAAGCATGTTGCAATTTGCATGACCCATCATTAAAATTTTCAATGATACTATGACATAGGGATTCAGTTCACTGTAAAATTACTAAAATCTACCAATTGTAATGCTTTCAGACTGTTTATTTTTTTTCCAATAGAAAAATAAATCTCATACATTCGAAGTGGTACACAAAAAGACTGGGATAAAATTGATCAGAGTTCTTGATAGCACCGTTTACACATTCTTTAAAGAAAACATTAATATGCACTTTCTTAGAAAGCGATATAAATATATATATATAAACACAGGACGTGCTAACCTCTGTTAACCATCTGAATGTGATGGAATCTATCTCTACTGTGCAGGTAGGCTTGTGCATGGCAGTGTGGCAATATCATTTTAAAAGTTTGTTACAGATGTGATGGGAAGCTGGAAGGAGTCGAATAAGCAGAAAAAAGAGCTTAGATCTACTGTAAGCAATGAGTCGGAATGAGCCGTTAAAGGTTAGAATTTATCTTTGTTTCTGATCATTCAATGAGAAAAATGACTTCCACAGAAATAGATACTTTAAAACTGTTTGAGGGAAGGGTGGCAAGGGTGAAATAGGATTGAAAGTCCTACAGGTAATAGCAATAACTGGAAGTGCAGACGAAACTGGTCTTCAGAGCAAAGAGGAAGGCAGCCGTTTAAAAAGTCTAAGTGCAATGTTGTGGTGCTGAAAGAAAAGCTCCTGGTGATAAAGAAAAAAACTGCAATGCAACTTCAAGCGGTAATTTTGTGGTGCTGAAAGGACAGCTCCCAGCGTTGAGGAAAAGATCTCGGGTCTGGAATGAGGTG